>NC_045552.1:15432209-15788149 GCF_009769535.1 Thamnophis elegans | reverse complement strand
TTCAGGATCGGCTTCTGGATCAGGCGCTGGGTCTATTTCTATGATTGTCTGTCCGTCCTCTGAAGTGCCTTCGACTGCCTGGATGGTCGAAGTCAGGCCAGACTCCATGGCCACCAGTTCCACGGGGTTGACCATGGTGGCCACATTAGCAAGTGTCCCGCTGTCCTGCATCGCTGCCGAGCTCAGCAGGGCTAAGCTCGAGGAGGGGTGAAGTGTCACGGTATCGGTTGAGCTGGTTTTGGAGGAAGAAACCACGGTGGCGTAGCGGAAAAGCTGGGAACCGGAGGGCAATGTGTGGACAGTCACCGGGCTGGAGCCCTGGCTGATCGTGGCCATTGGAATGTTGCTAACGGAAAACTGCTGTCCCATGGGTGCGAGGGTGATGGGCGAGATGACGGTGAATTGAGGTTGCTGGATGGGAGCCGAGGGGCTTAGAACTGTGGCTGAAGCTGGACGTTTTAACCGGGGCCTTTTGGGAGGCTTTGGAGTGTTGACGGGCATCAGGATCACATTCTGAATGGATGGGTCCCTGGCAATCTTCTTCTGGTCTTCTAGCTGGCGATCTAGTGCTGCAAGGATTTATGGCATAGTCTAGTCAAGGAAATGCTTTGGAAATTATCACACAAGCAGCACAAAAGACAAGAGGCAGGAAAACAATTTCTAGGTATAACATTCAGTTGTTTCTCCTGTGCCAAAAGAACAGAACAATGGATGGGAATAGAAATCGCACCCAGACTTATATACCTCTTCACAGTGCTTTACAGCCCTCTCTAAGTGGTTTACAGAGTCAGCCTGTTGCCCCCAACAACCTGGGTCCTTATTTTACCAACCTCCGAAGGATGGAAGGTTGAGTCAACCTTGAGCCTGGTGATTAATGAATCTATTCCTCCATTTCTTCAATGTTAGTGTAACTCTTGAGCCTGGGGAGATTCGAACCACCAAATTGCAGTCAGCTGGCAGTCAGCAGAAGTAGCCTGCAGTACTGCATTCCAACCACAGCGCCACCACAGCTCATAGCTGTCTCGTGAGGATAACTCCAATTATTTAGAGAACACACACACAAAAAAAATAACCTGGGATGCAGAGGAGAAACTAATTTACCTCTCCAAGTACTGCTTAACCCCATCTCAGAGCTGCAGAGAACAGCAGCTTTAAAATTAAAATGGCATCATTTGCAAGTTTTCAAACCTCCAACGTATACTAAAAACGCCAAAAATATTACAGCAAAAATGCTGGTCAGAATATAGTTAATGCCTCTTGGGAAGAGGGAAAAATTATTGTCCAAAAGGTGCTTTTCTTTTGGACCATTTGATGGTTGCACCATTGGGACAACCATCACCTGGATGATTGAGAATCGCCACAGACATAAAAGTGTATTCAATGCGACTAATATCATACTTTTTGGTAATTGTAAGGAATTTGCTGTATTTAAGATAAGGAAAATACAAGAGGCGGAGGATGGGAGTGGGGGGAGGAAGAGGAACAAAAAGAGGAAAAAGGAGGAGGAGAACGCATGTTATACAAAAATGCTTAATTTAGACAGGGGTGTCAAACTGGTGGTCCGCAGGCCAGATGCATCATGCACAGGCCACGCCCACCCTAGCTCCGCGAATGGGGAGAATGTCATGTGACGGCGTGACATAGCGAGTTTGACACCCGTGATTTAGGGCCAACTGACCATTAGCTGCAGGAATACAATGTATGTGCTTTAATCTTAATGAAGTCTGGAGTGTTTACCCTCCTGAAAATAGCAAACTAGAGGGAATATGAATGTACTACAGCAGTGTTTCCCAAACTTGGCAACTTGAAGATGTCCGGACTTCAACTCCCAGAATTCCCCAGCCAGCGAATGCAAGTTGCCAAGTTTGGGAAACACTGTACTACAGCAACCAAGGCGTATTTCTTGCACAATTAATTGATGAGTTAAGAAAGTTCCAATTTCAAAATTACCTGCCAAAGTGTTAAGAAATTGCTCCTCTCCCTGGTCTGTTTGACTCTTCCTGTTATCCAGCACCCTCTTCACTGTGTCCATCAGACCAAAAGTGTGAGCGACATTATTTAGAACAGCAGCATCTACAGGAAGACATTCACAGATATTGACTAATATTCTAAATGGGATCCAACTCCCAGGCAGGACGACCTGAGCTATTCCTTGTTTGCCCATGCAGGATTACTTAGCACTTGCTCTCTTGATTATGCAAGATGCACTTACAACAGCCATGGAAACTGACATGAAGAAGAAAGTATTTAACAATTGAAAAAAAAGATTAAGAAAATAATACTATTTCCCTGAATTTTAAGCAACCTCCTTGCTCAAGAATTCCAAAGCGGGAATTGTTCTATCCAATTTAGTTTGCAAGTGACAGTGTACGTGAGACTACCTCAGAAGTTTTATAGTCGACAAGTACCAAATGTATTATTATGTAAAATGCATGAGAAATTTTGCAGAAAATAATACATATAGAACACGCTGAAGTATATTTTTCCCCTTTAGCCTCAGGGGTAGACCATCCTGTCATCACTAGTGATATATTTTCAGGATCAGGAAGACCCCCCTTTCTCTTATAATTATTTCTATTACTGTTGCTATTGTTGTTATATCATCATCAGCTTTGTCATCTGACTAGTCTAGTCTGCTTTCTTGCAGACAGTTTGCGACCCAAACTACCCCTAGCACTGATGATATTACCTAGTTTGGGTCGTGAAAGGTCTGCAAGAAAACAAGCAAGCTCAGAGAGTACCAAAGACCCTGCATGTCAACTCTGAGCTACAAATATTCTCCTTTATGCTTTATAGAAGTTTATTTTTCCAATACTTCTAGTTTTATTCATCCCTGAAGCTGATTGGAAACTAAGGGAGCTATGATAAACATTTAGACAATGAAAACATTTCTGGAAAAAGATGATTTACAACTTCGATGGATTTTAATTGGTTTTGGCGTTTTCCTGTTAACGTTCACTATTTTTGATTATTTTAGGATTGCATTGCATTTCGAGATTGCTACTCATAAGAAAACTATCATTGGAGAATAGTTAATAAAATGACAAAACAAGCACTATCGAGACATATAATTCACAAAGCATAAATACAAGTAGTTCTTGACTTATGACCACAATTGAGCCCAGCCTTTTTTTTTTTGCTCAATGAAACTTTGGTTGAGTGAATGTCCCCCTTTACAACTTTCTTTTGCCACAGTTGTTAAGTGGATCATTGCAGTTAATAAGTTAGTAGCCCAGTTGTTAAATGAATCTGACTTCCCCATTGACCTTGCTTGCCAGAAGATTGCAAAAGGTGATCACATGATCCTGGGACACTGCAACTGTCATAAATATGAACCAGTTGTCAAGCATCCAAACTCTGATCACATGACTGTGTGGATGTTGCAATGATCGTAAGTGTGAAAAACGCACATGTCACTTTTTTCAGTGATGTTATAACTTTGAACAGACATTCAATGAACTGTTATAAGTCGAGGACTATTTGTAAGGCAGGAAGCCTGCCCTAGTGGTTATCATTTCATATCAACATGGAGACTGCTGACCTCTTACCCACCGGTAATCTGGAAAGGGGATTGGGCAAGCCTTTGCTGTACCCCTCTTAGCACCTCCTCTATCTCCTTCTGAATATTACAGACCACTTCTTCCATTAAGCCCACATCAGCAATGCCTTTCCAAAACATCAGCATCTCCTCTGCCATGGAAAGATAAAACATTTTTAAAGAAAAAAAACTGTTTGGCAATTATACAGCAACATATCTACTCCTGGGACCAGCAAACTACTATACTTGATCAAGCACTTTAAGGAATGGATTGCTAACTTGTTGATCCAACTTATGCACTCTTACTTGGAAGTATCATTGAACTAAAAGGCACCCACTCGAGACATAACCTAGACCAGTGTTTCTCAACCTTGGCTAACTGAAGATGTGTGGACTTCAACCCCCAGAATTCCCCAGCTAGAATTCTGAGAGTTGAAATCAGTACATCACCATGGAGTCATGGAAGAGAACACTGATGTAGACTGTTCATTGACCACTTAAAAAATTATGCTTGCAGCACATGTGTGCTCACAAACAGTTGCAACAGGCTGAAAACAGCTTCCAGAGCATGTCAAGTAAAACACTAGAAGCCTTTTGTCTTTTGTCATGTGTAAACAATCAAAGGATCGTTCAAGGAAGGTACATGCCATTGCTGATGAGTCAAGTTTAGAACCAGTTTTTCCCCAAATTGGCACCCTACAGAAAGACTAAGGATGCAACCATTGCTGACAAAAGTTTGCTTCTCTTACTCCACTTCCTCTCCTTTCCAAAGTGTGCAGAGGAAATGAAAAAAAAGTATGCAAGCTGTACATAGAAACGGGAAGGACCAACCTGATATCTCCTCTGGGTCTTTCTTGATTCCCTCATCGGTTGCCATAGTGACTGCTGCTGTCATAGCAGAATTCCATTCAATCCCTTCTTCTACACTTTCCTCAGACACTGCAATTTGGGTGATGCTTCCTGCACAAGAGGAGACCAGTCTGATACTCTGCTGCCACAGTACTTCCTCACCCACCCACACATCTAGATGATATATCAGGATAAGTCCTGTTAAGCCAACTATTCATCTGTAAGTCTATGATATGACATGATGATAGGGTTTACACCCTATGTTAAGCCATACACCATAATTTCCAAATCGCAATGGCTGGGACATACAAAATGCAGCTTAAAGCAAACAAAGCACATTAGATCTTAGCACTGTGCGTGAATTCAGGCCTTCCAGTTAACAGCTTTGCCCATTTGACACTCTTTATGTGGGGACATCAGATTCTCAGCCAGCATGGTCTCAATGCTGGCTGGACATTTTGAGAATTGCTCTTTCAAGGTGCCACATTGGGCAGGTGAAGCAAGGTTGCTTTGGGCTGATCAACGTATCCTTGGGGACTGGCACAATAAAGCCATTGCTTTTGAAATGTTACGTAAACTCTGTAGCTGCTGCAATGAATGAAGAAACATTTGGGTGTAACTACCACATTGGTACACTATACATTTGTGTCCTTCAATTCAATCCTGCCTGGGGAATTCTGAGAGTTTCAAGTCCAACCATCTTAAAGTGGTTGAGGTTGAAAGTCCCTGCTTTATAGAAATTGTCTTTTTCCTTTTAATGTTCAAAAGCCACACCTGACTTATGCCAATATTTGTCATGTGTGGCTTCGCCTTATACATTAAACATATGCTCTAAATCAGGGGTGTCAAACTGAAGGCCCATGGGCCAGATCCAGCCCTCAGGGTGCTTAGATCCGGCCATAGGGAGACCCTAGAAACAGCAAAGAACCAGCCCATGGTGCCTCTACTAACAAAAGCAGAGCTGGGGAAGGCCATGTGCAGCCCCCACCCCCGGTTCCATTTTCCCTGGCAGAAGGCTGCAGGAGGCCGTCACAGGCAAAAACAGACATCAAACTGGCCACCCCCACCCTGGACAGATGGATGGACGGACGGACGGACGGACACTGAGGACAAGCACAACCCTGAGGCAGCCCTCAATGAAATCGAGTTTGACACCCCTGCTCTAATTAATTGGAGTAGCTGAACTAAAAAAAAAACCTTTCTCACAAAAAGAAACAAAATGTGCAGTGGGAAGTAAGATGATATGTAAATCTGCCCCCCACTCTATTTCAACTTACACTTAATTTAATGAAGGCAGGGTTTTAATAAGAAAGAGACCTACCATCAGCAGAAGTGGGAGTCTGTACCAGGCTTGTTTGTCCTGGTACTGGGGCCCTGGCACTGCTGAACAGGAGATCAAACTTGGTGCTTCGGCAGGTGTTGGTGCACACTTTGTCATGCTGATAGAAATCAATTTGCCCAGAGTCCATCATCTTCCTACACAATGAATGGAAAACAGAACAGTCATCTGAGGGGGATGAATATCAGTTCAAAGAATTGTCTTAAGAGGAAAATGTAAAAAGACAAAGCCTTTGGTGGCAATGCATCAAATGATGCTCAGTCCCATTTAGCTTATGCACAACGGCAGTTATATAGTTCAATCAGTGGTGGGATTCAGCCAGTTCGCACCACTTCGGGTGCCCAGCCCCACGGTAACTATGAATGTTGTGTATTTTAAAGTGTTGTTTTGTCTATTTATCCCCCTTCCCTTGTTTATTGTAAGCCGCCCGGAGTCCTTCGGGAGTGGGCGGCATACAAGACCAATAAATTCAACTCAACTCAACTCAACCGGTTGTGAACTTTCTGAGCAGTTTGGTGAACTGGTTGTTGGAAGAAATCATTAGGGCAAGGAACCGGTTGTTAAATTATTTGAAAACCCACCACTGAATTTAATGGAAGGTTTAATATGAAGGTTTTGTGTCATAAAAAAATATCTTTATTTCCATCCAAATGTATTCTAGCAATATGGAAAGGAATAACAACTGCAATGATTGATTTAATGACTTTGGCAAGAAAGTTAGAAAAATGGGGCAAAACTCACTTAAATGTCTTGCTTAGCAACAGAAATTCGAGGCTTAATTGTAGTTGTAAGTTGAAGACTACCTGTACATGACAAGGTTACCTCAGCATGATTCCTCCTAGGCGGATGGCTCGCTTCCAGTCCTTCAGGGTGGACTTGCCAGCCAGGTGAACAAAGTGCTTGGGGCTGATAAGCTGATCATTGAACTATCAAAAGAGGAAGGAACCAATTATTTTTCTCATGGTAAGGACATAATGCAACCATTCAGTCTTCAAGGCAGCACCCACGATTCATGGATATATGTGATCAAGACACACTAGGACTTTGTTAATACAACCTGGGCTTTGTGATTCCAGGCTGACACTGTGCAATATGTAGAACTGCTTCGGGATAAAAATGAGGTGGATAAGTGGGAAATTTTTTACCATCCAATTATATATTGTAGAATGGGACTCTCACAAGAAAAATATCTATTATGGCAGACATAACCTAATGTTCTTCCAATAGTGGTGTCCAAGTCCTTGTGGCAGGGGGATGGATGCCTCTGTTCTGACCAAAGTTTCCCAAGAGCATGAAGCAAACTCCTTGTCCCGACAAAAACCCCTGTGAATTCTGCTCATTCACATCCACCAAAGTCTTTCAAGGGAGGATTCACAGTCACAGACCTTATCTGGCTTGGAGAGCTGACAGGCCAATACCTGCAAAACTTGGCAAGGAGTCTTGGAGAGTCACAAACCAATTAAGCGAACTAATTGTCTCCTGCAAATTCCACTCCTCTTTCGTTACTCTTTTATTTCCTCTGGGAGGGGCCATTCATCGTCCACCTATGGCCTTACTCCCAAGTCGACTCCTGTTCTTTAGCTGTTCCCTTCATCTGGCAACTCTGCACATGCGTACACTGGGAACAGGCTCCAGCTTTTCATCTGCCTCATTGATGTCTGACTCTGAAGGCAACTGATAACTGGCATATGGCTCTGGCCCCCTCTCTGCCTCTGACACAGAGCCCTCATCAGAGCCTTCCTCAGAATTCAGGACTGGCCCATGTTTCTCCCCAACCTCCTCACTGTCCGAATCTGCTGCCAGCTCTGCTGGCTGCTGGCAGACCACAACAGCCTCCTCCTTGCAAGAATTAAATAATGAAATAAAGGCATTACCTTCATCTCTGCCACCTAAATAGTTTATTGCTAACAGCTTTAAGTATACCAAATACTCCTGTGCATATCCAGTAGAAAGTGGGAGGGACATATTTCAAAGGAAAAGAATGCTCATTTCAAAAACCCAGCAACACAGAATAAAGTGAAGAGAGCTGGCAAAGTCACTTTCACCATGCTATTTACCTTAACACACTTGACATTGATTCCTGGGCACACAAACTTCTTCCAGAGCAAGATGGCCTTGCTATCTCCACAGGTAATGGGGTAAACAATCTCAATTTCCTCACTGCTTTCAAGGACACTGGCATCTACAGATAGAAACAGGGAGACGTTTGAGAGACACGTAGAGATCTCCATGCTGACTCATTTCACCCTAAGTGTCCAGACTTGGCAACTTTAAGACCTGTGGACTTCAATACCCAGAATTCCCCAGCCAGCATTCCCCATGGCTGGCTAGGGAATTCTGGGAGTTGAAGTCCACAAGTCTTAAAGTTGCCTGATCTAACCCAAAGACTGAAAAGGACTCTAAAAATCTCAAGCATTTTCTCATTGTGTATCTTTTAAACTGGAGATTCCAAGTCTGAACCTGGGATACTCTTGCATGAAAGCCACATTCTAAGGCATCACTTCTCTCTTAAAGACACTGATAAAATTATATAATTTGTTTCATCTTTACAACTTACGATGGATCCATAAATAATGTATTGTATAGTATTTCGGCAAGCATCAGAGTACAGTTTCATAACAGCCAGAAGAGTTCAGAGTATGAAAGGAAGACAATATGATTCATTGCCATTAACAAGGCAGGGTTTCTTATGGACTGGGATACTATACTAATACATAGTCCGATTTGTTTAACACCCATAAATCATGATATACAACTCACAACTCAGCTATAAATCATGGGATAATGTACTGTAAATCTCAATGGCTATACTCATATTATACACCGAGCCAAAATTAAACTACAATGTAAGGGCAAAGTGCTAGCTTCTACCTAGAAAATATTTTTTGGGAAAATACAGTTCTTTGGGATACTAGCCTCACATTCTCACACTCTTGAATGTCCAATATAATATGCAAATTTCCAGTCATTCTGAAGTGATGAAGATAAAGGAAAAGGTTCCCCTCGCACATATGTGCTAGTCATTCCTGACTCTAGGGGACGGTGCTCATCTCCATTTCAAAGCCTAAGAGCCAGCGCTGTCCGAAGGCGTCTCCATGGTCATGTGGCCGGCATGACTCAATGCCAAAGGAGCATAGAATGCTGTTACCTTCCCACCAAAGGTGGTTCCTATTTTTCTACTTGCATTTTTTACGTGCTTTCAAACTGCTAGGTTGGCAGAAGCTGGGACAAATAACGGGAGCTCACTCTGATACGCGGCGCTAGAGATTCGAACTGAACAGAACAGCTGAACTGCTGACCTTTCTGATCGACAAGCTGTGTCTTAGCCACTGAGCCACCGCGTCCCGTGATGAATATAGGAAGTGAAATTTGGACAGTAGCCTGACAAGAACTGCCTTGTGTCTGTAGTTGAGCTTCAGAAATGTGAATCTCTAGGCAACACCTTCACAGGAAGAGACAATGAAATAAAGTTCCTAAGGCCTCTTAGCTCAAGAACTCTTTTCCCAAGGATTCTAGTTTTTCTCAGTGCTATAGGCTTTATTCCACCTTATGCAAATATGTAGAAAGGTTGGTATTTCCTTTAATGATATGGAGCGGGGGAGGGGGGAGCCATCATCCATGCAAATAACTATTGCAGAAACTGTTATGCTTCAGGATCAGCCCATTTCCGCTTCTGCTGAGCAAGGTTTTGGTTTGGAGGAAAGATGGTGGATATAGTATTTCTTCTTCAATGTTGTCCTCCTAATATTAAGCCAGGGGTGTACAATGGATTAAGAATCAGTGGCTGTATTAAAGCCATTCATTCTGTCTTGAGTTCATCATGTGTTCCTGGTTCTGCTTCAGCGCACTAACCCACTGCACATGCTGCCTGCAGGCTTCATCCAAAGCACCCCTATTATGCTGCAATACAGTTGAGCTAAACATGAAACCAATGTATTGCTATCACTTGAGAACTCACCGATGCCATCTTCAAGTTTGTGTATGGTATGTGTTTCTACAGCCATCACGGCCGCATTCGTTTCAGCGCTCTCTTGATAAATTCTGCTGTAAAAAATAGCAAGAAGTACACAAAAGATGCAGTCATTTGAAAACTGGTGACATGAAAGAACATCTCCCCGCCATCAATCTATGTGATCCTCACATCAGTAGGGGTAACACTTATTTATGGGATTTTCCATTAGTAATTCCGCATTTATGGAATTTGGCACTTTTCAGCAGCAACCCAGAATCTTAATTTTAATGGTTCAGCTTTTGGTTATTCTACTGCCATCGGTTTATATGGAAATAACCTGCTGTTTTAGGCCTATCGATATTAGTTTGATATATTGGACTTATTAATATTATGCAAATTTCCTTGCATAGTAGTTTATTTTGATTATATAAAAAGTAATATTCATAGCAGTATTTTTTCCCACCAATTTCATAAGGGATAGTGTAATTTTTATCTCCAAGGAAAGTTAATATGATAATCAAGTTCTCTTGCTGTAGCTGAAAGGACTCGAGTCTTCATACAAGAAAGGAAATTGTTATTAAACAGTCAAACTTGTTTTGATACAACTTGCTTCACAGTGGAATGAACTGATTGGAAATTGTTATTAAACAGTCAAACGTGTTTTGATACAACTTGCTTCACAGTGGAATGAACTGATTGGGTGGGAGGGGTGACCTCTTCTTTATTAGGAATGCTACACCAGCTGTGGGGTTGACCAAATTGTCCTTAACTTTATGGTTCTGTCCAGCCATAAAATCCAGCCATAAAATTAATGATGGAGAAGGCATCTATAACATGTGTTCCTTCATATTTTTAAGCATATCTAGAATCTCCCAATACCTCAAACTCTTGTTAAAATTCCTGTCTTCTGCACAACTGCTAAATCACAAGAGTTTCATCTTCTTTTATGCCTGTATTTTCAACTCTCCTTGTAGCAGTCCACTAAACCCTCAATTTGGGCAAAATTGCTTGGGGATATTTTGTTTTGCTACTGGCATGTCACTCACCCTTGTTGAACTGGCTGCAGTTGTAATATAACCTGGGTTTTGGTATCTTCTGGGTTTCCCCCCTCCGTTCCTTCGGTTGGCACAACAACCACATCTCCTACAGGAATGCTTACTTCAGCATTTGCCATTTGTTCACATGAAGTCTGAGCGACCGGGTGACAAGTATGCTGTAGTGGACAACAAAACAACCGAGGCAATCTTGATTTGGGAGTTGAGGAGAACCGTCATTTCTAATTATACACAATTATCATATTCTATAATAGTAGGACAAAAGGGAGCACATATGTGATAGAAACATCCTCAGCACCTTTGCGGCATCTCTTAATAGTTTTAACCTTTTCTCACAACCTAAGATTGTTCTCAGGCTAATTGACTAATCTATCTACCACTATTGCCTTGGGAATTCAAAAGTGACTTTGCCTTGTTAGCTTTCTTGTAAGGTTTAAGAGGTTATTGTGACAGCAATTAAAGATGCTCAGGCATTCCCTTTCTATATTCTGGGCTGCAACTGCTACAGCAGAAGCATGAGCCAACTGAAAACAAAAAGAGGGTATTTTTTTAAATGGAAACTTGGATTCATTAGAAAGTGAAGGATGCAGTCCTATATACAATTGGCTTAGACTATACCTAGTACAGTCTAGTATCTAGGTAATTTGCTTCTGAGTTCATAGGCAATTTTTTTTTTTGAGGGGGGTTGTTTAAACCAACCAATTAGGCTGAAACACTGGGCAGTGTCACTCAATAGGCAGAGAAAGCTGGAAAGCCATGTTGCAATGATTAATGTGGTATCCAGAGGGTTTGAAAAGTATGTAATGGGTGGCTTGGAGCTTGGTGGGAGGCATTTGCTGCTTTTTAAATGATTTAAGATTGTGGGAGTTGCTTTTGCTTTCTCTTTGTTCCTTTGCCAGCAGAACGCCAGGATCAAACCCCCTCCCACAATACATTGGTTGTAAACTAATGACCAAAAGAACCCCCAAATTCAATTTTGTCTATTGGTTGCTCCCAAATCAGCAGATGAGCTGGGAAAGCAAGGATTTATGGAATTTCCAGTAAGAATGATCATACACGTGATTCTTTGGAAATAAGAACTTTAACACAAAACCCCATTTCATAAGTGAGAGTGTATGAGTTTCCTTGTTTTTAAATTCAAAATCACAGGCCATTGTTACTGCTGGATCAGATGATCAGTCTAACAAATTCAACTTACTGGTTGCTACAAACCAGCCCCTCCTGCTGGCTGCACAAAACTCATTAGCAATACACAAACGTAATTCCATTTCCTCATCTCATTTTGCCTCAGAGGATACCCAGAGAAATACACTGTGGTGGTGTTGAATCTGAAGGTTAGATATAAGTCTAATGACCTTTCTGTCTAATAACCTTTTCTAGAGCTGTTCTAAACCCCTCTACTTGTCATTCTACTATACAATGACAATGGTTTTTAAAAAGTATTCAGTATGTGAAAATGTTATTGTCTCTCTTAAAGGCAAGGTTGAAATGACTTGACCTGTGTTTGAATAGTTCTTTAAGTCATGTCTGAATTCAGGATAAATTGCATGAGAGACTGCTCATTAATTCAATGGTTATCAGCTAGAGTTATTTTATAGAGGAATGCTATGTATCTGCCTCAAATAAATTCCCCTGGATGTTAATGAAATTTACTTTTAGAAAAGCAGAAACATTATCACAACTTTCCTAATTTACTTTTAGGTAAGTCCAAATGAATTCAGCACTCTATATGCTTAGTAGGCAAATCACAGGCATTATTTTAGATTAGTTACAGTAGTGTCATAAATATTGGCAGGGCTATAACAGAAGGCTCAGAATGCCTTAGCTGCTTATTATTATGGGAAAACAAAAATTGAGGCAAACGAACATTATTTGCATCTTTATTATAATTTTTTGTAAATAGGGTTTAATAGCTTTGTTCATGTGAAACAGAGTTGTTCAATCAACAATGATATCCTTCAAATAATGGTGCCAAGTCATCAATTTTGTCATTATTTTAAAAAGTCAAACAGAAAAAACCCTTAACACTGAATAGAGAATGGGTGATAGAAGAGGGACATTTAAGGGGCATTTCAGCTGTGATTTGTTTTGTTTTGGGAAAAGCATTGTTTTCCAGAAATTCCACCCCAAGCCCATCATTGTGCCACATTAGCATTGACATAAAAAGAGAGGGGAGCATGGAATGCAGTTGCTTTTTATTGCTTTCTGCTATATAAATCAAGGCAGCCTTTTAAAATCATAATTTGTCATTATTTAAAAAATGCCAATCTTGGTAAAGCCACTTTGATCTCCACTATTACAACAAGTTGTTCAAACCCATTTATCCTACATCGAACTCCAACCACCATCAAAGTGTGTTATCTAAAGCCATCTCAGTCAGTGTAATGAATATTCTGTATCATAAATCATAGGGAGACTCCTGCTCTAAAAATGTATTAAATTGAAATGCCACTCAGAGAAGCTAGCTAGGCTGTTAACATACAGTAATCCTAATTTTATCCAGTTTTATTTTTTTCTTATGGATCCTACTTAAAACCGGTGGTGGGCTTCTCTTTCAACCAATTTGGCAGCCAAAAAAGCCAATGCAATCCTAAATTGCATTAACAGAGGGATACATTTAAGATCAAGTGGGGTACTAATACTACTCTATAAAGACCACACTTAAAGAGTACTGCATCCAGTTTTAGTTACCACGCTATAAAAAAGATGTTGAAACTCTAGAGTGCTGAGAAGATAAATCAAGATGATTAGGGGACTGGAGACTAAAGCATACGAAGAACGGTTGCAGAAACTGGGCATGGCTAGTCTAGTGAAAAGAAGAACCAGGGGAGGCATGATAGCAGTCTTCCAATATTTGAGGGGCTGCCACAGAGGAGGGGGTAAAGCTATTCTCCAAAGCACATTGAAGGCCAGACAAGGAATAATGGATGGGAACTGACCAAGGAGAGATTCAACCTAGGAATGAGGAACTTTCTGACAGTGAGAGCAATCAACCATTGGAACAGAAGTTGCCTTCCGAAGTTGTGGGAGCTTCATCACTGGAGGCTTTCAAGAAGAGACTGGACTGCCATCTGACAGAAATGGTAAAGGCAGGGTCTCCTGCTTGGGAGGTTGGACTGGATGACCTATAAGGTCCCTTCCAACTCTGTTTATCTATTATCTGTTATCAATCAATCTGAATAGAGCTGGAAGCCACTTTGGGGGTGTTCTAGTCCAGCCACCACCACCACCACCACCTATATAGTATCATTTCATTTTCTCTTTTTTTGAGTTTTGACGTAGTTTAAACAGTCCCGGGGTCAGGAGCTTGATTTTAACCCGGGACGATTTTGTCACTGAACGGGGATGGGCTTGTAGTTCGGCCAGGGAAGGAACCCCCTCAATCCGGCCGCCTGAGGAAGAAGGAAGTCGGGGCTTTAGACCGGGATGCTCGGGAAACCGCGAGTGCCAAACCGTCCCTCAGAACCCGAGGATCAAAGGCGGCGAGTTCAACCGGTTGAAGCGAGTTCTACGGGCGAAACTCGCTCCACTCCCCGCTTCTCCCCACGCCCGGCGAGGGTGGGGAGAGCAAAAGCGGCCCGCGCGTTTCTTTTTTTCAGCGCGGGGCCCAACTTCACGGCCGGAGACTCCAACTGCCATCATCCCCAGCTCGCCCGGCCGCTGGGGATAATGAGAGTTGGTGACGGCGGCGTGAGGAGGAGAACGAGGAGGAACAACTGCGCGCGGGCCGCCCGTGGACGGCTTTGCACACTGGCCACTGAGGGCGAGTTCGACCGCGCCCGCGCGGCTGAGGGGAAAGCCCGCCTCCCCCCCCCCGCGGGCCCCGCCCCCTCGCCTGCCCCGCGAGCCCCTCAGCCCTCCGTGGCCCCGCCCCTCTTCCCTCGCTCCAGGCAAGGCGCAGCCTCCTCCCCCTCCTCTTTTCCCCACCCTCCACTTCCCCCCCCCGCAGCGGCGCTGCGACGTCCGCTCTCCCGGCGGCGGCACGTACGGCGGGGTAGCGGCCGTGCGCTCTCCCAACGCAACCCCCTCCCTCATCTCCACGCACTCTGCGTCCCGGCTCCCGTAGCGCAGCGGCAACAAGAACGTCGTCCTGCGTTTCCCTCCCCCTCCGTTTACCGTCTCCGAGCGGCCGAGTCCGGGTTAGGGGGGGCTAGGGAGGAGGGAGGGAGCATGCGCAGAAGCTGCAGCGGCTCGCCTGCCAGGACTTCCGGCCGCCTCCTCTCTCTTAAAGGGGCCGCGAGAGGCAGAGCAATTTTTTGCGCTCCCGCGTTTGGTGCGTCTTTTGGGGAGCGGGGAAAGGGTTGCATTTGCAGCCTTTGGGCAGGCCGGTTTCTGGCCGAGCGAGGAACGGCTCTTCCCAACGGATCTGCCGACTGCCAGAGCCGCTGCTGCTGCTGCTGTATTAATAGCATCTGCATGCTTTGCAGTTGTTGGATATGTAGCAATAGCACTTAGACTTATATACCGCTTCACAGTGCTTTACAGCCCTCTAAGCTGTTTACAGAGTCAGCATATTGCCCCCAATATAGTTAACTTGCTCCAAATAGGCAGTGGAATTGCGAAGAAAACATGCTCAGAAATGGTCTCATTAATTAATTGCATGCACGAGTCGTTAAAAGTTTCCTTCTCCAGTTCAAAGCACGCCCTGTGTCATTCTAATCCAAATAACGATTTTCTTGCTGCAAATATTTGCTGCTCGCGAAATTTCACACTTATCACTTATAAAGCTACCAGAAATCCAGATAGCTGCTAGATGGCAGGCTAGAGATCAGTGGTGTATTAATCATTAAGTAGACCAAACACATGCTTAGGGGACCAGGCCCAAAGGGGGCACCACAAAGTTGAGAAAGGAAAAAAATGCAACAAAGATTTGTACAGTATGTACAAAGGAGGCGGGGAGACACCAAGATTTGTCAGTGCTTAGGGCACCAGGGAGCCTTAATCCGCCACTGCTAGAGATACAGAGAATTTGGCTGCCAGATGCTGCCCTCTGGATATTTTCAGCCCTAATCCCATCACACTACATTTCATGAATTTGATGGAAACTGCCAAATCCGGAAGGAGACAAGAACCCCTTCTTATGCCACTTTCAGTAAACGAATGTTATGCCCAGCTGATGGCGCCAGTCGCCTTCTGATTGGTGGCAGTAGAGGCACATTTGTCAACCACTTTAAGATGTGTGGACTTCAACTCTCAGAATTCCCTAGTTGGGCTGGGGAATTCTGGGAGTTGAAGTCCACACATCTTAAAGTGGTAGCTGAGGTTAACAAACGTTGGAATAGACTTAGTTCGCTGTTATTAAGGTGCCATTGGACAGATGCCAGAATGCAACCGTCCCTTTGCCAATAATTAAATGATTTCCCCCATCATCACCAAATTAATTACCAACCTGGGGTCTTGGGAAAAAATAAGATTGTTTGATGTAGAATTCTTCATTGGCCAAGTGTGATTGGACACACTAGAAATTTGTCTTTGGTGCATAAGCTTTCAGTGCACATAAAAACTATAAGTGATAAATCATGATCATAGTCATCATAAAAAGACATCATAAGTCATAAAATATAACACTTAGTGGTAGTCATATCATCATAGTCCTTGTGTATAGTTGTTCTGGTATGCAATGCCCAATAACGTCATTTTGAGGGTAGAAGTTTATATATTGGCAGTCCCCCATAGCATAGTAAATTCATCAAGGATAAACCTAAAACCAGATTTATGTAGTTCTAAACTATAGTTTAATACATTAGAATGAATACATTTCCAAAGAAATCAACACTTTATTTATTAGAGATATATATCCTGTCTTTTTGTACAGGAACTCAAAGCAGATTTTGTAGTATCCCCCACCCCTTGTTTGTCCCCACAACAAAAACCATGTGAGATGGATTGGACTGAAAGTCACCCATCTGGCTTTCATGCCTAAAGTGGGCCACAACTTGCTGTTTCTTGGTTTGATAGGTCAGCACTTAACCATTACACCAAATTGTCCAAACCTCACTATAGTTCTCTGTTCTTCACCAAAATTAAACAGAGTGTTTCACACAAACTGTCTTCCTTTGGCTGATTCATGCTAATAATTAAAGGGTTGATTATAATAATCAGCCAAAGATGTTGAGGGTAATGACTGAATGTGCTACATGCAGAGATTTACCAAAGTTGGTTTAAATTCCAAGTTGAGGAATGAAATAAATGGAGTGAACATTGAGTTACAAATTGGTTTATAGTAGAAACATGCCTATAAAAAACATGTTTAGAAAAGCAAAACAAAAGTACTACAATCTATTACCTACCATAAAACGAAGAGTAGTTAAAACAAGTCAACCGCTTTGAATACACAACAAAGCATGCAAACCATAAAGAAACTATGCTTCTGATGAAATTGCAAGGTTGAATACTTCTGGTTTAAAAATGATAAATAGAATAACTTTATTGTCACTTTAAAGGGACATGGTGGCTCAGTGGCTAAGACGCTGAGCTTGTCGATCAGAAAGATCAGCAGTTTGAATCCCTAGAACCGCAACAAAGTGAGCTCTTGTTACTTGTCCCAGCTTCTGCCAACCTAGCAGTTCAGAAGTATGTAAAATGCAAGTAGAAAAATAGGAACCACCTTTGGTGGGAAGGTAACAGCGCTCTGTGCACCTTCGGTGTTTAGTCATGCCAGCCACATGACCACGGAGACGTCTTCAGATAGCGCTGACTCTTCAGCTTTGAAACGGAGATGAGCACCACCCTAGAGCCGGGAAACGACTAGCATGCACCTTCACCTTTACCAGAGGTGGTATTCAGCAGGTTCTAACCAGTTCTGGAGAACCGGTAGTGGAAATTTTGAGTAGTTTGGAGAAGCGGTAAATACCACCTCTGACTGGCCCCGCCCCCATCTATTCCCTGCCTCCAGAGTCCCAGCTGATTGGGAGGGAATGGGGATTTTGCAATAACCTTCCCCTGCCATGCCCATCAAGCCACCCACCCACTAAGCCCACACCCCACCCACCAAGCCACACCCACAGAACTGGTAGTAAAAAAATGTATCCCACCACTGACCTTTACCTATTGTCACTTTGAATGTACACTAATCGGCATACATTAAATGAAGTTTCATCGCATGCAGCTCTCAATGGGCCACCCCTCCAATATACACTACATGTATATGTTATAGATGTCATGTATATATATACATGACAAAATAAATAAATACAAAATTATGCTTTGCTAATTGTGAGCACAACCGGCTAGCTTTTCTTTTTCAGGGCTCGACACCAACCTACAGTCAAGAAACCACGTTTGTCAAGCCAAGGTTTCACGAGGTTTCAAGGTGCGTTAAGAGAAGAGCCCTTCCATATTTACCCCCCATCACTTTGAGCCCCACCTCGAACTAAGATACCGACGACTCCCGATCCACCTAACCCTTTTTCCCCTTTTTAACAAGGGTTTCTTCGTGTGTGTTTTTCCCGACGAAGGGGGCTCATTGCGTCGGCGTTCGGCCAGATGGCGGGCTCGGCCGTCCTTCGCTCTTCCTCGACGGGGCGGCGAGACCAGTCTTGGGAAAAGTTCGTCCGGCGGCCGGGCGGGGCCAATGACCGAGGGGAGGCTTGGCCCCTTCAGCCAATCGCGTGACCCGGGAGGGGGGTGTCCGAGGCGCGCGCTCCTCCGGCCGCCGCCAGCTGCAGCCGGGCGCCTGTACGGCCGGCTGGAGGCGATCGTACGGCGGCTCCTGCCGAGGCGCCACTCGACGATGCGCCGGCGCTCCGCGGTGCGCTCCGGCTGTTCCAGCTGCTGTGGTGGCCCTGGACCTCTCGATGGCCAGCAGCCAGGCCGGTAAGTTGTTGGCCGTTGCAAAGCGAGAATAGGACGGCGGGGAAAGTGGAGTGGTTGGGAGCGAGAGTGGACGTTGAATGAGGAAAGGAGGCTGGTGAAAGAAAGGAGGGGGTGGCAGCTTGAAGGGAGAACGCTTGGCACGATCTTCTCCAAGCTCTGCTTTTCAGAAGCGCTAAGCAGGAGCGTGCCAGTGATGGGCACTTGTAGCCAGCGCCTCTGGGAAGCATCACAATAAGGAAGAAAAGCTTAAAAAGGAGAGGTTTTCATACAGGGAGCCCTCGAATTACGACACACTTGAGGCCAGCAGTTATGTGGACATTTACTATACCAACTATTTACTAGTCTGCATTGCTATTACTATTAATCTTCTCATCCTTCCTATCGCCCATCTCCTCCCACTATGACTGCAGGACTGTAACTTTGTGCTTGTATCCTTACGATTTATATGATATTGATGGTTTCTGATTGCTTATTTGTACCCATGACTATCATTAAGTGTTGTACCTTATGATTCTTGATGAATGTATCTTTTCTTTTATGTACACTGAGAGTATATGCACCAAAGACAAGTGTGTCCAATCACACTTGGCCAATAAAGAATTCTATTCATTCTATTTATTTCTATTCTATTCTATTCTATTCTTCTATTCTATTCTATTCTATTCTTAGTATTCTAATTTTATTCTATTCTTCTATTTCTATTCTAATTTATTCTAATTCTATTCTAATTCTATTCTTATTCTCATATACATAAATATGAGTCAAGGGTTCTGAATTTTGATTGACCCTGGGAATGCTGCAATGGTTGTAAGTGTGAAAATGGTCATAACTAAGGGATTTTTTTTCACTGCCTTCAACAGTCGCTAAATGAACTGTTGTTGTAAATCAAGGACTTCTGTAGAAGGCATGTTCCAATCAGTGGGGTGACTTCGGAGGAAAACTGGGTTCATTCTAGACTTCAATCTGGCTTGCACTCTTGTTAAGAAGTAGCTTCACTATTGCCTATTGAATCACTGTCTGGGATATCCAAAGCAATGAGTGGTATAATCAAATTTGGAGTACGGCAACAAGTGATAAATTAACAATGGAAATTAATTTTTAACAAGGGGTGATCGAAGCAAACAATTATAATGAAATGGGGGATTTTATAAAATCAGTGTTGGTGGAAGCATAGGGAATAAAGCTACTCAAGGACATATGTTGTTTTGGAGGGGATAAGGGCATAATTGAAATATATTGTATATCTTTTAATTCTAGATGAAGAATATAAGGGGGAAGGCCTCCAAGAGGTGGGGGTGCACTGTAATATGTGGTTTTTTTTCTCTTTTTTTTCTTTCTTTTTTTGTATTTAGATGTGTATGTAATATGTTTGTATATTTGCATTTAACAAGTAAATAAATAACTAGAAGAAGAAGCAATAACCATTAAAAATAAAGAATCTTTGTCTGGGTTTGTGCATACTGAATGCTCACAAGTCCACTGTCTGCAAGCACAGTAGCTCTGGCGATATGCCAAGTCACAAACCAGTCACCTTTTGACAGCACAGCTGAAGGAGTTGAATTGTTAAGTTGGCGGTTAAGGCTGGAAGAACCTAATATTGTAGATTCCACTTAGGAACAATCACTTAAAGTAGATGTAAGTCTCTCTCTTTTCCTCCCCCAAAAATGAATAGACACAAGAAAAGTTTCTCTTCCCCAGCCAGCAGTCACAGTTGTCTCTTCTGTGCTGTGACCAGCAACTCAACTCTTTTGCTGTTTGGCTTCTGATTAATTATAAAATGGCCACACAGTTCTTTAATTAAAAGAGTTCCAATCCTGGGAGAAATGCAGCTGATTGTTTTGCAGAAGGTCACTCTTCCAGGGCAGCACGTTTGCCCTTGAAAACAAAAATCTAAATAGGATCCTGGTGTGAAATTTTTTTCTCTTCCAAAGGGTTGTGCGAATCACAGGTCAACGCACTATGGAAATAATTTCCAGGTTTAATAGGTAGTTCTTGACTTATGAATAGAATGGAATGCGATACAATGCAATGCAATGCAATGCGAAGGAAGAGAATGGAATGGAATGGAATAGAGGATAGGATAGAATAGAATAGAATAAAATCTTTATTGGCCAAGTGTGATTGGACGCACAAGGAATTTGCCTTTGGTGCATAGGGTCTCTGTGTACATAAAGAAGAATAGGATAGGATAGGATAGGATGGGATGGGATGGGATGGGATGGGATAGAATAGAATAGAATAGAATTCTTTATTGACCAAGTGTGGTTGGACGCACAAGGAATTTGCCTTTGGTGCATATGGTCTCCGTGTATAAAGAAAAATAGAATAGAATAGAATAGAATAGAACAGAATTCTTTATTGGCCAAGTGTGGATGGACACACAAGGAATTTGTCTTTGGTGCAGATGCTCTCAGTGTACATAAGGAGAACAAAATATATTCATCAAGAATAAAAAGCTACAATAGTTAATGATAGTCAAGGTTACTAGTAAGCTATCAAATTGTGCTAGGAAACAATAAAAACTATAAATTGAAGGATACAAGCAACATGGTTATAGTCATAAGTGGGAAGAGATAGCTATTAGGAAGGAAGAGAAGAATAGTAATACAGTAGGTAATATGACAGTGTTGTGGGAATTAAGTTGTTAAGCAGAGTGATGGCATTCGGGGGGGGGGGAACTGTCCTTGTGTCTTTTTGTTTTGGTGTGCAGTGCCTTATAGCATCGTTTTGAAGTTGAGTTAGGGTTAGGGTTAGGCTATAATTGGGGCCAGAATTTCCATTGCTAAATTTCCATTTCTAAGTTACATATGATTTTACAATCATTGTTTGCCAAAGTTAAGCGAAGCATTGCCATTGCTAGATGAATCATGCAGTCATTAAATGAATCCGGCTTCCCGCATTGACTTTGCTTCTTGGAAGCCTTGCAAATGGTAAGGTTGCAGATGGTCATCAAATGACCCCAGGGTGCCACAACCACCCCACATACCCTCCAGTTGTCAAGTACCCAAAGTTTGATCACATGACCATGAGGATGCTGCAACAGTCACAAGAACATAGAATCTTAGGGCTGGAAGGGATCTCAGAGGTCTTTTAGTCTAACCCCCTGCTCAAGGCATCTGGTCAGATGGTTGTCCAATCCAATTTTGAAAACCTCCAGTGATGGAGCACCCACAACGGAGGCAAGCTTTTCCACTGATTAGCTGTTCTCACTGTCAAAAAATTGTGGGCTGGTCATAAGTTACTTTATCAGTGCCATTGTAATTTTAAAATGTTGTTAAATGAATGGTTGTAAGTTGAGGACTTCTGTGCCATTTGTATGGCTTAAAGATCTTCTTCAGCTTACCCCAATCTGATACAACCTGACTTTTTTGGACTACACAACCAAATATGCTAGTCGTCCACATGTTAAAGGCATTATTTATTAACCATCTGGTATACCACATGCTACCACCAACAGACTATAGTGAACTTGGTAGGTAATACAAACTGGAGAGGTAGCTAACTCAGTGTTATAGAGTTAGCGTCATAAACATTTTGTTCTCTGTATCACTATTTGTACCTGTGGTTT
The DNA here is from genome assembly GCF_009769535.1 of Thamnophis elegans. Classification (NCBI taxonomy): domain Eukaryota; kingdom Metazoa; phylum Chordata; class Lepidosauria; order Squamata; family Natricidae; genus Thamnophis; species Thamnophis elegans. Next base: position 15,766,033 of record NC_045552.1, on the reverse strand, counting down.
TTTTCAATAGTACCATAAGCGATAGCAATTAATGTTTAGGTTTAGGTTTATTAGAGTTATATGCAGCCCTTCTCCCAAGGACTCAGGGCGGCGTACAACATTAAAAGAAACACATAATACAAAAGTTTTAAAAAATTAACTAGAATATCCCAAACCCAATTAAAATTGACAATGACATTTTAAAAAAATGAATTAAAATTAACAGTGATCAATAATTTGTTTTGTTTTGTTCAGGCCAGGCTGGCTTGCTCTTCTAACCGTTTAACATTTTATTGAGTAAAATAAAATAAGATACAAAATACAAAAGTAAATAGGCAAACGGTGGGGAGGAAGAGGGGAAGAGAAGTGAGGAAGGATAAGGAAAAAAAAAGAACAAAAAGAAACATTCATTTCCCACTCTCTCTGTTCGAGTAAAATAAGGCATTAATATCAAGTCACAACTTTTTGTTTTTTCATAATAATATGAACGAGCTATTTCTATAAAGATCTATCAATGTCATCAGTAAAGCCCAAATCAAAGCAACTAATGTTCTAAGACAATATGTTTCAAATTCGGCAGCCTTTAAGAGATGTGGACTTCAACTCCCAAAATTCCCCAGCTGCCAGAATTCTGGAAGTTGAAGTTCACACATCTTAAAAGTTGCCGAGCTTGAAAAAGACTAACCTAAACATACGTTTATAGATACGATCAATCTGAATGAAATCCTTCCTGGAAAGAATGTTTATTTCTCATCTTTCTTGTAGATCCAATCAGGAAGATTTTATATCCCTTCTGGGAACTGCAGCAAATCACTGACCAATCACCCCATGATTACATTCATGTGTAGAAATAGCAAGAGTGATGGCCTGAAAAGCACTGTCTTCATTTAAAAAAAAAAAAAAAAAAAACCTTTGAGGTTTTTAACTCAAGAGAGAAAAGTATTTCCTCCATTCTTGCACATCTGTTCTATTTCGTCTTATCCACATCCTGTTGAAAAATTATTGTCTAGGCTATGTTGGTTAATGTGGCACTGTTGAATGAATCTAATAAAAAAAGAATAGAGTAGCATAGCGAAGAATGGAATGGGGAAGGGAATGGGAATAGAATAGAATAGAATAGAATAAGCATTGCACAGCACAGCATAGCATAGCATAGAATATTTGGCTAATGGTGATTTGTCTCCAGTGGAGAAGCTCTCCATGTACATGAAAAGTGACAGAATAATGTTATTATTCTTATTGTATCATATTGTGATTATCTTACTCTGTAGTGACCTTAATGATGTCACCCCACTAGCCAACTAATGTATCCACCAAAACCTTTTAAACAATACTGCCTTGGTTCAAACTGTGACCCTAAATAAATCCCCTATTGCTAAGGTAACAGCAAGCAAAGAACATTGGTCCTTGTGTGATGTTATACCCAGGCCATCATACAAATATGGAATGATTTCTCTCCTTGCCTTCCAGGGACGGTTGTGGCCATTCAGTGCTCACATCTTACAGTGGGACTTTGTCTTCCAAGAACTTTCCAGGCACGTATCCAAACTCGGCTTCTTGCGAGTGGCAATTCACGGAGTGGCAGGGAGCCCCCTCAGCCTGCATTCGGAGACATGGACATTGAAGCCTCCGAACAATGCAAATATGGCTTCTTGTTGCTTTCATCTCTTTCCGACGGTTCTGGCTTTGGTAAGGACATTCCTTGACCTCATCCCTAAAGATAATGGTATAGAGTTTCTGCCTGAGCAGGGGTTGGACTAGAAGACCAGGAGTTCCTTCCTGTTTTTCTGTTATTCTATTTATATTGACTAGTTGATAACCCGGCGTTGTCTGGGTATTTATTTATAGGGGAAAATGTCGGGACCAAACATACTTTCTAATGTTGGATTTCCTCTCTTATTAGAGGGAGCCCCCTTGTGGAGTACTGTGAAGCCGTTACCATGGCAATTCCACTGTGCTGCACAGTAGAAGCCATTTAAGGCAGTACAGTACAAGCCCATTTCAAGGCACAACAGGCTGTATCTTAACAGAACACACACTCTGAGGGATTTTAGGGGTGTCTTACCCCCCACAGTATTTGTTTCCAGAGAGTAAGTCATCTGTATACTAAGTTTGGTTGAAATTGCTCAAGGAGTTCCAGAGTTATGCTGGAACATACACACCCACAGATATAGATATGATGATGATATAGATATAGATGATGATATAGGTGATATAGGTGATGATATAGATGATGATATAGATACAGATACAGATACAGATACAGATACAGATACAGATACAGATACAGATACAGATACAGATACAGATACAGATGACACAGATACAGATATTAGATACAGATACAGATACAGATAAATATAGATATAGATCAAGGGCAAAGGGATGAACTTGCATACCAAGAGCTTCCTCTCCTTTCCATGCACACCGTCTCCCATTGATCACATCCAGCAACAGTAATCTGAACAAGCGTGTCTGTACCAGAACTGGTTTCTAAGATGAAAATCAGTCCCAATATTTCATATAGATTCATTTTTCCTAACACTGTAGCATTCTAAGAAGCTAAGAGTGACCAAGGTGGATATTCTTAGCCTAAGGTCATACTCAACTGATCAATGGCATACCAGAAACTACATTTAAAGAAGGAGTCTCCAAGTTGAGAATTTTAAGACCTGTGTATTCAACTCCCAGAATTCCCCAGTCAGCCATGCTGGCTGGAGAATTCTTGGAGTTGAAGTTTACAATCTTCAAGTTGGCAAGTTTGGAAACCCCTGATTTAAAATAATGGTTGGAGCCAGCCAAAAAAATTAAATGTGTTTTCATTATATTTGAGTGTTTTAAAATGAACCAGAAGGAACAGGATTCCAGTACCAAGTTTATTAATTTCCACTTTCTATTACCTTCAAAAGTGGAAATGGAACAGCATTCCGTGTGCCTTCAGCATTTAGTCCATGGCATCCACACGGCCATGGAGACATCTTCGGACAGTGCTGGCTCTTCGGCTTTGAAACTGAGATGAGCACACCCCCTAGAGTCAGGAACCTAGCACATATGTAGTGCAAGGGAACCTTTATCTTTACCTTATTATCTTAGAAATTATAATTTGCCAGAAATTTTCAAAGCACCTGACAGCTGTCAGCATTCCAAATACCATGTAGAATCAAATCAGAATTGAAGGCAAAACTATGCTTAACATTCCAATTTAAAGCAGGCATGTTGGCACATAGCTATGGGGATCCCAACTCTGGAAGTTACATCAGGATCCCACCCAGTTAAAAGTTCATGATCTTGTCCCCACACCCACAATCCATCACATGGTCCAATCTCCTTCTTCCACGCTGGCGTCCATGCCCAGCTTCTTTTGGTCAGGTCAGGGGTGGGTTTCAGGCGGTTCGCGGCGGTCCCTGCGAACCGGTTGGTCGGCGAACCCGGAAGTAAGTAACTTCCGGGAACGCTGAAGGATCCACCCGCCCCCCCACATTTCTTACCCGGTTTTGATGAGTTCTGCGCGTCCATGCATGCGCAGAATGCATACAGCGCCTGCGCGATCCTCCAGGAGCAGCTGGAGCATCGCACAGGCGCTAGTACGCATGCGTGCACTGCGTGCGTGCATGAGGACGCGGCCGGCCCCGATCCAACCGAACCGGTTGGAACGGGCGAGAAACCCACCCCTGGGTCAGGTGTACTGGGTGGAGACAAAGGATGACCTTGGCTTCTAGCAAGAATGAAAACAATACATTCCAAAATTCTACTCCTTCTAATCCCCCCTCCCATTGACTATACTTAAAGAAACAGCATAATGAAATAAGAGAAAGTGTGGCAGGCCAAAATTCTAAAAGGAATATAAATGCAGGCCTGACAACAGCTTTCAAGGGCCTCAGCTTATACATCTCTATAAAGGGCTATAAAAAGACTGCACTTCATTACTATAGACTTTTTTGTCATGTGGCTTGCCTTCGTTCATTCTTCCACAAACTGTCAACTTTGATCTTCCATCGTTGGGTTCTTTGGTTATTCCACAGGAAGCAGCGGGAAGAGAGGTATATCAGCTCTTGAGAGGATCTGAAGTGTATCATTTAAACCCAGCATAAAAAGATCTTGTCTTCTCCAGCATTTTGACCTTCTTAGATCTCTGTCCCTTCCCCTCCTTTGTCCTATATTTAGTTCTGTTTCCATTCTCATCACTTCCATCACTTTTAATTCTTGCGAAAGGCACGATTCTCTGGAATATAGTTTGAGGCAGACATTTCCAAATATTGTTTTGTTTCTTTGTTTCCTTCCTTCCTTTTCTTTTTCGGCTTCTCCCTTCCACTTTCAAGGCCTGTATAGGTCCATCTGATTTGAAATCTATAATTATCTGCTATGAAAGCCTGCAAAAAAAAATATGGTGATGCTATTTCTTGTCAGGAAAGAAACTTTAATGCACACACTTTGCCCTTCTTCTTTCTCTATAATTTGTTTTCCATGCAGAACATCTTTAGGAAATCAGATTTTTCCATTGGGGATTTTATTTTTAAACGGAAATGAGTTTGGAATTTCCAACAATTCCCACTTGGATTTCTCATCTAAACATTCCATTTTCTCCCTTCAGAGATCAATTTGTCATATGCAGTGCAACCATTTGCTGGTTGGTGTGTGTGAGCCCCTCAAACTTTTGGTATACTCAGAAATCTTTATAGATATCCAATTAGCACCCAACTATTTAACAGAAGAATTGCTCTCTCCCTCCCTCCTCCCTCTCTCTCTCTCTCTCTCTCTCATATGACTCTACGAACCCAATTTAATTTATTGTCATTTCAATCACATTGAAATTCAAGCCAGTCTAGTTTCGTTTTTGACCTCATCAGCTTTGGAGTATGTGACTCCTACCTAAATACCACCTTTGGGCAGTGGTGGGATTCAGCCAGTTCACACCCCTTCGGGAGAACCGGTTGTTAACTTTCTGAGCAGTTTGGTGAACTGATTGTTGGAAGAAATCATTAGGGCAGAGAACCGTTGTTAAATTATGTGAATCCCACCACTGCCTTTTGGGCCATCAGAAGGCTGCAACCCCTGATTTAATTCTATGGAAAGTAGATTGAAAGTCTTTGCAGACTCTGTGTGGTGTTTCTATGCTTTTGATTTGTTGATTGCAGTCTATTTTGCTCTAAGCAGATTTATATACGCCACTTTGGAGTCAGTTGTGATTGGAGCAGCCTCTGTGTCTATTAAATCACCACAGGCACAAACCAGTGATGAAATTCAATTTCTTTTTTACTGCCAGTTCTGTGGCTTGGTGGGTGGGCATGGCTTAGTGGGCGTGGCAGGGAAAGGATACTGAAAAATCTCCATTTCTACCCCACTCTGGGGCCAGTGCAGAGGTGGGTTCGCACCAGTTCAGTAGAACCGGTTCGTCAAATCTACCAAACCGGTTAGAAGAGGTTCCACTAGTGGACCCGGAAAGCAGGCCACACCTACAGAAGAGGTTCCAAAATTTTTGAAACCCACCACTCACACACACACACACACACACACACACACACACAACACACTCACACAGAGACGAGAAAGAGAGAGAAAGAAGAGAAGAGAAGAGAAAGAGAAAGAAAGAAAGAAAGAAAGAAAGAAAGAAAGAAAGAAAGAAAGAGGAAAAAAGTGAGAGAGAGATGAAAGAAAAAAAAAAAAGGGACAGAGAGACAAAGGAAGGAAGAGAGAGAGAGAGAGAGAAAACATGGCCAGCAAGCCACTCCCACCAGGTCACATGGTGGCAAGCCACTCCACAAAGGAGGCCACACCCACAGAGTAGGTTCGAAAAAATTTTGAAACCCACCACTGGGCCCATGGTATTTGCTGCTTTCTGAACTACTCGAAATTTCACTCCGGTTCTCCAGAACTGTTAGAACCTGCTGAATTTCACCCCTGGCGCAAACCCCTCCTTAACATTGCCACAGGTTGGTAGTCTGGTGCTCCTGACAAACCCAGGCATTCCCTGCTCAAATTGCCCAGTTTCTCATTGGTAAACAACCTCATTTGAGTTAGCTGGAGTTTCTCCATCAGCTCCTCTTGGCAGTGGGGACTTTGAATGTTGACAGCAAAAGTGTCATGCATTTCCAGGAATGCGTGTACTTGCCCCAAGTTTTCCTCCCTCGATTGTCTGGCCTTATGACAGTTCCTGGCTCTGAAGCGGAGCCTTTTCTGTCTCCTTCCAGTTCAGCAGAGCTGGGGAGGGGTGTGGCCTGAGCCTTGCAAGCAGGTTTGACCCCGGAGCCAAGGGCTGCCCTCATGATAGGAAAGGGAGAGAGGGCTTCTGGCAGCCATCACGGAACTTGTTTGCTCAGTGGGCGAGGGCAGCAGGGGAAATGATGCAGCTGCTGTCTGAGGCCAGCAGCACAAGGATAAAGAAGGCCGGAGGACTCTGTGTATTTATTGCTTTGTAACCCCCCCAAAGGCTTCAGAAAAGCATTTCATGTCACAGCATTGTAAAGCGGCTTAGGAGCATCTCACCTGGATCCCATTCCCGCCTCCCATTAGAATTGGATTGGCTAGTTGTTACTTTCACTTCACCAGGTTTGTTGGTGCCCTCTCCTCCTCCCTTCCTCATCCCTTCCTTTTTCCTTCCTTCCTCCCTCCTTTCCCCCTTTCCATTCCTTTCCTTCATCCTTCTTCCTCTCCCTCCCTCTCACTCTTTCTTATTCATTCCTCGTCCCTCCCCTTTATTTCTCCTTCTTTCACCTTTCCTCCCTCCATACCTTTTATCTCCCTCTTTCCTTACAGCCTTTATTCCTACTTCCCTACCCTTCCCTCCCTCCCGTCCCTTTATTTCTTCCTTCTTTCCCCCACTCCTCCCTCCCTTCCACTCCTTCTTTCCTTCACCCTTTCCTCCCTCCCCTTCCTTCCTCTCCCTCCCCCTCTTCTTCTCTTCTTTTTCTTCCCTCTCTTCCTTTATTTCTTCCTTTCTTCCCCTCCTCCCTCCCTCCCACTCCTTCGTTCCTTCATCCCTCTCCTCCCTCCCCTTCCTTCCTCCCTCCCCTCTCCTTTATTTCTTCCTTCTTTCCCCCTCTCCTCCCTCCCTCCCACTCCTTCGTTCCTTCATCCCTATCCTCCCTCCCTCCCTTCCCTTCCTTCCTTCCCTCTATCCCCTCTTTTCCTTCATTCCTCCTTCCCTCTCTCCTTCCTTCCTTCCTTCCATCCATCTATCCATCCATGTGGCTCTGTGTGGAAGCAGAGAGGGAACCAGAGACATATGCCAGTTATCAGTTGCCTTCAGAGTCAGACATCAGTGAGACAGACGAACAGCTGGAGCCTGTTCCCAGTGTACGCATGCACAGAGTTGCCAGACAAAGGGAACAACAAAGGGAACAGAGGTCAACTTAGGAGTGAGGCCACAGGTGGATGATGAATGGCCCCTCCCAGAGGAAATAAAAGAGGAGCAAAAGGGGAGTGGAGTTTTCAAGAGACAATTAGTTCACTTAATTGGCTCATGATTCTCTGAGACTCCTTGCCAAGTTTTGCAGATATCGACATGTCAGCCAGGTAAGGTCTGTGACTGTAAACCCTCCCTTGAAAGATTTTGCTGGGTGTGAATGAGCAGAATTCACAGTCAATTAATAAAAGGGGTTTTTTTTCAGGACAAGGAGTTTGCTTCATGCTCCTGGGAAGCCCAGGTCAGAACATACCTGTACTCATTTGAACTTCCTGAATCTCCTGATTTCTCTGGCACGTGACATTAGACTTTGCTTTTCAGTAACAGGCTCCAAAATTTCTCTTTGGTAGAAGAAGAATGGCTTCTCTCTTCAGTACATAATTGAACTCTCTGGGAAACCCACAGCTTTTGGGAAACATTCTTTTCCCTATTACTATTACCATGGATGACTGTAAGATTACCAGATATGACGAGATTAGACTGGGAAAAAAGTATTGGGAAACAGTAGATTAAATCCTCTGCTGAAGACCAAACCCTACATCCTGTGCAGTTGCTGCTCCTTAAAGCACAAATTACAACTTCATTTGTTTAGAATTCAGCCCTAACATTCCACTTCCGGAGACACAGAGAGTTTACAACTTGAGAATAGCGATGAAACCGCCCAGGTCAGGAAAGGCAAGCAAAGATCAGAGTGTTCTTACCTAGGCTTCCCCAAAAAGTATGAAGCAGATTCTTGGTCCCGACAAAACCCCTTTTATTACACAAACGTGAATTCCTCTCATTCACATTCAGCAAAGGCTTGGTAAACAGTCTTTCAAAGGTGAAGTTATGACCATAGACCTTATGTAGCTTGGAAAGTTGCCATGTAAATATTTTCCAAATGATGTGCTGTGCAAGGAAACACTAGGCACAGAGTCTCTGAGATTCGCGGACAGATCTTCACGCTCCTGAAATGAATCTAACAACTGAACGAACAAATTGTTTCCTACAAAAGCCCACTCTCCTTTCACTCCCCTTTCATTTCCTATGGGAGGGGCCAATCACCTTCCACCTGTGGCTTTACTCTCAAGTCGACCTGATTTCTGAGTGGTTTTCTTCTGGCAGCTCTGCCCATGCGCACACTGGGAACAGGCTCCAGCTGTTCCTCTGCCTCTCTGCTGTCTAGCTCTGTTGGTACCTGATCACTGCCAGACAGCCTCGACCCTGTCTCTGCCTCTGATGCAGAGCCCTCGTCCAAGCCTTCCCCAGCCTCCAGGACTGGCCCATGCTCCTCCCCAACCTCCTCCCTGTCCGAATCTACAGCCAGCTCTGCTGGCCGCTGATGAGCCACAACACAGAGTAAGAAACGGGGTGGATAAAAATTGATGATTAAAAAAAAACTTTAAAAATCAGATTTTTTTTATTGAAATCGGATTTTTTTATCAAATGTATTTGAATAAAATGCTTTTGGAGTAAAAATCTATCTAAGGATAGTTTTCTATTTTAGATACATTATGGTAATCATTTAGTTCAGCATGAAATGGAGCTTAGTTGTGTATTGTTCTGCAATATTGGGACTGTCGGTGAGTCAACAGCAGGTCAGAGGATGAACCGCTGCGGGACAGAGATGACAGTTGCTGTTTAAAAATTATGATTTAAATTGGGTTGGTTTAAATCAACCCTATTTACTAGTGATTTAAATCGTGATTTAAATTGACTTGATTTAAATCAAATCCACCCTGCCAGGAAAGCACGTCAACAAATGGACTGCCATTTGTCAGAAATGGTGTAGGGTATCCTGCTTGAGGGGTGGTGGTGGAGTAGATGACCTATAAGGTCCCTTCCAACTCTGTTAATCTGTTAAACTTCTGTGTTTTGTTTCACATCAAATCTATTTTACAATTCTTTCCCCACTGCCTCGTCCATCTACTCGGTTAAATAAACCTTCCCTTTGCCTTGTTAGTTGTGAGGCCCATTCCAAACAGGCTGGGGGAGGTTGAGGTGTACATATTTGCTTAAGGGGATTTTGAGGGATGAGGACAGAGTTGGCATGTGGAAGAAATTCCAGAGGTTTTCCTATAATTTACGGTCCTGGGAGTTGGGGCGTGGGAGTGCAGAGTAAGGTGGGGATGCGGGGATTGCATACTGCTGACTCAGTTGTGGTTTGTGGCTGTTGAATTGGAGCAGAGACAGTGTTGTCATCATATATTCTAGAGTAGTCATTTTCTTTCAGTTTTGGAGTTGTTTTTGTGTGCTGGTGTTCTTCCGTTTGTGATTTTGCTTTGTAAATATTTGCTCCTAGCCTTGCAGACAATGAAAATATTTTATATCGGTGTTAAGAAATATGATGAGCATCAATTCTAGTTCTATCTTTTACAGATGCTTTTAACTGAAAATAAAAGGAATCTGGGCTGCTGCAGAATAAGCATCAGCCTGGAACATTTATATACTATGGTACCAAAGCTCTTATTGTCATGATCTTTATCCAAGTGAAATAATACATCATAGTTTTTGAACCAAGGTAGCACAAATGGTCTAACTTACAGAATGTGTCCAAAATCTAGGATCCATGATTCCCAAGGGAATAAAATTGAGAAAGTTTTAGCTGCTTTAGTGCTACTGACTGCTGATGTGGTCATATGGACCTTCATGTTCAACAATATGTGACAGTTTCCAAGCCAGTCTCACAATCCTTGCACCTTCCTTCCTCAGTAGCAGCCACTTGCCTGCCTGCTGGAAAGGGAAGAGAAGATTTCTGATGCTGCCTGACAGATTCCCATGAGGAAGCTCAATGGGGAAGCCAGCGGGAAGTCAGAAGTCATTTCTGCTCCCATTGATCTCTTGCCCACCCTTGGTCATTCTGTTTCCCTGTTTAGATAAGAAAATATCTCAGAAACAATAACCCAATAGGGCGTTTGTTATCTAGTTATTTCTATATATTACATACTGGTAGTTATATATGCCAACAAAAGTGTATATAGTCTAGGCTATGGTTTTTCCAGTTGCAATGTATGACAGTGAACGTTGGTCCATAAGAAAGACTGAGTGCCAAAGAACTGAGGCCTTTGAACTCTGGTGCTGGAGAAGACTCCTGTGAGTCCCTTGAACTGCAAGGCGATCAAACCAGTCAGTCCTAGAGGAGATCAACCCTGACTGCTCTTTAGAAGGCCAGATCCTGAAGAGGAAACTCAAATACTTTGGCCACCTAAGGAGAAGGAAGGACTCACTGGAGAAAAGCCTATTGCTGGGAAAGACTGAGGGCAAAGAAGAAGGGGACGATAGCAATAGCAATAGCAATTAGACTTATATACCGCTTCATAGGGCTTTCAGCCCTCTCTAAGCGGTTTACAGAGTCAGCATATTGCCCCCAACAACAATCCGGGTCCTCATTTTACCACCTCGGAAGGATGGAAGGCTGAGTCAACCCTGAGCCGGTGAGATTTGAACAGCCGAACTGCAGAACTGCAGTCAGCTGAAGTAGCCTGCAGTGCTGCATTTAACCACTGCGCCACCTTGGCTCCTAGAGAATGCACCTCGGATAGAGAATGAGGTGGCTGGATGGAGTCACTGAAGCAGTCGGCGTGAGCTTAAATGGACTCCAGGGATGGTAGAGGACAGGAAGGCCTGGAGTAACGTTGTCCATGGGGTCACAATGAGTTGGATACGACTTCGCAACTAACAACAAGTTATATATTATTTTTTCCTGCATTTCTTTATTGTAATTCACGATGGTTTTTTTTTTTAAATTGTATGGATTGTTCACTGCCCAGAGTTGCATATTTAGGGGGTGACTATATCAATTTCCTAAAAATAATAATAATAATTTGCTTACATTTTAATTCAATTTGAGTGTAACTAAACCTAAATTTAGTTTTCCAGCCATATCCTTTTGGAACTGAATTTCTGGCATGGAAAGGTCTTGGGCAGCTTTCAACTGGAGAAAAATAAATGGAACATTCCTGGTTTATGAGATGTGTATGCAGCTCTAAGCCTGCACTATATCTCTGGATTGGTGTTGTGACACTAAGAGAAGCAGGCTTGTACTGAACTGTTGATTCAGTTCTACAGAGGAATTATTGAGTCTGTCTTCTGCACCTCCATAATTGTCTGGTTTGGTTCTGCAACCCAACAAGACAGACACAGACTTCAGAGGATAATTAGAACTGCAGAAAAAAAATGGCTACCAACCTGCCTTCCACTGAAGAACTGTACACTGCACGAGTCAAAAAGAGGGCTGTGAAAGTATCTACAGACCCCTCACATCCTGGACATAAATTGTTTCAACTCCTACCCTCAAAACGATGCTATAGGACACTGCACACCAGAACAATTAGACACAAGGCAGTTTTTTCCCAAATGCCATCACTCTGCTAAGCAAATAATTCCCTCAACACTGTCCAACTATTTACTAAGTCTGCATTACTATTAATCTTCTCATCGTTATTATCACCCATTTCCTCCCACCTATGACTGTAGGACTGTAAATTTATTGCTTGTATCCTTATGATTTATGTTGATTGTTTCCTAGTATGATTTGATTGCTTATTTGTACCCTATGACTATCATTGTATTGTACCTTATGATTCGTGATGAATGTATCTTTTCTTTTAGGTACACTGAGAGCATCTGCACCAAAGACAAATTCCTTGTGTGTCCAATCACACTTGGCCAATAAAGAATTCTATTCTATTCCATTCTATTCTAAAAGCTTGATTGGGTGATCTCAGAAAAATTAACTGGACAGCCTTGGGGAAACGTGAGAAGAACGTTGCTGGATCAGGCCAAAAGGCCCATTCTCCAGGATCTTGCTTCTCATTGGAGCTTCCAGGCAGACTTGAAACAAAGGAGTTCCCCTTTAGTTACTTTTCCCAGCAACTAGCAAATTACCATTTCTGCATGCAAAAGTCCCCTGGAACAATAAATCACTCTTTCCAACAAGGACCGTCTGCCAACAGAAAGGAAGCCAAAGCCAAGGCCTGGGAAATGAGAGGGCTGAATCAACAGGCTTGGGGGCAGTTCAAGATTTGGCAGAGTTGTGTACTAAATCCCTAATAAGGGCCTTCTTGGTAGAACACAGACACTTTGCAGTGGGCTGATGTCAAATTTCAGTCTTGTTTCTTTTTTCTTGCCAGTTGCGTTGTGACCTTTATGGAGTCCAAACCCTGTTACTTTCAGGGACAGTGAAATCTTAGTCAGCCTCCCACTGCCTGACTTAGAATGGCTCTGGCTGGGAATGTCTGCATAAAATCTAGTCTGCAACAAGATGCGTAGGATGAGGTTTAGCCATTATAAAGCTGGGCTGAATATAAAGAGTGGAAGAAGGAACAAATACCCCGTTTCCCTGAAAATAAGACCTCTCTGAAAATAAGCCCTCCCTGAAAATATTGCAACACAGCAGCAGCCATGAGATGACCATGCTCGCCACCGCATGCACCTCAAAATAATAAGACCTCTACGAAAATAAGGCCAAGTGCTTATTTTGAGGATCAGAAGAAAATAAGACACTGTCTTCTTTTCAGGGAAACATGGTAGTATTTCCAAAGGCACTTTCCTCTCTTCCTTTCCTAGTGTTACCACTTACACTATGTTGCCGAAATGAAGTTCTTGATGGAAAGACGTTCAACAGGGCCCAATTGGATGACGTTTGCTGGGAGTATAGAGGTTGATTGATCGTTGCTGAAGGATCAAATGGCTAGTGTGTCTCTGGATCGAAAAATTATGCTCATTTCTTTCTCGTTTTCCCATTCCAGGTCCATTCTGTGGCAGTGCGTATCCTCCTCGCTCAGTCTTGGTGATGAATTCCAGCTCCATAACTATCTTATTCAACAGTACCAAACATCACTCTGGTCGTGGCTTCCTTCTTTCTTATGCCAGCGGCAACCGATCAGGTAGGAAAAACATCTCCATCACATTTGCTTCAGCTGTCGATGCTGAAGACTGCTAAAAACCAAAACAACACTGGTAATGTTACTGTCAGCATTCCAAATACAATGCAGAATTAAATCAGAGTCGAAGGCAAAACTATGCTTAAAGTTCCAATTTAATAAGACAGGCATGTTGGCATCGTGCTGTGGGATTCCAACTCTGGAAGTTACATCAGAATCCCACTCAGTTAATAGTTCATGATCTTGTCCCCATACCCGCAGGCCATCACATGGTCCAATCATCTTCTTCCACGCTGGCGTCTACGCCCAACTGCTTCCGGTCAGGTGTGAAAGTGCGGAGACAAAGGATGACCTTGGCTTTTAGTAAAGAATGAAAAACAATACATTCCACAATCCTACTCCTTCTATTCCCCCTCCCATCGACTATACTTAAAGAAACAGCATAATGAAATACGAGAAAGTGTGGCAGGCCAAAATTCTAAAAGGAATATAAATGCAGGCCTGACAGTTATCTAGCTGGATAATGAAATGTCTGCAAGAAAACTACCAAGATCGGAGAGCCCCAAGGACCCCACAGTTCAACCCTGAACTACAAGTATTCTCCTATATGGGTACAAAAACAAATTGTTGCAACTAAAGTGGCAAAAAAAGAGTGCATATTATCAGCTGCAAATAACAAAAATGTCTACCAGCCATTGGTTTATCCAACATCAAATACCATGTTTCCCCCAAAATAAGACAGGGTCTTATTTTCTTTTGACCCCTGAAATAAGCACTTGGGCTTATTTTCAGGGAGGTGCAGGAGGCAGCGAGCTTGGTCACCTCATGGCTGCTGCTGTGTTGCAATATTTTCAGGGATGGTTTATTTTCAAGGGAGGTCTTATTTTCGGGAAAACAGAGTAGTTTTTGAGTTACAACCACAATTTTTCCTAAAATTTTTGTTTTCTTTTTATGGGAGTGAAAGGACATGATATATTTTCTAGTACTTCATTTTTAAATGCAGAGGCAAAATAAATGTATTAAGGTTTACTTACACCAAACTAAAAATGAATGGACATATGAAAGAGGTAATTTCAGGATTTAGAAATCCATGAAAATAATACTTTAAATCAGACAGCTCCATGTGACTCCAGAAAACATTCTGGGACTTGCAAATTTTTCCTCAGAATTTTTCTTTCTAGATTACTGACTGGTATATTTGATGTAGTGATTTGATTCACTTGGATGTAGTGAAAGACAGAGTACAATGTCCAAAGTACATCACCCACTTACTTTTTAAACAATATTTATGGTGTCTTCTATTTTCAATATTAATATTTTCCCTGCCTGCTTCTTCTAAACAGGCAAAAATGTAGAAATACTCCATTCGTAAGAATGCAGCAACTATCTTTGTAGCCAGAAGGAAAAATGTTGTGCAATGTTTACAGAAAATTCAACAAACGCCTGATGATTACATAAACAGAGTCACAAAGTCATTCTCTGCATGTAAGAAACTCCTGCAGGAAGCCTGTACCCTCAGTTGAACAAGCCTCAATCCTTTTGCTACAAGATGACTTTACCCATTTCAGCACCTCAGAAAACCTGGGTGGAGACTTGATCCCATTGCAGATTAGTCATGATCCATCTTGACAGGTGCAAAAAAAAGTCAGGAACCAGGATAGAGTTCACAAGGCTACAAGTTTATTTCATGCTACCTAGACACAAGAGTTGAACTACTAATGATCAAGGCAAATGGAACCAGATAAAAATCAACTGAGGATGCGGTGGTCAGTGGCTAAGACGCGAGCTTGTCGATCAGAAAGGTCGGCCAGGTTTGGCAGTTCGAATCCTAGTACTGTGTAATGGAGTGAGCTCCAATACTTGCCCCAGTTTCTGCCAACCTAGCAGTTCAAAGCACGTACAAATGCAAGTAGAAAAAATAGGAACCACCTTTGATGGGAACAGCGTTCCATGCGCCATCAGCATTTAGTCATGCCAGCCACATGACCACAGAGATGTCTTTGGATAGTGCTGGCTCTTTGGCTTTGAAACAGAGATGAGCACTGCCCCCTAGAGTCAGGAACATATGTGCAAGGGGAACTGTTTACCTTTACCTTTAGCCAAAACAGAAAGTTTTCTGTGGGAACCAAGGATGTTTCAACAGGTGACTGGAAGGAGGAGGAGGAGTAGAGTAAGGAACCTTTACCTTTGCCTTAAGAATCAACCGACTTCAAGGGGGCTGGATTTAGGTCTCTTATTGGGGTATAGAGACTCTAAACCAGAGGTGTCAAACTCAATTTCACTGAGGGCCGCATCAGGATTGTGTTTGATCTCAGGGGAGGGGAGGCAGTGGGCATGGCCAGCTTGATGTCACTTGTGTCGGGGGTGCCTATGGCCAAGTGCTCTGCCAGAAAAAACGGGCTCCCAAACCCTATTTTTGGCTGGAACAGTCTTCTGCAACCCTCTGCCAGTGAAAATGGAGCTCAGGAGGGCTTGTGAGCACTGTTCCCTCTAAGGTGCGCGCCCTGGCGCGGCCGCGCACATCGCAAAAAAAGCCCACGCAGCAGATTCTATCTGCCGCGCAGAGTTTTCTGTAAAGCAAACGTGGGGAAGTCCTTTGCAGGCGGCTAGAACTGGCCGCCTGCAAAGGACTCCCCAGACTTGTTTTGAAGAGCACGGCTCTTCAAGTCCATGTTCGGGGGATCCCTTGGAGAGGGGATTCCTTCCTGCGACTGCGAGACCCCGCCCAGAAAATGCGGAGAGCGGCAGTGGAGAGTGAGTGGGTGGGTGGGGAACTGGTTGACGCTCTCGTTTCACCTGTTCTCCCCCCCCTTCCCTCCCAATCGTCAATGCATGAGTTGGCCTGTCTCCGTTCATTTGGGCTTCTGCTCGTCCGTCTTTCTTACCAGCCTCTGCTAATAATTGCTGCCTGGACTCGCTTTGCCAGCGAAGCAGGATCGGGCCTCAGCCGGCTGCTCCCGCCTGATTGGCTGGTTGGATGTGGCCCCGGACCTAATTTCCTTCCTGTCTTGTAAGGAACGGGGGAGGGGAGAGGGGGAAACGCGTTGGTGACGGCTTCATCCAAAAGCCTCAGCTCAGCTGAACTCCGGACTGGTTTTTTTTTTTTTTGGGGAAAAAATATATGCTGGCTTGTTTCTTCGAAGCCTCTCCGTCGAACCGGGCCCTGATGGGCTCTTGGTTGTGAGACAGGGTGTTATTGTGAGCTCAGGGAAGAGGGAATCAAATTACGCCCGGGCCCGGGGTTGGGATCCGTATCTTGTCGGTGGGCGAAACGGCAGATGCATCTCCACGCAGCTGCCCCACCTCCCCGGGAGCGGCAGGAATGATAGGCAGCGCCAGAGTGGTCACCCTGGCCGGAATCTTCGGGCCCATCTGGGAGGCATCCGGGTGGAAATCTGGATTTGAACCTCTCCTCCTGTTTTCCCCCTCCCTCTTACATGCCCCCTTGGTGCAGCGGGCTACTGCCGGCGAAAGGAGTGGGGCGGGGCGGACATTGCACAACTGGGTAAATTATAAACCACAGATTTTAATCCTATTTAATTTTAATGGTATCAAATTTAGGCTATAAAGTGGCCTTACTACTTTTTTTTCCCTGGGCCTGCTAAATTCTGGTCCCTGGTGATACAATGAGTTAAATGCATTCTGGCCTGGATTTCCTATTGTGCAATTTGTGTCATGGACTAATCATTTTAAATTCCATAAAATGCCAGTACACATCCTTTCTGCCAAGAGATCAGAAAAATGCTCGAATCTTCTGATATTTAATGATTTATAATGTTGTTTAGATATATAATTTGGATTACATTTGAAAGCTATGCATTGATTAAATACTACAGAATACAAGCAGTTCTTTCTTTTTTGGTTTTAGAAAGGATAATTCCCTTTTAGCCAGGCTTTTTGAATTAGATTATGGTGATGTTTAACACCAGTTTTTAAGTAGATTTCAAATTTTTTAAAAAAAATCTTTTAGCTGCTTTTGAATACCTTGGAGATGAAAAGATGGGTACAAACTTAAATAACAAAAAAATAATACATTCATTTTGAAAAATAAATGCAAGACTTGATAATTTCATATCCTTTATTTAAAATAGTTTTGGCCTGGCATATGGTTTTATCGATTCAGTTGGAAATGATGTGGATGTTGATCTGATTCTGAGGTATATATATTTTAAGTAACATAACATATAGCATATAGTCCAAACTTGCTAGACTATTTAATTGATCTTACTACTTTAAAGGGGGAGAGTTTCATGATAAATTATTTTATTACATTTATGTTGCATTTATATATTATATTTATTACATTTATATTTCACATTATATATTTGTATTGTTATTTTAGTGTTTATTGTCAATTTTTGATAGATATTATATTGATATATCAATACTGATTTTACTCATACTAAATAACAATTACTGCTATTATTTATCAGCATTACATATTTACAGTTTTTAATATTGAGTTAGTCGTATTTAGAATAATAGGATTATCTTTTAATAGGTAATTGGCAAAATCTAATTCAAATGTGATGGGTTGCATTCCAAAGGAATGTGAGAGGACAGGTTGCCTGCAAAATGCCAGGACCCAGGACCCTGTTGGTGCCATGTCTCTCTCTAGCCAGGTCTAACAATGTAAAGCTGAGCAGAAGTCTTTTTTTTTTTTTTTCAGGGTGAGCGGAAAAGTATAGTGTTTGAGTGGCACTTTCATGCCTGGCCTTCATCAGGCTGAAACCTCGCTCGCAATCGGCGCTTGACGCTTGGAATGTTGCGCAATGTCCAGCAGACGTGACAGCAGTTCAAACTGTTGCTCTCTTAGGTGCTCAGGCATGAAACTGTGCTGCTCAAACACTGTACTTTCCGCTCACACTGAAAAAAATTAGAGGGAACATTGGCTGTGAGTTCCATTTGTTGCTGGGAGAGGCACTGCGAGCCAGTCCGCTGTTTCCAGGGCACCCACATCTAAGCGCCCCATGGGCCGAATCCGGCCTCGAGTTTGATGCCCCTGCTCTAAAATGACAATGCATTTGATCCCACCCTCAAGCTCAGCCTGGTCATCTCCAACGTCAACAGGCTACATAGAAATTTTCCCTTAAATGACAAAAAACAAATTGAAAATCCACCTCCCTTATTTCTCCAACATAACTATCGATACCATCGGCTTTGTTCCATCCCTGAATTTTTATGACAGTTTGCTCCTAAATTTATTATCAGTTAATATAAATACATATGTTGAAATGGAAGTGTTACAACATCCCATGATAACACCCACCTTTTAACTGCTATGTTCTCCCATTCTCTCTTTCAGATTTGATTTCATGCTTGCAAAAGGCATCCATTATAACACAGAACAAATCAGGTAAGAATTTCTGATAAAAACTGTCCTGGTTGCTTCTAAATAAAGGAAGATCTCTTCTGCCTAGAACAAAATCAAATGTGTTTACATGCAATTGCAATAGGGGATGGGAGTTGAAACCTGGTTAATTTTCTACCAACCCTAGTTTAATTTTCTAATTGTTTCACAAATGGTAGCTTTGGAAGCAATTTTCAACAGATCAGGGATCTGCAGACCTTATTTCTGTAAAGAAAAGGACATTTTAAATATTGTTTCCATCATCTATATATGGACTTTTATTCTTAAATTATCTGCCTTTGTTTAAAAATCCTTATGGTGTCCTGCCAACTTTGGATGCTCTCAAAAACGCAAGCAGATGCAGTTTGTGCTGAATTTTGCTGTATTTCCTGAGGCCAGTATTTCTCAGCCTTGGTGATTTTAAGATATGTGGACTTCAGTTCCCAGAATCCCCTGGCATTTTCTCAACCCTGACAACTTCCTCAGCAGGTTGGCTGGGGAATTCTGGGAGTACCAGTAATATCTTAAAGCTGTCAAAGTTGAGAAACTTTGCCTTAGGTCAGGGGTGTCAAACTCGATTTCATTGAGGGCCACATCAGGGTTGTGTTTGACTTAAGGGGCCCCAGAGTGGGTGTGGCCAGAGTGGGCATGGCCAGCTCGATGTCACTCATGTTGGGTATCTGTGGCAGCCTGAGTGCTCTGTCACCGAAAACATAGCTCAGGAGGGCCGCCCACAGACCTCGCAAGCTTTGTTTCCGGCTGTGATGGCATCCTGCAACCCACTGCAAGCAAAAAGGAGTTTAGCAGGGACACCCACAGCCCTCGCAAGCTCCATTTTCTGCTGCCACGGCCTCCTGCAACCTCTGCCAATGAAAACAGAGCTCCATTTTGCTGGCAGAGGAACCGAAGACTGGTCATTTGCTGTTTCCAGGCCAGGCTATACGGGCAGATCTAAGTACCCATGGGCTGGATCCAGCCCCCAAGCCTTGAGTTTGACATCCCTGCCTTAGATCTTGCTGCTACTCTAAAGTAAGGTTGTCTTTGTGCAATTGGCTCGTGAGTATTTTTATGCAATTTGCCGAGTTGTTATAATGTGATAACAAGGAATTTAGGAACCCCCAAAACATAAAATACCTTCTGAACTATTTCAATACCTTCTGAACTATTTGATTGGCTAACAGTCTTGCCTCTCTCACATAGATCATATTCTTTTCTATTATTTTATGTAGAGTTTATTGTCCTGCAGGCTGCAAGGGAGTGGCAGGTGACATCTGGGGAAATATGAACAAGGATACAGAGATGTGAGTTGCTCATTGTGGATCGTGCCTTCAAATGTATTCTTGTTCAGAAATGTGTGGCTTCAGAAGGTTATTTTCCTGAGGACATGGAGCTTCCAAAGGCTGTCTAATTGCAAGATCATCCTTGTTTCCATGTTAAAAGAAACTTTTCTTGAGGCCACCAAGCTCAACTTTCTTTGTGAGCAGCCTCATGGTGCGCTGACCATGGTCCTGACTTCTTGGCCTTGATCTTTGTTAATCATGACCAACATACCCCTAAATGCTTCAGTTTAATGATATGGATTTCAAATTGGGACCTGGGGAAGGAGAGGAAAATGAGTCCCATCCACAAGTGTAGTTGTTTATGGATGGTGTGATTAATGACTTCAAGTTAAGGAACTAAAAGATACATTGAATTTGTTGTGGTTGTGAAGTTCGTGTCCGATCCATCATGACCCCTTGGACAACCCTTCCTCCAGGCCTCCCTCTACCATCCCCCAGAGTCCATTTAAGCTCACACCAACTGCTTCGGTAACTCCATCCAGCCACCTCATTCTCTGTCATCCCCTTCTTTTTTTGCCTCAATCTTTCCCAGCTGAGGCTCTTCTCCAGAGAGTCCTTCCTTCTCATTAGGTGGCCAAAGTATTTGAGTTTCCTGTTCAGGATCTGGCCTTCTAAAGAGCAGTCAGGGTTGATCTCCTCTAGGACTGACTGGTTGGATTGCCTTACAGTCCAAGGGACTCGCAGGAGTCTTCTCCAGCACCAGAGTTCAAAGGCCTCCATTCTTTGGCGCTTAACCTTTCTTATGGTCCAACTTTCACTACCATACATTGCAACTGGGAAAACTATAACCTTGACTATACACACTTTTGTTGGCTGGATGATGTCTCAGCTTTTTAACATGCTGTCTAGATTTGCCATAGTTTTCCTCTCCAGGAGCAAACATCTTCTAATTACTTGGCTGTAGTCCCCATCTGTGGTGATCTTGGAACCCAGGAAAATAAAATCTGTCACTACCTCCATTCTTCCCCATCTATTTGTTAGGAAAACATTTAATAGATATGGCCAATAAACCACTGCAGAAAATCTAATCAAGAATAGGATTGTTTCAGTGAGGCCTATATTTGCAAAATCCTAATCCAAAAAGATTTGCATATCTTACAAATTTTCATTTCAAGTAACTTTCTCTTACCACAATTATCAACTACTGTTATTTTAAAATTTATTTCAATTGCCTGGATTATATTTACTTGACATTACACTCCTTTTAAGATGCTTTATTCTAGTTCAAGATGTTTGAATATGGTTAATGCTATTTTTGGTTAATGCTATTTTTATACATTGGAAGCCACTGTGTGGGATCAGAGTCCTAAAGGCAGCCTAATTATATTTCTAATTAAGAATAAATATTTTTATGGCCCACCTTTTAAGGAAAGAGGCAAGGAGGGGGAAAAACCAACCAAAGTCTGCAAAATTATAGCAAAAAAACAGCATTTAAACAGCAGCAAATATATAATAATGCCACACAAAACCTATTTAATGGTTGGTATTATTATTTTTATGTTTCTATTTCTCTCGGGTGGCAGCTTGGAATCTGGCCAATCCATTCCGTAGGCCGAATCGGTTGCTCTGATCAACCCTTCAGCTCTTTCACCAATGTGAATGAACTCAGCCTAAGAAAGTGTAATGAAGAGCAGAATTGTTCCCCATGGCACTTTTTCCACTTGATTTCTGTTGCCTGGAGATTTGTCACAATTGTCCCCTTTTATTTATTGCCCTCCAGACATCTGTTCTTTGCAAAGCAGCTGTCCATGCTGGTGTGATCTTGGACGAACTGGGAGGACCAATCGTAATATCGCAAGAGAAGGGGGTCACTCTGTACAAATCCAGTGTTGCCAATGGACTGCATTCGAAAAGGTGAGCATCCAACGGAATTGTAAAATATCCTACAACAACCACGAAACAATTGGTTCCTTTAGATCAGGGATGTCAAACTCGATTTCATTGAGGGCCACCTCAGGGTTGTGTTTGATCCTGGGGGTGTATGGCCAGGGGGCGTGGCCATCTAGCTCCATTTTCACTGGCAAAGGGCCTGCAGGAGGCTGCCACAGCCTAAAACAGCTCGGAGGGGCTGGACCTGGTTTCCCCAAGCTCATTTCACTGGCAGAGGCTCCATTTTTGCTGGCTGGTCCTTCACTGTTTCCAGGTCAGCCCCGCGGCCCAGATCTAAGCATCCTGTGGGCTGGATCCGGCCCACAGGCCTTGAGTTTGACATGCCTGCTTTAGACGACCAGTTGATAATTTGCAGTTTGGTCTCAGATAAAGTAAAACAATCCTTATTTTGCTACCTTCTGTTGTTTTTCACAGAAATGAAAATCCTATAGTATCCTCAGTACTATTGCTAAATTCTGGAAAAACCAACATTGCCAATATTAATGCACAATATATTTATCATTTTTTGTAAAGTAAGAAAGATATAAGATATTAATTGGAAAATTGTAGAATGACACGATCCTCTGAGATTGTTCATTACAGTGCTTGCCTTACAAAATGTATTGCAGTATTTTTAACAAGTTAAAATAAATGAACAAAATAAAATCCTAGTGGACAGCAGGATCAATTCTCATGCTGTGCCAACATCTGCCTTGCCTCTACTCTAATGTCCCAAAGGTGCTTTTTTTCAGGAGGCAACTGGACTGTCTTGTTTTTCCTTTTGAAGACATTTCGTTTCTCATCCAAGAGCTTCTTCAGCTCTGGCAGGATAGTGAGGAATGGAAGGGTTTATATTCCTTGCAGACAGATGGTCATTTTGCATCCTTTTAGAGGGTCCTTGAAGCAATGATGCAAAATGACCAGCTGTCTGCAGGAATATAACTCCTTCCATTCCTCACTATCCTGTCAGAGCTGAAGAAGCTTCTTGGATGAGAAGCGAAACATCTTCAAAGAAAAAACCAAAAAAAAAGCCAGTTTCCTCCTGAAAAAGCATCTTTGGGACAACCGTGACCTGGATGACTGAGAATCTCTACAGACTCTTCTCTGATGGTTTCTACTTGTGTGTGTATGTGGGGGGTTTGCCAAGTCTTAAAGTTGCCAAGGTTAGACACCACTAATATAGAGTCTCGTGCTCAGCAGAGGACCTAAACTGGAAGACCTCCACGGTCCCTTCCAACTCTGATATTCTGTATTCATTTATGTGTGTTTCATTTTGAACAGGGGATCCTTATCAGAAAAACGCCTTATCTTTCACAAAGGTAAGTCCTTCAAACTTCATCCATTTCTTTGCATGCCTTCCTTGGGGAGGAAAACATCTGTTTCCTCCTATTTCCAACGATCAAAATTGCAAAATAATCATTTACACTAAACTGATGCTATTAAAGCAGCAAAGTGCTGTTGAGATCAGCAATTTGGGTTTCCTCTGGGAAAAAAAAAGCAACCAGGGAGAATTTCTATAATAGGAGTGCTCTTTTAAAACGGCCCTCTTGATGGATGGCAATGGAGCAGAAGCTATTGAATTTTGGATAAAAAATATATATCAGCTACTGTATATTTAAAGGATGTTAACTCCAATCTATTAGGGTTCCCTTCCCCAATCTAGATTTCAACCAAACTTGGTACACATATGACTTACTCTCTGGAAACAAATACTGTGGGTTTAAGACACCCCTAACACCCCTTAAGGGGGGGTGCCCATCCATGTGTGTGTGTGTTCCAGCATAACTCCAGAATACTTAGGCCACTGAAATGAAAAGGATTGAATTATATCTATAGTGTCAAGTCACACTACCTTTGACAGTGCTAGTGTGCGTTTCGGATTCAAGTTCTGTTAGATACAGCCTGTTGTGCCTTAAAATGGCTTATACTGTACAGGTTATCAGCTAGTACTAAATAAGTATTTCTCATGAAAAGCAGACAATATTTCTAAATAAGTACTAAGTAAGTATTTCTCATGAAAAACAGACAATATTTCAAATAGAAATCTGACTGGCAAGGTAACTGTGAGGCTGAATGAAGAACCTCACTTCTCTGCTTCCTTGTTTCCTCAGACTGTGCCAGGGCTTTGGAAGTTGCCAGCTTCAATGCTTCCTCCTGCTGGCATGAACAGAATATTCTGGGGGACCATCATGCTTGGGCTGCTGAGCAAGCAGCATTGACTACTGATGGTTCTTCTTGGGCAGCAGATCACAGCTCTGCAAATGAGTGGCTAGAAATAGATTTGGGTGGAAAGAGGAACATCACAGGTCAGTAAGTATCACCAGCCTTTTCCTTTGTCTAAAACACGCATGTCCAACCTTGGCAGGTTTACGATTTGTGGACTTCGACATGGCTGGCTTGGGAATTCTTGGAGTTGAAGTCCACAACTCTTAACGTGGCCAAGATTGGACGCTCTTGATTTAAATCAAATCATATTCTGGATCTGGGATACAGATCTGACTGCCTCCTCCATTTTTTGTCCATTTTTGGCCTCCACCCTTTCATTCTCTCGGCCTTGCTTTTTCCAGCCCTCCTCCCTTTCCGCCTACTCCATCCTGTTCCATATGAAAGATGGGTGGACTGAACGAGCCTCCTATCGCCTGGCAAATCCACCCTTTGTTTCGAGATGCCTGAGGCCGCATGAGGCTTTGCACGGCTGCCCTATAATGGAGCTTGTTTGGCAAAGAAAATGGAGGCATTGTAAGACCGAGGGACTGGAGGCTGAGTGGAATGCAAGATGGGAGAAGGAAGGTTAACAAATCTCTCTCTCAATTGGTGTTGCATGGAGCAAGGAGGCAGCATCGGACATTCCAGTTGACCGACCTGAAAATGTTCTGCTGAACATCTCTTCTATTTTTTCCCCATCTGACCACAGTCCTTCAGTTAAATAGGAAAGAAACTGCTTTGGATTTTTTTCCCCCCGTAAACGAGAAAAAATGTTAGAGAAATTCTTGTGGCTGAGCGGTTGGCTTTGGTACTAATTGCTATTACAACAAGGTGATGGAAGTACTCAGTCTTTCACTGCAGTTTTATCTCTCCCGATGTCTGCAAACTCCCTGGCTTCTTTATTGCTACTAAATGTAAAGGAAAGACATAAGGAGGAGCAGCCAGGGAGTCTGTTGTAATATGTTCACTTCCTCCTGTCTAGTCATAGCTGGACAGTTAAATATTGTTCCATCATAAACATTGTGTCTATAGTTTAGCTCAGGGGTCGGCAACCTTAAACTCTCAAAGAGCCACAAAGGTCCTAACCGGAAGCCCCCAGTTCCATTCTGGAGCCAACTGGAAGTCCGGTTTCCCCACCATAGAGTCCCCTCCTAGTGCAGCGTCCTTTTATCGACTGGAAGTCTGGTTTCCCCACCATAGAGTCTCCTCCTAGTGCAGCGTCCTTTTATCGACTGGAAGTCTGGTTTCCCCACCACAGAGTCTCCTCCTAGCGCGGCATCCTTTCTCCTCTTCCTGACCTAACTGAAAGCCCTATCAATTGTGGAGTTGACCGGCGACAGGGAGCCACAGCAGAGGGATGAAAGAGCCACATGTGGCTCCAGAACCGCGAGCTGCTGACCCTTGGCTTAGGTACAAATTTTAACCACCTCTATTCTAGGAATTGTCACCAAGGGGTCTTCCCCTAAATACAACTACTACGTCAAATCCTACCAGGTTCAGTTCAGCAGAGATGGCAAGAACTGGAAGATCTACAAATCCAGCAGCACCAAAGAGGAAAAGGTGAGGTGGATTAAAATGAGCGACTGCGTTTACTAAGGCTGAAAAATATTGATTACCACTATTAGCTATTGAAATCGGTTGCCTTCATTTGTGAGATTATTGAGTCTGTCATTTTTACTTCTATAACTGTCTGGTTTAGTACAGCAACCAAACAGGGAAGGAACCAACTTCAACAGATAGTTAGGACTGCAGAAAAAGCTATTGCAACCAGTCTGCCTTTCAGGTTGTTGTTAGTTGCGAAGTCATGTCCGACCCATCGTGACCCCCCATGGACAACACTCCTCCAGGCCTTCCTGTCAGTGGTGGGATTCTAATCCCTAGCGCCGCATAACTGAGTGAGCTCCCGTTACTTGTTCCAGCTTCTGCCAACCGAGCAGTTCAAAAGCACGTAAAAAATGCAAGTAGAAAAATAGGAACCACCTTTGGTGGGAAGGTAACAGGATTCCGTGCGCCTTTGGCATTTAGTCATGCCGGCCACATGACCAAGGAGACATTGACGGACAGTGTTGGCACTTCGGCTTTGAAACGGAGATGAGCACTGCCCCCTAGAGTCAGGAACGACTAGCACATATGTGCGAGGGGAACCCTTACCTTTAGTTTAACACACCTGGAGAACAAAGGCAAGGGTGGCTGTTGTGGCTCGGCAGGAGCCTTTGGAGCTGCTATCAGACTCTGACAGCGAGGGGCCCTATGAGTCAGCCCTGGAGGATGCGGAGGAGCCTGGACAGGGTTCTGACTCCGAGCAGGGCGCAGAGAGACTAGTTGGTCCCCAGGTAATGACTGAGCCTTTGATGAGTGGGGAGGAAACAAGAGAGGCTGACACAGAAACCTCCTGTGAGTTGTTTCGGGATGCATGCACGAGAAGGGCTGACCGACCTAAGGAACAATTGAGAACTCACAGGAGATGATAATGAGCAGCGGTGGCTCGTTAGGATCTCCTCCTGCTGATAAAAGAGACTGCTGGTGGCACACCCTGGTTGCAGAAGTCAACGTTCCCCGTTTGCGTGCAAACATCGAGAAAAGCCCACTTGGATAAGTGACTTGATTTATATAATCCTGTTTTGTAGCAGTTCATGAGTTAGGACTTTTGCCAGAGCAATTATCTGTGTTTATTTTGGGCTCGCAGCCAGCAAGAGCCGGGACTGATAAAAAACATTCCTTTGAACATTCTGTTTGGCTTTCGTTTCTGAATGGACAAGGTGGGGGTCAGAACAGGTGGCTATGTTAAGACTACGACTCATTTGAACAGTTACGGTGTTGCTTTTTCTGCTATTCCTTTCCTCCCCTGAAACGTTCCCAGATCTTCGAAGGCAACAGTGACAACTACCAGGAAGTCTCCAACGCCTTTATCCCACCCATCCTGGCCCGTTACCTTCGTGTGGTACCCCAGAGCTGGAACCAGAGAGCCGCTCTGAAGGTAGAGGTGCTGGGATGCCAAGCCCTTCGCCAGAAATACATGGAGACAGAAGGTAGAGAGTTCAAATAATATCTGGAGGGTTGTAACTTCCCCGTCCTTGTTCTGAAATGGAGGCGATTGGTAGCATTAGCAGGAGATACCTGTAATGTGGTGCAGTAAAAGAGGTGCCTGAAATTATTCTCTTTGCAGGCCAGGATAACCCAAAAGTGTTCCTTGGTGTGACCAGCACCCCAATCGCTTTCACAACGATCCCAGGAATAGTGATCAATCCAGATAAAACAGGTAAGGCTTCTTGTTGTTCATAATGCCAAGGAACATTTAGCCAAACATTCAGGTAGCAAAGGGTAGGAAAGAATTAATTGTTTGCAAAAAAAACCCAAACAAACTAGAGATAATAAACAACTCAGAGAAAACTCAAAAACAAACAAACTCGGAAAGCTCAAACTGCCCAAAGAGCTGCTGATTCTGTTCTATTATGGAGTCTATCATCTGCACCTCTATAACAGTCTGGTTTGGTTCTGCAACTCAACAAGAGGATAATTAGAACTGCAGAAAAAAACAATTACTACCGACCTGCCTTGCATTGAGGACCTGTATAATGCATGAGTCAAAAAGAGGGCTGTGAAAATATCTACAGACCCCTCACATCCTGGACATAAATTGTTTCAACTCCTGCCCTCAAAACGATGCTATAGGGCACTGCACACCAAGACAACTAGATACAAGAACAGTTTTTTCCCAAATGCCATCACTCTGCTAAACAAATAATTCCCTCGACACTGTCAAACTATTCACTAAGTCTGCATTTCTATTACTATTACCCTTCTCATCAAGAGTTGAGAGCATATGCACCAAAGACAAATTCCCTGTGTGTCCAATCACACTTGGCCAATAAAGAATTAATTCTTTCTTTCTTTCTTTCTTTCTTTCTTTCTTTCTTTCTTTCTTTCTTTCTTTCTTCTTTCTTTCTATCTATCTATCTATCTATCTATCTATCTATCTATCTATCTATCTATCTATCTATCTATCTATCTATCTATCTATCTATCTATCTATCTACTACCTACCTACCTACCTACCTACCTACCTACCTACCTACCTACCTACCACCCAGGGAACCACAAAAGCTGTGATCCTGTCCACCCATCAGATTAAGAATGGATTTATATTTTGCACTGAAATGGTTGACTTGGTCAGGGACTTAAATAAATAAAAAGTAAACTAAGAAACATATTAGCAGCATTTATAAGGTACCACAGACCAAAATAACTAACTATAGTTTATGAAGTTTATGACTTTGCTTATCAGTCAAAATGTGAATCATTCAATAAACTAGTGTTAAGTAAACTATGATTTACACTAGACTAGAGCATGGATTCCAATTTTTTGCCTCGTCTGGGATTGATTGACAAGGAATCGTCTTGGGCCACATATAAAATGTATAATTTTATGTTACAAAATCACATAATAAGGTTAACTGTTTGCGATCTTGTGAAGCTGCATTACTAGCTGTCTAGGGTCACGGATTGACTATGTCTGATTTAGGGTGTAAACAGGGTCCAGATCATAGCAATTGAAACAAATCATTTCTCTAGGTGTAATGTGCCGTGAAATATCCTGTGATTTACTCAATGAATGGTGGGTTCCCATGATTCTGTCACATCATCCTTTGCCGTCATATGATGGCTAGTAACAACAGCACTTAGACTTATATACCACTTCATAGTCTAGTGAGCTCTGAACTGCAAGCTCCATGATTTGTTCAACCCTGTAGAAGATAACCAGGCCGAGCCTGAAAGGGGGGGTGTCAAGCATGTCATCAGTTTGGAATCCCTACACACCCACAAAAGACCTCATTCCAGCCCATCTTGAATTCCATTGACTCTTTACCTACTGCCAATTTGAAGTTCAGTTTCTGGTTAAGAGATACCATGGAATAAACCGGTACTCATTTGAACCACCTTGATTCCTGATTTCTTGAGCCTGGCTAACACTAGAACAGTGAAGGTGAACCTTTTTCGCCTCTGGGTGCCACAAACACGTGCATGCACCCTATCGCATGCACTCGAGTGGCCACCCACATAACTTCATGCCCACTCACCTCCGTGGACCGCGCATTTTTGCACAAGGCTTCCCTGCCACTCCCTACTCTGGCTGCTTCCCCTTGGCTAACACCCAGTGAGGAGAGAAGTTGCTCTGCCACAAATGAGCAGAGACTGGGGTGGGGGGATGCTCAAGTGTGCTCCTGCGTCAAAAAACCTTCCCTTATCATTTTCCTGTGTAAAGATTGGTCCCTTTTTACTCCGGCAGGTGTGAGTCCGATTGCTAAATCCACCCCCACCCCACCCCATCTAAGAGGATCCTGGGCACTACAGTCAATAGACAAATGACGAAGGGAGCTGCCTGCACGGGGGGGGAAAGACTAGCGGAAAGACTAGCGTCTTTCCCTTTAGCTGGCTGCTCTGTTTCCTCCCTCCTGCACAGGGAGAGGAGAGAAGCGGCAGCTTGGATTCCAGTGATCAGGCAGGATTCCCTTTAATACCACGGGGAAGGGGGGGAAACAGAGCAGCCAGCGAAAGGGAAAAAGAAGCCTCTTTTCTTCTTTCCTTGCTGCTTGTCTTTCCCCATGCAGGCAGTTCTCTCCTCATTTCCGGTTTGCGTTGGGCTGTTTTTTGCCCTTTGGAAGCTTCAGGGAATCCTCTGGAGAGTGAAAAACTGCTAGGGTTAGGCTAGAAGCATCCTCTGGTGATTTAAGCCCTCTTTCTGCAGGTCCTCCATTACTGGCCATGCTCCTAGCTGGAGGTTCACTCTTGATTGCTGGAACTGTCTTCCTGATGGTCTTTCTCTGTTATAAGAAGAGGTGAGTCTCCTGCTCCTTCCTGGCCTCCCGTTATCCCTGGGACTTCTCTGAACTCATCCCCAACAGAGATCCGACTGCTGCAGTTATGGATCTGTACATCATGTGAAGCTCAAAACCAACAAGTCCCATTCAGTTATTTTTTTATTATTATTTTTTTAATTATTTTTACAAATAATTCCAACCAGCATGGCTGGCTGGGGAATTCTGGGAGTTGAAGTTCACATGTCTTAAAGTTGCCAAAGTTGAGAAACACTGGCGGAGAGGCCCTCTAATCCAGTGTTTCCCAACCTTGGCAACTTGAAGATGTCTGGACTTGAAGTCCAGACATCTTCAAGTTGCCAAGGTTGGGAAACACTGCTCTAATCCACTGTGCCCTTTTCAATCCAACTGTTTACTCATCCCTTCTTCTCTTTGGCAGGAAGGCACCAACCCAGAACGATGGAAGCTTTATAAAAGGTAAAGTACCATACGATGCAGAGCAATAAAATACAACAGTAAGAGGTTTGTCCTGTTTGGGGTTACCAATAAAGGAGAATATCTGTAGCTCAGGGTTGAAATGAGGGGTCCTTGGTGCTCTCTAAGCTTGTTTGTTGTCTTGTAGCTGTTTCACTACCCGAACTAGGTAACATCATCAGTGCTAAAAGAGGTGCTGTTTGCTATCAGTTTATTTTCTGGTGGCTTGCCTGTCAGTTTTGGTGTGGTTTAAGACACGGGTGTCAAACTGGATTTCTTTGAGGGCCGGTTCAGCATTGCAGTTCTCCTCCATGGGCCAGCCGGGATGGGGGTGATGGGAGACAGCCTAGATGTCCTCCTGCAGCACCTCGCCCCATGCCCTGTTTTGGCTGGCAAAGTGCTACAGGAGGCCGTCCAGGCCAAAAATGGGATGTGGAGGGATCACCTTCCCCCACCCCATACCCCATTTTGGCTACCAGAGGTACCGCAGGCCGGGCCTTTGCTATTTCCAGGCCAACCCTGCGGGCCAGATCTAAGCATCCTGTGGACCAGATCTGGCCCACGGATCTTGAGTTTGACACCCCTGCTCTAAGAGATACTTTGGTTGAGCTGTTTATTGATGGCTCTTTGGCAGTTTCAGTTCTGACCGGGGCTCCCCAAGAGCATGAAGCAAACTCCTTGTCCTGACAAAAAACCCTTTTATTAATTGACTGTGAATTCTGCTCATTCACATCCAGCAAAGTCTTTCAAGGGAGGATTTACAGTCACAGACCTTATCTGCCTTGGAGAGATGCCAGGCCGATATCTGCAAAACCTGCAAAACCTGGCAAGGAGTCTCAGAGAGTCACGAACCAATTAAGCGAACTAATTGTCTCCTGCAAACTCCACTCCCCTTTCACTCCTCTTTTATTTCCTCTGGGAGGGGCCATTCATCGTCCACCTGTGGTCTTGTTGCCAAGTCGATCCCTGTTCTTTAGCTCTTCCCGTTGTCTGGCATGTGCACACTGGGAACAGGCTCCAGCTGTTTGTCTGCCTCACTGATGTCTGACTCCGAAGGCAGCTGATATCTGTCAGATGGCCCTGGTTCCCTCTCTGCCTCCAACACAGAGCTCTCATCCGAGCCTTCCCCAGACTCCAGGACTGGCCCATGTTCCTCCCCAACCTCCTCACTGTCTGAATCTGCTACCAGTTCCGCTGGTGGGCCACAACACTTTCTTGATTGAGGTATTGTTTATTTGATTGTTGGTCTGAAGTTAACCTCGATTGGGGTTAATGAGCAGATCCTACCAACAAAAACCAAAGGGAAACCTTTTTACACATCAGTTGGGTCTTTTGCCTTTTGCATGATGGTCGAAATTGCTGTTTGCGTTTCAGCACAAGACGTCATAGCTTTTTTTATGAATGTGTCAGGATTTATGGGAGGCCTCTACTTTGCTGCTGCTTCAGCTGCCATGAAATGGGGAGGGAGGGCATGGTATTTGGGAGGAGTTTACTAATTGTGCTGGAGGAAGATTCTGGAGTTCTGCTGCCTGTCGGACTACGCATGCGGAGGAGGTTCCCGCCAAGGCTAAGGGCACCGACATTCCATCTTAGTGATGCCTTTTGCAGTTATCTCACACCTGACACTTAGGAGAATTATGATTGGACTGTAACTGGGATGCCAAGGGGTGGGGAATGGGTTATTCTATATATCAATCGCTTTCCCGCCTAAATAATCAGTCTTCGCTTTGCTACGCCTTTAATCATTTATAATTAGTAAAAGTACACTTGATTTCTACCTATGGAGTCTCGTGGTCTTCTTTCCTAATTACCCAATGAAGAGGTGCTGACAGTTGCTGATCATTGTGTGTTTTAAGCTGCTTTATTGATTCACAGAGATGAGGGCTTTGTTTTTGTCTTGCATCCACATGCAACTTTGGGACGGACAGCATGTGAAAATGCAGGACATCATGTCCTCAATAAAAGGAGGGCAGCTTCCTCCCAAGCCGGTGCCAACTTTCCCATTTATTTTTCTTTCTTTTTTGCAGCCTCCTGGTTTTATTCTGCTCTTTTTTTTTCTTTTTGCAAGGGCTGTATTTGAGAGGAGCGGCTTGCGTGCTGCAAGTGGATAAACACTCAGAATATCTTTCTCTAAATTGCTCTTTAATTTGCTCTATGGGGACTGATATACAAAGCACTAAAAGGTGGAGTTGCAAATTAGGGGGACAAGGAGCGAGTTCGTAAAGTTTGCTTTGCTGTGTCACTTCCATCCAGTTTGGATGCAATTAGCTGTAATTCGAAGGTTTTCAACCTTTTTCTGGCTGCAGAGTTAAATTGTTTCTAAACCCAGGTTTGTCAATCTTTTTGATTTGCCCGGGGCTGCATTGAGTGAAGAGGAACTTTGGAGTTATCTAAATAAATAAATAAATCGTATTATCTAAATTAATAAATAAACTGCCTTGGGCTGCCTGTAAAATATATAATATAGTTGATGTACAAAAATAACAGACTGACTCTATTTTGGAATATTTTTTGTTATCTATAAATCTATAGATTTATATTACTGGCTTTCTCGGGGTTGCTTGCAGCCTGTGGCTGATGGAATCAGACGTGCATGTTTTAATCTGTTAGCTTTAAAAAAAAATCTCCCCCAAACTCCAGACAAAGAGGCAAAATTTTAGGGATAGAAAATTGGACGTGTTCCGGTAAACTCTGCTCTAATTGCATTTCCTTGTTTTGAAGTCAGATTCTGACTCACCCTTTTTTCCCCCTTCTTACGCTGAAATTAATTCTCATCTGCACACTGCAATTCATAGCATATATTCATAGTGCCAGCTATGAGTTCTTGTAGGTTACAGGTACTCTTGATGTAGGACTGTCCGTTTAGTGACCAATCACAATTATGAATGAATGGACTTATAACCAAAAATTGCACATCCTCCTGTGGTCATATGTTCAAAATTTGAATGCTTGGCAGCTTGCCTATACTTACGACTGCAGGGGGAGCTGCAACTCCCACCACCCAGGTATCTGGGCTGCGGTGGCACAGTGGTTAGAGTGCAGTACTGCAGGCTACTTCTGCTGACTGCCGGCTGCCTGCAATTTGGCAGTTTGAATCCCACCGGGCTCAGGGTTGACTCAGCCTTCCATCCTTCTGAGGTGGGTAAAATGAGGACCCAGATTGTTGGGGGCAAGAGGCGGACTCTGTAAATCGCTTAGAGAGGGCTGTAAAGCTCTATGAAGCAGTATATAAGTCTAAGTGCTATTGCTCTCTCTCCCTATCCCATATATGCCTCTGGGGCCCATCGCCCAGTCTTGCTCAAAGCTTTAGCAACATGCTGCAAACAGTGGCAGGGGAAGCTCGGTCCTAAAAGACTTAAGTCAGATTTAAGGCAAGCTTACTTTTTCTTCCCTTCTTTGATATTTCTGAAAATACTGAGGCTTTATAAGGCTGCCATCACCTTCCTCTCTCTGTGTAACATACACAACACTGCTTTGGATAAACGAAGGTCTGTATATGGAAGATGAATTTATAAATACCAGATGAGATGAATGGTGGTTGAAGACCAGTGCAAGTCTTACAGAAAAAAATGTCTCTGTCCATCCAACCAGTCTGCTTTTTCTCCAAATGTAATTTTAATTTGGTTTTTTAAAAAACCACTTCAATGGCAATATGCCCATCGGCTTCTAGCTTCTGCTTATTCGTCTAGTTGACCCTGCAATTCCATTTTAGGTTACCTGATAGCAGAAGCCAGCCAGGTGTGTTCCAGGGGGAACCTGCAACTGTCTGCCTCTGAAATTGCCTCCTTTCCTGGGCCAGCAACGCCGGTAGATCTTATAGGCGCTCAGTCACCAGGTAAGTTGCTTTGTCCTAAGGCCACCTAAGAGATCATGTATCCTCTTCTCCTGCCCTTAATATTGGAAGGCGTAGGATTGTAGCGAAATCCCATACATGTTCAGGAGGATCTATACAGGGGTGGGCTGCTACAGGTTCACCCAGGTTCAGGAGAACCCATAGCTAACATTATCCCAGCCGGCTCACTTACCAACTGCCTTCCTTAAAAACAGAAAAAATTGGGCTTTATAGTGGTCGTGAGCCAAGGAATACCAGTAGTGCAGAATGAGTGCTGCAATTTTTTTTCTACCATGCTTGGGGTGGGGAGTTAGTGGGGCTTGTTGACTTCTGCCTTTGCCTGCAGTGGAAGATGTTGCTTTATGGCTGATATTGAAATAACACTCAACTTTCGATCCAGTCTGTTTTGATCTAAGGAATGTGTATGCTTCTTTGCTTTAAAGCACAAGGGTCTCCAAACTTGGCAACTTTAAGCCTGGCGGACTTCAACTCCCAGAACTCCCCAGCCAGCTGATTAGGGAAATCTGGGAGTTGAAATCCGCCAGGCTTAAAGTTGCCAAGTTTGGAGACACCCTCACACATTAGCACATCCAGCAAACAGCCCGTGTGCATCTGATTAAAGCGGAAGTCGAGCCAGAACTGTCACTCAGAGAACATTCAGGGGGTTCCAGAGTCATGTCTCCATCATTCTACAGCAACGGTCACCAACTGGTGGTCCATGGACCACTGGTGGTCTGCAATAAAATGTTGGTGGTCTGCAGAAAAATTATTTGCATTTTTAATATTGCATTAAATCAGGGGTCCTCAAACTATGGCCCCTGGGACGGATACAGGCAATGAAGACTTGTGTTGCTACAGAGAGTCTCCCCATTCGGGGTCTTTTTGTGTAGGTTGGAAGGGGGCAGAAATTCCGACATGGGATCAGCTTCAGGCTCCTGGTGTGGGGCTTTCGGCAAAGGCTGGAGGGAAGAGCCGCTGGTGGCGAAGAACTAGAGGGCCTTACTCAGTGAGACTCCATCATGGCCTGGACCTGGCTGACTATCTCAGCCCGCTGAGCCTCCAGGCGCCGGTCCCTGGCCTTGCACTCCCGCAGATCTTCCCTATGCTTGGAAAGCTTTTGCTCGTAGTCCTCAGTGAGGTGCTTCTGTTGAGCCTCCTTCTCGGTCAGATCCAATTTGAACTGAGCTATTTTGCCAACTCTTTCTCATGATGGCTGCTTAGCTCCAACAACTGCTTCCTGTTGGGGCCCTAAGGAGCCCAGGTGGGCAGGGGAGGAGGGGCTGGGAGGGAAGTAGCGAGTAGCAGCTGGCGAGGCGCCCCTCAACATGAGTGACATCAGGTTGGTCACACCCACCCAGTCACATGACCACCTAGCCACACCCACCCAGCCAATCATTAGGCAGATCATATTAGTGGTCCAAAGGATTTAAAATTATGAATTTAGTGGTCCCTGAGGTCCAAAAGGTTAGTGACCCCTGACCTACAGGGATGTCTCCTCCTTCCCTCACCCTCTCCTCCTCCTCCTCCTCCTTTGCAGAATATGCTGAGCCAGACCTGGTCCAAATCAGCCCTGGCTGCCAGGCGGCCCCATCCACCTTCAAGCCAGCCATGGATGAAGGTTACACGCTCCCTCTGGTGGTGAATCCTTACGATGTTCCTGGCAAGCAGCATGAGTACACAGAGCCTTTGCCCCTGGAACCGGAGTACGCGACCCCATTTGTGGAGCAGCCGACAGAAGTGGGAAGAGGCCCCTGCAGGACGAACCTCGGTGTCCAAATGCTCCCTTTCTCCGAAAGTCTGGGGGGCTGCCTAGCTCCACCGGGGCCCCCAAAAATCTTCTCTGCAGTATGACTTCCCAAGTCAGTGTGCAGCAGAGGACGCCGGAGAGCCAAGCAAGTGACATGAGCCAGCAGGAAAGGTCTGTCCGAACTGACCTTGGCTGCCTGCCTCCTCCGCCTCCTCCTCCTCCTCTTCCAAGCGAATGGACTCCGAAGCACGGAGATAAAGCCCGTAGAGCCTCATTCCAGGGCCGCCATTTCCAACAGAGAAATCCTCCCTATGAACACGTCTACCACAAGCCCTTGTGAGTCCGGCAGGAAGGAAACCTTCCCACCAGGCTGCTGTGAGAAAGGAGGTCCCCTCTTGGAGGATCCAAAGCTGTATAAGCATGATCTATCACGTTAGCCCGGGGAAGCAGCCCGGGTTCGAATCCCAGAAGGGTACAGCTAGCTGACAAGAGCTAAATGCCTTGAAATAGATCTATACTAAGGTAAAGGTTCCCCTTGCATGTATGTGCTAGTCCACAGATGGGCGGTGCTCATCTCCACTTCAAAGCCGAAGAGCCAGCGCTGTCCAAAGACATCTCCGGGGTCATGTGGCCGACATGACTAAATACTGAAGGTGCACGGAACGCTGTTACCTTCCCACCAAAGGTGGTCCCTATTTTTTCTACTTGCATTTTATGTGCTTTTGAACTGCTAGGTTTGTTCAGGCCAGGCTGGCTTGCTGGAAAAGCCAACTTTTGGTTGGCAGAAGCTGAGACAAATAACAGGAGCTCACTCCGTTATGTGGCGCTAGGGATTCGAACCGCCAAGCTGCCAACCTTTCTGATTGACAAGCTCAGCATCTTAGCCACTGAGCCACCACGTCCCTGAGATCTATACTAGTCTCCCTTTATTTCTTTGTTGGTAAATATAAAAACTAACGCAAAAAACCTGAAAGCAGAAGCAGTATGGCCCATCCCATATTTGGGTAGACCAGGTTGCTCTGATTAAAAAAAAACACATCATCTATCACAATTCCTCCATGTTGTAGACAAAGCTCTGGCTAACCAATTGATGCCCAGTCCTTTTTTAAAACAAGGATGCTCCAGTACAGGGGCCTTCTTTCTATGGGGCAGCACGGTGGCTCAGAGGTTAAGACGCTGGGCTCGTTGGCTGGAAAGTCGGCGGCCCAGGTTCGAGACCCAAGCGTCATGCGACAGAGTGAGTTCCCATTCTCGCTCCAACTCCTGCCAACCTAGAAGTTTGAAAGCATGCAAGTGTAAGTTGATAAATAGGTACCACTTCGGCGGGAAAGTAACAGTGCTCTGTGACATCACGCTGGCCACATGACTTGAGAAACATCTTTGGACAGCGCTGGCTGAATGGCCAGTGAAATAGAGATGAACATCGCCCCCCACTCTCTAAGAGCCAAGGTGGCGCAGTGGTTAAATGCAGCACTGCAGGCTACTGCTAGATCAGCAGGTCAGCGGTTCAAATCTCACCGGCTCAGGGTTGACTCAGCCTTCCATCCTTCCGAGGTGGGTAAAATGAGGACCCAGATTGTTGGGGGCAATATGCTGACTCTCTGTAAACCGCTTAGAGAGACCTGAAAGGCCTATGAAGCGGTATATAAGTCTACTGCTATTGCTATTGCTATTGCTATTGCTACAGTTGGCAATGACCAATAAAGCAAAACCTGCAGGAACTCTGATATCTTTACCTTCTTCCTATGAAATCTGCATTCAGCATCTTGATGTGCTCCTAGAAATTTTGCAAAGAACAAAATGTCACCGTCTTCCCTTCCACATGCAAACACCTGCCAGTGAAGGGATTAAATCTTACTTTATGAGGCTGATGATAAAAATTGTATTTTCCAGTTAAACTGGTTTGGAGAACACAAGACAACCAGACAAAGGCACACACATTTCCTCCCCATATTTCTTGCTGCTACCTCCAAGGATTTTCCACCTGAGGACACTGCCTTACTCTACCTAACAACAGGGTCAGCTGATGCATCTACAAATGACAATCCTTCATTGATCCAAATGATACTTTCCCTGCCCAAGCTGGGGAACTTTCTAACTAAGGCTCAGGTTGTTAAATTCACCAGAATGACGAGTATCTAACAATCCTTGCTTGCCTGCCCTGAAGTCCAAAAACAACAGTGGGGAATGCGGGGTGTAGAATTGCATTTATGATTTCCTTTGGCTGCATTGCAGATATAATTATTGTTAAGAACACATGTACAACATTTTTATGAGATTCCCAGATGAAGGAAAAGAGCAAAACTTCATTCAGCGGAGCTCATTAAACTCACTATTTTTATCCCCTTGAAAAATATTTTGTAAACCAAATTTTAAAAATCTACTGCTCCCCCCCACCCCCACCCTCCCTTGCCATCTATTGCGACAAATCTGCTTGGAGTTTTTAATTTTCGCTCCTGTTCAGAATGAAAAATCAAAATGATTTCCTGACTGCAGTAGATGTTTACGTGTGTTTGATACCCAAATGTAAACGCCTCCAGGGGGTTAATAATCCATGAGAGATTTCCAAGGAAGAGGAGCTTGCAAGCTAATGAGTTCACAACAAGGTTTTGTTGAAAGAAATATAATTCTGGGTTCAGTTCCAAGTGGGGGGAAAAGACACCGGATTCATGGAAGCTGCTTGGAAAGGTGGTTTATTGATGAACAGGATCACAATGTCTTGAAGATCTTGGGCGAAGGGGAAAAAGGATGCTGAGAGTACCTGGGTTTTATGCCCTCTCTGGGCTTTTGAATTTGAGCTTGTATTCTGATTGTAGAATATAACTTTGAAGGTTGTCTTTTGAGTCCCAAGCTTGGTTGAGCCTTGCTGGGCGATGTAATCTTCCCAGCTGTCATGTGGTGATTCTGTTACTAGATGAGTAGATGACTAATCCTACCTTCCTTGGATCTTGGGTGAGGGCATTTGCCTATGAATAGACCTAGCTATCTCTTTATCTCTTAAGTGTGGACATCCGCTGTTGTGGGCTATTGAGAGCGGGGGCTATTAAGAGTGAGTCTGCTTCCTGCCTAAAATAAACATGTTTCTCTCCTTTTCTCGTCCAGGGAAATATAATATCCTGCCTTTTTAATATTTCCTAGAATATTTCATTTTTCTAGGAGAGAGGTGGGTGCTAACTTCCTACAGTTTATTAAAGGTAAAATACTTACAGGAGTAAACACACCATGGTCCCTGAGCCAGACAATAGGTATGTATTTGGGCCAAGGGGTGGTTTGTAAATCTTTTATAACCATGTGCAAAACAAGATATAAGAGAAAACCAGCTTAGCAGTGAAATGCCCTTCCTATAAACACCTCAGTTTATTTGCAAAGAAATGCATTTTACTATGTTTTAGACCAGGGGTGTCAAACTCAAGGACAGATCCAAGGGCTGGATCTGGCTCGTGGGGGTGCTTAGATCTGCCCCAGGAGGCTGCCCTGGAAACAGTGAAAAACCAGCCCACAGTGCCTCTGCCAGCGAAAACAGAGCTCGGGAGGGCCGTGTGCGGGCAGAGCCCTCGGGCCTCCATAGGCGTCCCTGACATGAGTGATGTCGAGCTGGCCATGCCCACCCTGGCCACGCCCCCTCCCACGCCCCAAGATCAAACACAGCCGTGCTGTGGCCCTCAAGGTTGACACCCCTGTTTTAGACTAAAGTTCAAGAAGTGGTTAAACGTCACATTAGGGTGTT
This sequence comes from Thamnophis elegans, assembly GCF_009769535.1. Taxonomy (NCBI): domain Eukaryota; kingdom Metazoa; phylum Chordata; class Lepidosauria; order Squamata; family Natricidae; genus Thamnophis; species Thamnophis elegans. The sequence goes on along the minus strand of NC_045552.1, from coordinate 15,726,428 downwards.
TCAGTGTCTACAAACTTACATGCATTTTACAGTAGTGAAACATGTTTAGGGAGGGAGATTTTCTGGCCTCCTATATTATATACTAGCTGAATACCCGTGCTCCGCTACGAAACTATGTGATCGGGCTTGATAAATTGACATTTACAGCTTGAAAATCAATGAGTAGTTACGATTGGCCTCTCCTATCCCCTTCTCTTCCTCAGCCTTGCCCCACAGAATCCTCCCCTATCCTATCCTATCCTACCAGTGGTGGGATTCAGCCAGTTCGCACCTATTCGGGAGAACCAGTTGTTAACTTTCTAAGCAGTTCAGAGAACCGGTTGTTGGAAGAAATCTCACTTTGGTATTTTTCCCATTTTACAGGGGTAATTCTGTAAGGAAGGCAGGAAGGAAACATTCTATTGTTGTTTCTAGCCTAATCTTTATTGCCCTGCTTACAGAAACTGCTTCTCCAGTTAACCGTTATTACATTGTAACAGCTAAGCCCATTGACATGAATGTTATTGAGTTGGCCATGCCTACCTAGTCACATGACCCCCCCAAAGGCCCACCTAGCCAGCTGATCATTAGGGCAGAGAACCAGTTGTTAAATTATTTGAATCCCACCACTGTATCCTATGTATCCTATCCTATCCTATCCTATCTCCTTCTCTTCCTCAGGCTCTTCTCCCAACTCCCAGCCAGCAGGCCGGATTACACCACACACTGGCCACGTCCAGTGGAACAGAGTTATTTTCAGGCTGGGAGGGGGAGTAGAACATCTAACTCCTTAGCATCAGAGTGTGTTAATAATAATATAAGAAATACTAATGATCTGATGGTCATTTCCAAAACTCCTTTCTAAGCTAGAAGCCAAGGGGGACATGTGTGACACATTTTAAGTTTGTAGGGTTTACAATTCTGGAGATTTTTGTGATGAGGCATGAGTGGTTTTCGCTTTTATATATAGAGATTCTCAAGGCAGGGTCAGGTCCCATTCAAATCTTGGGAGATATTTTGATTTATAGAACGCATGCCTATAAATCAGTGTATTCCAAGCACACCTTGAGTCCATTAGATGTTACATAATGCATGTATAGTTTATGATTTTTTTCTTGCACATTTCACCCTGGGAAGCACATGAAAACTTGTTCAGTCTGTTCTAAGACTTGACAATAACTGACTCACTGTTGCACCTATCCTCATTACTTTCTGAAGTGCTTATTTGCTATATTTATTCTTGTGCCTCTTTAATAAATAGAGTCTTTCTATGCCCTTGGATTTATTCAGCCTAATTAAAGCATTATCTTATGACAGTTGAAATAATCCTCTGGAGATTAAAGACATGATGGAATGAGAGTTATAAAAGTGAAAGCTGAATACTAAACTTCCTGACAACTTCCTCTGGTCATTGTGATTCTAGTTAGATCAATTCTTATAGCAATACAAAATAAAGCTATTGATTTAATAAGAGTGTATCACAACACAGGTTTCTCCCCCTTACATTGGGAAAGTTAATTGTTATAGTATTAAAATACCACTGTAAGAAACATTTAACAATCACAACATTTCTTTGTACTGTAATAATCTCAATTTAATAATCAAAATAATGCACAATCTGCTCCATGATATAACTGGTTGTTTTGTTAGTTGCAAAGTTATGTCCAACCCTCGCGCCCCTATGGACAATGTTCCTCCAGGCCTTCCTGTCCTCCACCATCCTCTGGAGTCCATTTAAACTCAGACTGACTGCTTCGGTGGCTCAATCCAGCCATCTCGTTCTCTGCCATCCCTTTTCTTCTTTTGCCCTCAATCTTTTCTAGAACTAGCTTCTTCTCCAGTGACTCCTTCCTTCTCATTTAGGAGGCCAAAGTATTTGAGTGTCATCTTCAGGATCTGGCCTTCTAAAGAGCAGTCAGGGTTGATCTCCTCTAGGACTGACCGGTTTGATCGCCTTGCAGTGCCAAAGGACTCACAGGAGCCCTTCTCCAGCACCCGAGTTCAAAGGCCTCCATTCTTGGTAATAACTGGTAGACATATTTAATTTAGCAGAAAGAATGCTGCTCTTATCCTGAATAGTGTCTAAACTGCAAAAAATACTATGAAGACTTTTAATTTAAAAAAAAAATTGTTATCTGAAATGTCAAACAAAATTCTCCCAATTTTTTTGTAAGTTTTAAACATTCGTTAGAAAACCCACATTATACATGCATCGTGTACCTTAATCGTCATCATCTAGATAAATCCAAATATGAGGAAAATAGTTGCTGGAGTTATTTGTATGCAGCAGTGGTGGAATAATTGGGGGGAAAATATGGGAAAACTGGAAAACAATTAACAGATGAAAACAATGTGTCCACAACTCTCCTGTGTGTGCTGATGTAACAGTCCTGAATGAACTAAAATTTGGGACTCTTTCTCATAGGCTTTTCATTAAAGGCTATTTTAGCAGTGACTCACAGATCACTCATTCCTGTTTATAATCATTCACTTTACTTCTAAAGTTTGGTAACACTTCTTGTTTGCACGAATTTACAGTTGGATACCATGACCCTAACAAATTGAACTGCAGATTGGTTTCTGTGCCAGAATAATGCCCCTTTACAATTCTAGTCCCTACAATGGCATGTATTATGCTGGTACAGCAGATGTTTGAAACAATCAGCACATACACACACTTGCTAACAATGATTTAAAAAAAAAAAAAAACCAGAACGGTTCCAAAGGGTAACTGTCCTGGTAATTCTGTTGTGACATCATATTTTTGCATCTTTTCTTTTTTTTGAAGATATCATGTTGCAATTTTCTAAAACCATGTTACCATAGACAAAGATTAGTTTATGGAAGATATTTTATAAACCAAAATAATTAAATATCTGCTGCTCCTCTTTGCTATTTCAAACCCTTTACTCCCTTTTTACAATCCTGTAGTACTCATCTAGGTTGGAGTCAGGGCATTTACTGGCTGGGTGCCCTTCCTGACACCTAAATGGAAGTTCGCAGCAGATTTTTTTTTCTTTGCCCCCTAAACATCTGCCGCTACCGAGGATTGAACTCTCAACCTTCCAAGTAGGAGGCCAGCGTTTTCACCAGTAGGCCACAATGCTGCTTGTTATGAAAGGATAAAACATATAAGTTTTCACAAGATAGATCTATAATATAAGCACATGGCATGATAGCTACATGAATGTTGGGAAAAGGTCGGTTAATATCAAATATATAATTAAATCCATTTATTTATAAAATAGTCTGTCATCTGCACCTCTGTAACTGTCTGGCTTGGTTCTGCACTCTAGCAACACAGAGACAGACTTTCAATTGAGAGCTGTGAAAAATATTTACAGACCCTCTCACATCCTGGACATCATTTGTTTCAACTCCAACCCTCAAAACGACGCTATAGAGCACTGCACAATCAAGACAACTAGACACAAGGACAGTTTTTTTCCAATGTCATCACTCTGCTAAACGAATAATTCCCTCACCACTGTCAAACTATTCCACTAAGGCTGCATTATTATTACTATTAGTCTTCTCATTGTTCTTATCACCCATCTCCTCCCATTTATGACTGCAGGACTGTAACTTTCTTGCTTGTATCCTTACAATTTATATTGATAGTGATGGTTTCCTGATTGTTTATTTGTACCCTATGACTATCATTAAGTGTTGTATCTCATGATTCTTGATGAATGTATCTTTTCTTTTATGTACCCTGAGAGCCTATGCACCAAAGACAAATTCCTTGTGTGTCCAATCACACTTGGCCAGTGAAGAATTCTATTCTATTCTATTCTATATATTTTAACATAATCTATTTGCATCTATCTTGTACAGGAAGTTCTTTGGCTGCCCCGCCAGTCTCTGAAGTACTTGGGAGATCTGGTCTCCATTTTGTAGAAATGATTCCTGTATGGCTATCATATAAGTATGCCTATTATTAGAACGGTGCCAGGATTTGGAATTGAAGACAGGAAGATCTTTGGAGACACAGAAGCACAAACAGCTGCATGATTTCAGGGTTAAGCTGCAGCCAGTTTAAAAGCTGCAGACAGATCCTTCTGAATATTTCTGCTTTGACATTCAGAAATGTGGGTTAGCTTTTCAACCCAAGCATTGCATAGCCTTACTATTATAAGCATTTAATTTATAAGCATCCTATGGGACGTACATAATTTATAGTTTTCAGCTCCTGTTTAATTCCTGGGAATCCTGATAATAAAGTCAACACTTCTGGTTACTGCAATTCACCAACACCCCAGAAACAGGTGGCATAAATCATTGTTTTTAAGAAAAACTTCAAATGCATGGGTTTAGTGATGTTCATATGTTGAATTACTACATATTGCAGTAATTAACAAAGCATGTCATGTAATACTTTAAACAGATTATCTTATTCCTCTCCAGTTCCTTAAAATAAGATTTGCCTTATTCCCTGCCTTCCAGTGTTATGCTGATAAATAATTTATAGCAGGGGTCACCAACCTTTTGGACCCCTGGGACCACTAAATTCATATTTTAAAATCCCATTGACCACTAATATGTTCTGCCTAAGGACCGGCTAGGTGGGCATGGCTAGGTGGTCCTGTGACTGGGTTGGCGTGGCCAACTCAATTTCACTCAGGTTGAGGGGCGCCTTGCCAGCCTCTACTCGCCACTCCTCGCCTGCCCGCCCAGGCTCCTTAGGGCCCCAACAGATAGCAGTTGTGGGAGCAAAGCAGCCACGATGAGAAGAGTTTGGCAAAACAGCTCAGTTCAGATTGGATCTGACTGAGGAGGAGGAGGAGGAGGCTCAGCAGAAGCACCTCCACTGAGGACTACGAGCATAGGCTTTCCAAGCAGAGGGAAGACCTGCGTGAGTGCAAGGCCAGGTACTGGTGCCTGGAAACTCAGTAGGCTGAGATGGCCAGCCAATTCCAGACCATGATTCAGTCCCACTGGAACGAGGCCCTCCGGCTCTTTGCCACTAGCAGCGCTTCTCTCCAGCCTTTGCCCAAAGCCCCACACCAGGAGGCTGAAGCAGACCCCAAGTCGGAATTTTTTCCCCTCTCCAACCCACACAAAAATACCAGGAAGGCAGAGACTCTCTGCAGCAGCACAAGCGTTCATTGCACGTATCCGGCCCAAGGGCCATAGTTTGAGGACCCCTGATTTAGTGCAATATAAAAAAATGCAAATAATTTTTCTGCAGACCACCAAAATTTTCCTGTGGACCACCAGTGGTCCACAGACCACCAGTTGGTGACCACTGATTTATAGGACATCTAATTATCAGTCCAGAAATAAGCTGTAATGGTCATGTTAGCTTTTCTCCTACTTTTGTATTCATCAAATAAATAAAATAAAGGGCTGTTAGAATTTGCTGGCCTTACCAATATCAGTGTACTCTATGCCAGTTGAAGCCAAATATGAACGTGCAGACTAGAGAAGAATGTACAATATTATTTTGAAAAGGTATTGACAATGTGACACACCAGTGTTTTGATATTTTACTTTGATTAATCTTAGCCCGCAGCATCTTATTGCAACTTTTTGATTTAAAACAGAACTAACAAGACTTGCAAAAGAAACCTTTAGCAAAAAAGAATCAAGACACTCATGTTTTCAATAGCTTTATTTAGGATATGAAGTTGCCCCAAATGTTTTAAAGTGGCATAATTTAAATTGTAAACCATACATGTAAAATATTTAATACTGCAATAAAATTGTTACGTTTTGACTAAACAAGTTGTTGGAGAGTCAAACAGTGGTAGACAAAACAAATGGCTTCTAGAGTTTATTGGTCCTTAGAAAATTTAGAAGCATTTAGAACAGGGATGGTGAAATGTTTTGGTGCCAAGTGCCCAAAGCGCTCGCACCTCTCCCAACATGCAATGCAAGTGTCCCCCCCCCCCCGTCCATGCATGCACATCTTATGCACATGCGGGGGGGGGCACCCATTTTTGGCTTCCAGGTTGGTGCAAGAGGCCTTACAGGCCCAAAATCATTTTTGGCTTCCAGGGGTGCAGGGGAGGGGCGCACATGAACGCACCCCCCCATGCAATGAGAGTGCCCCCCACGCATGCGTCCCCACTGCCCACGCATGCGCAGCAGAGACCCGGAGACCAGCTGGCCGGCGGGAAGCGTGCGTGAATGTGCAGTGGAGCTGGGCTGGGGAGATGGCTGGCGTGCCCACAGAAAAGGCTCTCCATGCCACCTCTGGCTCATGTGACATAGGTTTGCCACCATGGATTTAGAAGTATTCAAAATAATGCTACTGTTATAGCCTGATGGAACGTTTCATTTTGCTCACGTTAATAATCAACGTAAGCTCAAATGTAAAAACTGAAAAGATTGCATGTTCCACTATCTGATCTGTTGGAAGGCAATTATTTATTTCAAAAGAATTACTGCATAATGAACAATGTAAGAATCTATATAAATCAAAATACATTGACATAACAATTCTCTGTTTCTTCCTTCCTTCCTCCGAGGGGAGGGGGGAGAGACTGGCAGGGTTGTCAGGGGCCATGCTGATGGCGGCCGTGGTTTTCCAATAATGGGAGGGTGGTCCCAGTGAAAAGGAAGCCTCGCAGACTGCAAGGGCAGGCTGGCAAGTGGGGCATGGAGGTGCTGGTGCGTGATCTACAATTTGCTGTAGCCATCCGGGCCGGGACATGGTCCGCCTTAGATCTGGCCCACACCGCCAACCTGGAGCCAGCGAGAGACTGCCTCGCCACCTTGGCCGGCATGCACACAGGAAGCGGCAAGCACGTGTCCTAGATGAAAGGGAAGCGCTCAGAACGCAGTCAGCCTGCAAGACGGTCCCCAGGGAATGCCAGGCCCCGTGTGTGCTCTCTATATGCGCCCAGAGGGCCACCAATTGCTGGCTTCAGGTGGCCCCGCGGATCTAAGGCCAACTGCGTTCTGGCCCAGATGGCTGCCACCAGGTTGTAGATGCGCCGGGTTAGTCCTTCACTGTTTCCAGGGTGGCTTCATGGGCGAGATCTAACCTTGCGGACAGGGGTGAAATTCAGCAGGTTCTGACAGGTTCTGGAAAACCGGTAGCGGAAAATTTGAGTAGTTCGGAGAATCAACAAATACCACTTCTTGCTGGCCCCAAAGTGGGGTGGGAATGGAGATTTTGCAGTATCCTTCTCCTGCCATGCCCACCAAGCCACACCCACAGAACCAGCAGTAAAACAATTTGAATTTCACTACCGATTGCAGGCCACATTTAGCCCACGGACCTCGAGTTCGACACCCCTGCTCTAGTATATTGTTATTACACAAAGGAAAATGATATTAATACTGACTTCTAACACTGTTCAGGCGTTATTTAAACTGGAGGAGTTGGCTGATGTCATTCCAATGACTCTGGCTGCCTAAAGCATTCACTCATTTTATGTAAATGGTTTTGGAAGAAAGCTTCATTGGGAAAATAAAGACTTTACAGCTCTTACTGAGATGCAAACCAGTGTGATTACTCTTCTACAAGCCTTCATACTCTTTGCACAAATGACTGAGGAGAAGAAGGCATTGTCATTAGAATGATGCCAGTCAAAAGAGAACATAGTCTCCAAAATCATAGTCTTTAAGGTGGAAATATAAATATATAGATCAAAGCATTAGAAAACTTCTTTAACACTCTTCTGAAGAATCAAAATATATTGGGATTGAATATAGTTAATCATCAACATATCAGTTTTAATGAGTGATCCTTGTAACAAGTAGAATATTTTAGAGACAAACCTGACTATTCCTACTAAATGATTTGCTTGTTTTTGCTATACAAGGTTTCCAAAAAATGCTTATTTTGAGAGGGAAATTGTCAGCATTTCTTGCTGCAATCAATTTTCTTCAAGGTTACGTCTTTTTCGAGCCCGACTTGACTTCTGATTTCATGGATACATTTATGTCGTTTTCTTGACAGCAACAGAGAAGTGGTTCACCTTTGTCTTCGCGATCTTTTCTTGACTTCCTAGTTTAGTCTACAGTCTTGCTATTCCGTGGAGGTTCCCCATTGAAATAGAAATCAAGCAGGAGTGAAATTCAGCAGGTTCTGGAGAACCGGTAGTGGAAATTTTGAGTAGTTCGGAGAACCGGCAAATACCACCTCTGGCTGGCCCCCGAGTGGGGAGGAAATGGGGATTTTGCAGTATCCTTCCCCTACCTCGCCCACCAAATCACGTCTACAGAACCGGTAATTAAAAAAATTGAATTTCATCACTGAAATCAAGACAGATTCTCCTTAATTTCTGAACCTAGATAAAATGTCCTGTTTTGCCATCTGCATAGACAATTCATTTTGATAATTGAGCCATTGATTAGCACCACTTTCAATAGTAGAAAAAAGTATGCCACAACAATAATGCCATACCTAGGGTTAATATAGTAGTTACGCTGAAGACTATTTTGTTTCCCCAAGTGCAGGGATCCTCACCAAACAAGCCAAATTTAGAGAATAAGAATTGGCATAATACAAAAATCTCTGAAACATCAAGCTGCAATAAAGTGCTAAAAAGTGTTAGGGTTCATTTGCTTCCACAAAGGGAATCCTTCTCTTTCATTTGATGTTGACCCGAGGCACTGAAATGCTATTCACAATGTCCTCGTACTGAGGAGGGGGATCCAAATGACATGCAGATTCATTTCTGGGTGTGCTACTTTCGCCAGCAACTTCCTCGTAGGATGGTGGCGGTTCACAGTGTGACATCTCGATTGGTAAGAAGCCCATAGGCCTCTCTGTGTAGCTCAGGTACACTGGGGAGCGCCCACTGCCTTCAAACATTTCTTCTTGGGGAGAATGAAGAATGCTGAATGACGGAAGGATAGGATTTCTCCCATCAGGAATGGCTCTGTCGTCTGTATCTTCCCTGCTTCTGCTCTGCATGTACATGGACTGCCGGTGTGCGGTTTTTTGGAACAGGCATCTCCATGTGACAAATATAATAAGGACCACCACCAAAAGGCCAATGACTAGAGGAAACGTTAGGTAAAATGGGTACCAGTTCTGTCCTGTGTTGCTCCCTCCATAGAGTCCATTGGTGTAGTCTTTCCAAAATTCTGCCTAAAAAAAGTGAACAATGGGTTATTATGATCCATTTTTACCTACTGGTACTACAATGATGGTTGTTTGTCATTAAGCTTTGATTTTTGTATTTAGTTTATTGCAGTATGTTTGAATGACAAGTGGACTAGAAGGATTTGAAACAAAGAAAACAGGGCAGGACTAAGAAAAAATGAGTTCCTTTTTACAAATTACTGCATTTTTCAAGGTGTAAGATGTACTTTCCCCCCTCCTAAAAGAGGGTGAAAATTTGGGTGCGTCTTATACACCGAATGTAGCCAAAAACGCAAAGCACGGAGGAGGCAATGGTCTGTGGCAATCCCTGCAGCTGGAATAGATGATTGGGGGTATTCCAGGAGGCCGATCCACCCGCCAATCAGCTGCTCATGCTGAATCAGGCTGCAATAATGTGCTAAAGCTGACCTGCCTGTTCTCTATTTGCTACAAGGACGTGTCAGAGTTTGCAGCAGCAATCACATTGAGAGAGTGCACACAAGTAACTGATTCAGCAGGATTCAATAACTTCTCTTTCTATATAACACAACACATTAAGGAAATATACAATACCAAATGCAGGTTTTCCAAAGTGGTAGTTCGGCAGAGGAAAGAAGTTTCACTTTCAGTTTTAGTTTCAGGTATCAGCACATCATGCAGCTTTAGTACGAACAAGCCATGCCCAGGTTCCTTGTTGTGTCCTTCCTTGGTTGCTCACACAGCAATTACAGTTTGTTTCCAAACATCCCCTCAACTCTCTCACATAATGACAGGACGCTAGCCAGATGAATACCATGGAAGCTGGTAGGCAAAGGCAGAATATGTTTTTTCTTACTTTCCTCCCCAAAAACTAAGGTGCGTCTTATACTCCGGTGCGTTTGCAGCCCAAAAAATACGGTAATCTCTAAAAGGAGGAATTGAAATTTGGTATCTCAAATTTGGGACAAGTTGAACAAGTTCATCTTGTCCATGTTATAATAAAAATAGCTGAATAAAAATAGTCACATGATGAGATCTTGTAGGTCTGCTGAAAGATCATTCTGGAATGATTCAGCAAAAAGGAACTGACTCAGAGTAAGGATCATCTAGGTCCAAAATCTAAAATTTCATATTTATAGTTATTTTCTAGCCTCATTCTTTTAAGATAAGAACACAAAATATGCCATAGCTCTAATGTAGAATCATGTATTATACGAAAAAATGTTAGATAAATATGTGAAGAATGTTTTGTATTTTTTTAGTAGGTAACTTACTGTCTTTTCATCGTTTTCAAATGCTTCTCTTGCCTCTTCTTTATCACAGCGTTCTTCATAACATTCACGCTCAATGTTTCCTTTTTTAAGTTCTTCCAAAAGTCCATTCGCCCGTGGGTATCTTTTTAAGACAGAATTGGCCTTAGCCTCTACGAGGAATACTGCAGAAAACAAGGATTTACTAGTACTTACAAGTTGAGAAATTTATGTTCAGGATAATAATATTCTGCACCATGAAGATGTACATTTGGCAGCAATATTAGTTCTGGCCAGCTCGACATCACTCATGTCAGGGGCAACTGTGCTGGCCAAATGCTAAGGCAGGACTTGGCAGACCCTCCCTCTCATTATGTTAAAATATGATTGCATCATTAAAACAATGATGCAATTCTCATCAGGTTGCATTGTCAGAATGGGGAAACTGATACATACACACACACACACACACACACACCCCACAGAAGTGACTACACCCCCCCCCCCACATTTTGTAAATATTTAAGGATATCTTTTCATGGGACAACACTGAAGAAATGACACTTGGCTACAATGTAAAGTAGTGAGTATTCAGCTTGCATAACAGTGTAAATGTGCTGTCCCCTCAATTAATGCAACACACAGCCCTTAATGTCTAAACTGCTAGCAAGATATACTTAAATGTTTACAAAATGTGAGGGGGTGTACTCACTTCTGTGATATATTGTATGTGTGTACACACACACACACACACACACACACACACACACACACACACACAAGTTGGGCAATGGACATGCAAAAAAAATATTTCACCCACAGAGTTAAAAAGGGACTTATACAGCGTTACACATTTTTCAAAGTGAATGGTAAGTTTTATTATGGCGCACAGATAGATAATATGCACTTACCACTATTCATGTTTAACACTTTTCTCTAGAAAGTGCTGAAAGGAAAAGAGAAACAACTTTTGTTAATGGAATAAAACAGTTTTAAATCAAGAAATATTAAGTGGTACAAATCGGATTACAGGTTTATCTCTTCTGATAATGCAGATCTTATCGTTCTATTTTTGAACATTTCATTTAATATGACTATCTACATAACATCATATTTTCATTTTAGAAATAAAAACAATCTATGCTATGCTTTTGTCAAGTCTGTTTCACTTCTGAAATGATTAATGATTTCCATTAAGCCCTTTAAGTAGTTCCTGGATAACAATTTTCTGGATAATCTTGTTTCAATTGCAGTTTTTTATTTCAAATGGATACCAACACCTTAGTTTAATAGATGAAGGATTGCTACTTATATAAGTTACTAAATAAATATATAAGAAGAACTCACTCTTTGAAGTTTCTGGCAAAAGACAAAAAGAAAATTTCCTCTTGATATTAAAAGAGGATACTGACATTTCTCAACAACTCAGAATCATAGCTGAAGAAGAGTAGCTTAAGAAAGAGGAAATATAAACCACACTTACCATTTCCTAACATAAACTGGGAATTCAGAAATTCAATATTTTGCTGGACCAGTTCAGCCAGATAGTAATAGTACAATGAAAATAAATGTAAAGAAACTATCTTAATTGAAACCTTATTGTATAGAGTTCACACCTGTCAGATTTCCCCACTCCAGGGGAAGATTTACTGCAAAATCCCCATTTCCTCCCGATCAGCTGGGACACAGGAGGCAGAGAATAGAACCGGCATTTACCGGTTCTCAGAAACTACCGTATATACTCGAGTATAAGCCGAGTTTTTCAGCCCACTTTTTGGGCTGAAAAAAGCCGCCTCGGCTTATACTCGAGTCTACAACTGGATCCGGCAGTGCTGTTGCCTGTTGGAGGAGGAGGAGGCGAACCAGCCTGCCACCGCCGGCCACCGCCACCCCGCCGCTCTTCCCGCCCCCTTCCAAGCCCCACAGTCCAGCGGACGCAGCAGAAGCAGCCCCGGGGCTCCGCTGCCGCTCCCTGCATTTTGTGGACGGGGTCTCGCAGGAAGGAATCCCCTCTCCAAGGGATCCCTGTCCAGAAAATGCGGGGAGCGGCAGCGGAGCCCTGGGGCTGCTTCTGCTCCGTCCGCTCCTCTCTGCTCTCCTGTCGCCAGCTGGTGGGGCTGACCCTGATCCATAAACACTGCCGAATTCAGCCTCGGATCTTTGTCGGGACCTCTTTCTGGTCCACCTCTGAAGTCCATATTCTCCATAGTCTCTCAAACTGCTCCCCCCCACCTCCAGTTTCTTCCTAGTTTGATCCCACGCGCCGCTGACCTAGGAACCGCATACCTGCCAGCAGTTTTTTCAGGCTGCTCCCAGATGGGAAGGGAGGGGGATTGTATTAGCCAAAGGGGGGAAAGCGAGCGAGCGAGCGAAGCAGTGGGAGGGGGAAAGGGTCCCTGTGAAGCCCTGCGGCCAAGGAGCGCTGCCTGCTTTTAAAGAAAACCTGGAAGGGGAAGAGGGCGGGTTTTTTCCCCTCAGTTGTGAGGGCAATGCTGCTCGCGACTTTCCCCTAAATGTTGGAGAAAACTTTTCACCGCTGTCCTCCTCGGCTCATTTGGGAAGGACGATTGTAACAGGTTGAGATTTCCTTTCAAAACAAAACAAAACCAACCCCTCCCCCGGTCCCAATGTTTCAAACAACCCCCTTTCCTGCTGGGAAGAGCCCAGCCAACCCCCCCGTCCCTTCCCATTCGAAAGGGAAGCTCGTATCACCTTCTAGAGAAAGTGGCAAATGCCCTCCGTGACTTCCTTGGTTTTTCTCCGGGCTCTGCTCTTCGGCATTGCCCTTGGGGAAAACTGCCGCGGTTTGTTTCCTTGAATATATTAACAGGCGCGTGGAAAGCAACTAAGCCAAGGAGCGTACGTAGTCCAGCCAAGCGAGTCTAGTTTCCTGGGGTCCCTTGCTCGCTCGCTTTCCCCCCTTTGGCTAATTTGGGCTTCTCTTTCAAAGAAAGAAAAAAAGAAAGAAAGAAAGAGGAGGAGCCAGGGTGTAGAAGGGGTTTACAATCCCATCTGGGAGCAGCCTGAAAAACTGCTGCCGCGCCACGCCTGCGCCCCAAACAGAGCTGGGTCCAATCAGCCTTTTTTCCCCTTTTTATGCCCTGTCTCAGACGTGCAGGCGCGCATGCTGTGAACTTGCCCACTTAGACGTCGAGGTTGCCGCGTGCACTCTTGTATTTTCCCCTTCCTCTTACGTGTCCCCCTTGGTGCAGCGGGCTAACGCTGGTGAAAGGAGTGGGGTGGACACAACTGGTAAATTATAAACCACAGATTTTAATCCTATTTAATTTTTAATGGTATCAAATTTAGCTATAAAGAAGAGAGAAAGAAAGAGGGAGTGTGTGCACAGGAGTGTGGATTTTCTAAAAATCCCATTGAATCCAGAGGAGGGAAGAGAGAAAGAAAGAAGGAGTGTATGAGGGTGGGAGATTTCCTAAACCCCATTGAATCCAGAGGAGGGAAGAAAGAAAGAAAGAAGAAGTGTGTGCACAGGAGTGTGGATTTTCTAAAAATCCCATTGAATCCAGAGGAGGGAAGAGAGAAAGAAAGAAGGAGTGTATGAGGGTGGGAGATTTCCTAAACCCCATTGAATCCAGAGGAGGGAAGAAAGAAAGAAAGAAGAAGTGTGTGCACAGGAGTGTGGATTTTCTAAAAATCCCATTGAATCCAGAGGAGGGAAGAGAGAAAGAAAGAAGGAGTGTATGAGGGTGGGAGAACGACAGCTCTGATGGTGATGACTGCGAACTCAGTGATGATGACAATGTCTATGCTGATAACCTCACACTAGCTAATGCTGAAGCTGTTTGGACATACAGATGATGAGGAGGAATCCAGTTTTGAAGGATTTTAACTCTTATGTTTTAGCTTGGTTGCTGAATGAGCTAAGGTTTTTGTACATTTAAAGTTATTGTTGATACCATATTGTTTTTATTGACCCTCTTTTCCACTTACAGAGCTAGTTATTTATTTATAAATTAAAAATATTTATTTATTCAAAAACATTATTGGTATCTATTTTTATTTTTGAAATTTACCGGTAGCTGCTGCATTTCCCACCCTAGGCTTATACTCGAGTCAATAACTTTTCCAGCTTTTTGGGGTAAAATTAGGTGCCTCGGCTTATATTCGGGTCGGCTTATACTCGAGTATATACGGTACTCAAAATTTCCACTACAGGTTCTCCAGAACTGGTCAGAACCTGCTAAATACCACCTCTGGCACACACTTGAAAGTAAATCAGGAAGACTCTAATTGTGGAGTCTGTCTGGCAAGAACAAAGAATGCTTGTCCACAGGAAATATGCATCTGTAAAGCTTGTAACAATTGTGGGTAGTTAGAAAGCTGATAAAAGTAACAAGTTTTAGGCAAGTTGCAGACCTCAGCTAAAAGTTAGAAATAGAGAAGGCCTGCAGCAAATGAAATGTGTATTAGATAACTCCTGGGGCATTCATTAGCCAAGGCTTAGGAATAGGGACAGCTAAGGACCAATAGAACAAATTGTAGAATTATTACTAAAATGTTTAAATTGTTGGACCCTGTCATTTTATAACTGGCATGGCACATTCTCTCTGAGAATGAATAGTTCAAAGTCATCCAATAAGATTCAGTGTACATAAATTGTATATAGTGAGTATATGTGAAGAGAATAAAATATAATACTGAGAGTACAAGTTTAACTTTGATTTAACAATAGCCATTTTCTCATAATATGGAACTGATTGGATTTCCAAATTATTTCTAGGAATTTATTGTGTGTAAAACCACAATTGTTTTGCAACTGAAATGTAACACCTATTTTTAAAACTTTTTAAAAAGATTTCTTTTTTTAAAAGAAATTTATCTATATTGAGATTTAGAGCCTGATCTCTATTGAGCAGGCTTAAATGCTCAAAATACAGAAAACATCCTAAAACCACATTACAAGATATATACCTCCCTCAAGTGTAATTATCTGTTGAATTTGATGTATAGAGATATTTTCTCTTACACATCGCCCATCTATTTTAGTCCTGTTTCACAGTACAAAACACAAATGCTTAAGCAACTTTAACATGTTTCTTGAATTTTAAAGAGAAACAAGTAAAGACACGCATGTCCTTTGATTCAAAGTACATAATGTACATGGATACTGACATAAATAAATCATAGCTTGTAAGAACTGCTGTCATTGATTACAAAAAAAAGAGGGCTGTGAAAATATTTACTGACCCCCTCACATTCTAGACATAAATTGTTTCTATCTTCAAACGATGCTATAGGGCACTGCACACCACAACAACTAGACGCAAGGACAGTTTTTTCCCCAAATGCCATCACTCTGCTAAACAACTAATCCACACAACACTGTCAAATTATCTACTAAGACTGTATTATTATTATTATTCTCTTCCTTCCTAGTACCTATCTCTTTCCACTTATGACTATAACCATGTTGCTTGTATCTTTAAAATGTATATTGTTTTGTTTCCCAGTATAATATGATTGGTTATTAGTAACCTACGACTATCACTAAGTGTTGTATTTTATGATTCTTGATGAATGCATTCTATTTTATTTTTCTTTATGTACACTGAGAGCATGTGCACCAAAGACAAATTCCTTGTTGTCCAATTACACTTGGCCAATGAAGAATTCTACTCTATTCTATTCTATTCTATTCTATTCTATTTCTATTCAATTCCATTTCTATTCCATTCCATTCAATACCAACACATTAACACATCTGAAAATTCTGAGACTGGTTTGAAGCATTTGATGTAGCCAGCAAAGATCTATTATTACGGTAGTTTACAAAAAATGCAGCCTATTGTTAACAAACGCCACGAAGACCAACAACAATGAATAAAAAAATACCAATAATATAATAAAAAGTAATACATAAAATATTTTATAATTTAATAATAATTTAATATTATTTAATAACAATAAAATAATAAAAAAGAACAATAACACCACCTCCATGTATGAACTGGAACAAACAGTATGATAAATAAAAAACTAAAGTGAAACAGCTTTTCCCAGCAGAATATTTTTCTGTTGGACTGCTATTCCCCTCACTACCAACCAACACGGAAGCTGCGTGAAGAAACAAGAAGACACAATGGAGAGAATTTCCTGCTTAACTTGGCAGGGTTGGAAGGCAACGAAGTGAGCGATTAACAAGAGCAGAGAAATCAAGGGAAATTGTTTTTTTAAATGTCACTTCATCAGGATGAATGAAGTTCGCAGCTCAAGAGAACGGATAAAGCCTAGGCATTCCCCTACATTTCGCCGCGCCTGCTTGAAAATTAATCTTTGTATTAAGAATAATTTACAACTAGATCTATTGGCATGCACTTCCTGTCCCGAACGCTTTTCCAGATCCTCAAACTGCAGCTTCTCACCACGGTTTGGCTTCCTAACATTGATTGAACTTATTGCCAAAAGAGGGCTGGATTTTCACAACCAGGTTAACCACTACTGTCCCTTGGCTCAGCGCGGCTAATCCAAGCCTTCCGAAAACTTTCTTACAGCCACTCCAAATCCGCCATGTAAGAACAATTGGTTTCCCCACAGATTGAAAGACGCTCGTTCCCTCTTCCATGCAGTCCCCCGCCGACTTAGGCGCCTGTTAAACCCAAACTCACCTTCTTTTTTTGCCTTTACAGATGGCTTCGGCACTTCAACTAGTCCTTTACAGCTCGAACCCTTTGGGAAAGCTGGCTCTGCGCACGCGTCATTCCAAAAATTAACTCCACCCTGTAATTCCTAATGCTGGGGGAAGAAAGGAAAGCCAAGCTGTAAAAGTGTGGTGGATATGGGAGGAAAAGCTGTTAGAGAAGAGGCCATAGCCCCACCCAGTCTTATTCTGATAGGTTCAGGACAGTAACCCCTTCTTCTCCGTTCTCTCCATAGACTGTATGGCAGTTTGTGCTTTCAATTCAGTTAAGGGCAGGAGGCAGCGGGAATGGTGGTTTCAGAGTTTAGGCAAAGATCTGAGTTCCTTTCCTTTGAAGATAAGTTTTCCAAAAACTCCACTAAAAAGGAAGCTCAAACTGTCCAAGGAGCTGCTGATTCTGTTCTACAGAGGAATTATTGAGTTTGTCTTCTGCACCTCCATAACTGTCTGGTTTGGCTCTGCAACCAAACAAGACAGATACAGACTTCAACGGATAATTAGAACTGCAGAAAAAACAATCACTACCAATCTGCCTTCCCTTGAGGACCTGTATATTGCATGAGTCAAAAAGAGGGCTGTGAAAATATCCACAGACCCCTCACATCCTGGACATAAATTGTTTCAACTCCTACCCTCAAAGCGATGCTTTAGGGTACTGCACACCAGAACAAATAGACACAAGGACAGGTTTTTTCCCAAACGCCATCACCCTGCTAAACGAATCATTCTCTCAACACTGCCAAACTATTCACCAAGTCTGCATTACTATTACTATTGGTCTTCTCATCGTTCCTATCACCCATCTCCTCCCACTTATGACTGCAACTTTGTTATTTGTATCCTCACAATTTATACTCATTGTTTCCTAGTATGATTTGATTGCTTATTTGTATCCTATGACTATCATTGTATTGTACCTTATAATTTGTGGTGAATGTATCTTTTTTTTAATGTACACTGAGAGCAGATGCACCAAAGAAAAATTCCTTGTGTGTCCAATCACACTTGGCCAATAAAGAATTCTATTCTATTCTATTCTATTCTATTTATTCTATTCTAAATGCAAGCAAATACTTTCTCAGTTTTGTTCCTGGAAAGTTTGCAGGACTGATGATAGGAATTGGTATATAAATGATATGAGATAGGGGGATCCCTCAAGGATTCTAGCACTATATATCATGCACCCTGCTTTACAAGTAACAGTTATATATGGTTCAACTAGTTCCTTACAGCCCTAGCCAGCATTAGTCAACAACAAAGGAAAACACCCAGGTGGTTTTTTTTTTTCAAAGAAGTAATTGAGTGATTATTCCATTCCATTTACAACCTCTTCTTACACTGTGAGGTTTACTGCGGTGATGCTGTATTTCAGAAGAAAGCCTTCCTTGAGCTCAGGAACTGGCAAATACATCCTAACCCAGATTCAAGCGCTTTCTACAAAGGCAGGGCTTGTCCCATAAAATAAAACTAAAAAACACTTTTGAATCAAGCTCACCTCCTGATGACAGCATCCGATGGCCAACATAGAGAAGTCATTTGCTCCCTCAGGAATCCCCCCCCCCAAATTCCTCAGACTAGTCTACAGCCCAAGAACACCCTTGTGGTCTCTAATACAAGTACTAACCAAGTCCAATCTAGCTTAATGTTCACACAGATGCAGTCATAATATGACTTGTTGACTTTGTCAGAAGCCAACTGGGACGATTGGAAATGGTGACCATGGGACCCTAGGACACTGCATATGTCCTAATGATGTGACAGGTGCCAGGCACCTAAATTTTTAATCATATGATTGTGGGGATGCTGCTACAATGGTAATCGTGAGGGCTAGTTGTTACTTTTAACACTGTTAATCGGGAGAACAACTAACCAGTGGGAACAGCTTATCGTCAGAAGTTTTGGTAGCTTCATCACTGGATATTTTAAAGAGGACACTGGACAGTCACGTCTCTGAAACGGTACAGGGTCTCCTGCTTGAGCAGGGGGTTGGACTAGAAGATCTCGAAGGTACTTCCCAGTTCTATTCTGAATAACTTTCGGCAGTCATAAGGGTGAGAAGCAGTGCTACAGTCACTTTTCAAGATCTTCCAAGCAGGAGGACCAATTAGAAGTCACTTTTTTCAGTGCTACTCCTGGGTGAGATTAGCAATAGCAATAGCAGTTAGACTTATATACCGCTTCATAGGGCTTTCAGCCCTCTCTAAGCGGTTTACAGAGTCAGCATATTGCCCCCAACAACAATCTGAGATTCCGCCAGTGCCTCTAACTCGGTCCTAGGAGTGACAAGGAAGCTCCGCAAAGAATCGCTACTGTTCAGCTCAGCCCGCCGCTTTGCAACCTTACGCACGTCACCGGACAACAACGTCCTCATGCTCGGAGGCCAGCCTTACCTTTTCCCTTCAACCTTTGGCGCTTTTTTCCCACGGTTCCTCTTTCAGCGGACAAAGCGAACGTAAGAATCCGCAAAATAGGACTAGTCCGAAACTATTATTATTCCACAGCCTTAAGACGGGGAGCCGGAACAAGCGGTTACCAGCTACCCCATTCGCAAAAATTATGCTTCCGAAATCTCTTGATAGCGATTCCGCACGGGAAGGAGAAAGCCGTAGCCACCCCTCTCCGTGTGCTAAACACAGCAGAAGCCCTTTTTTAAGCGCGCGCTCCGCGAGCGCCGCTGCCATTGATCCATCACGCCTCTTCAGGTCACAGCGATGGAAGCCACCCAACTACAGCCATCCCAGTCAACTCCGAGGAGGTTTGACTTCATAACCGCCCTCACGACGGTTCCAAATCCGATTCCATTTTAAAATAGAGCAAACATGTCTCCTTTTTTTCTAGCCGATATGCAAATTAACGCGCAGAATTCTGGGTAGAAAGCCCGGGAGTTTAGTTTTCCGTGCTCAAGACAGACCTTGTCAAAGGCAAATTTAACGCAGGAAGCAGAGGGGATTAATTAGCTTTGGTAATTAAGGGGATTAATTAGCTTTGCTAATTAACTTCAGTTGATAGGTGCACCAGCCCGGACTGAAACAATAAAGTACCTTTGCTGGACTAAACCAATTCCACCGAAGTACAAGGCAATTCCTTTCCAAGTAAAGCTGGTTCGTTTATTATTTGTTTCCTGGTTTTTCCTTCCAATTGAAAGTCGGCCTTAACTTTAATGCACAGAGACCTTCCGAATTAAACCTCAAATCAGCCCAAATGCAGAGCCTGGCTCCCAGTGGTGGATTAAGGCTCACTGATGCTCTAAACACTGACAAATCTTAGTCAGCCCCCCCCCCCTCCTTTGTACATACTGTAGAAATCTTCATTGGTTTTTTCTTTCTTTCTCAACTTTGTGGGGCCCCCTTTGGGCCTGCTGCCCTAAGTACGTGCTTAATCTGCTTAAAGGTTAATACACCATTGCTGGCTACATCCGCATAATATGCTGACTCATAGCTGAATGAGCTCCGCTTTTTAAGATTCCAATGGCTGGCTGCACCATAAACCGATCATGGTGTGCCTGGGCTGCACAACCCAAAGGGGCTCACCTTAGTTTGCGATTCAATGGGTCGTGCAAACAAAGTTCTAGCTCATTTGGCATTGGAACCCCAATCTCCCTTCTCCAAATCGAGGATTATATTTGAGGGATACAAGTATTTATTTCCCTTTCCAAGATATTAGTGCAAAACCCATTGGTTTTCCCTCATCCTTCTCTCTGCTCTGTTCACACAAAATGCTTAGCCTGCGAACTGAATGTCTGTAGAGATTCTCAGCCATCCAAGGACATAGTTGTCCCAAAGGTGTTTTTTTTTTCAGGAGGCAACTGGACTTTCTTGGCTTTTCTTTTGAAGATGTTTTGCTTCTCACCCAAGAAGCTTCTTCCACTCTGATGGGATAGTGAGGAATGGAAGGATTTATACTTCTTGCAGACAGCTGGTCATTTGCATCCTTTTAGAGGAGTCACTGAAGCACTTGCAGGTTTATCTGTGTCCTCAGGGTCACCTGAGTGGTGCAAATGGTTCCTGTAGTCTGCAATTTCCCTCCCTCTGGAAATCCATTCCTACTCCCACACTATTCAAAAGGTCTTCATACTAAATTGTATAGCTAAAAGTCTGCAGAGATTCTCAGTCATCCCATGTTGACCCTCTAAAAGGATGCAAATGTCCCGTTGTCTGCAGGGAATATAAATCCTTCCATTTCCCACTATCACGTCAGAGCTGAAGAAGCTTCTTGGATGAGAAGCGAAACGTCTTCAAAAGAAAAGGAAAAAAACCCAAGAAAGTCCAGTTGCCTCCTGAAAAAGCCCCTTTGGGACTGCGAACTGAATGGAATCCATTTCCGAGTCGGCCCAATGCGCTGAAGAGTAACCAAAGAAACCAAAAACTAACCAAAAGAAGTCAGTTCACCCAAAATAACTAACCTTAGGCTGCACAAAGGAACCCCTTAAATCTACGGTTCGCCTGGACAGGCACGTGCTGCGAGCTCTAACCTAACAGAGAAAGAGCTTTATTATTCCTCGCCTTACGGACTACAACTCCCAATCAGCGTCGTCCGGAGTTGGCGCTTGCGCAGTCACAGCCAGACCCGCCCAACGGACGAAAGACAGAAAGGGACGTCCCGATTGGTGGGTGTGAGCAGGCCGGTTGGCGCGCGGGCTGAGAAAAAGGGAGTTTCCCGTACTTCCGTGGCTTCGCGGTCGTGACCCCGGAAGTGTTATGTCGGCGGAGAACCCGCTGACGGCGAAGGCGGCTGGTGGCGGCGGCGGCTGTTCCGAGGGAGCGGGAACGATATGAGAAGCTAGGCGGCTGAAGCGCCGGTAAGTAAGGGGGAGAGGGAGGGAACGGGCCGTGATAGAGACCGAGGGATGGCCGGGATGAAACTCCGCTTAAACTAAGACAAGGCGACGGAGGGAAGGAGTCCAGAGATGCCTATTTGCTCTTTAGTGTTCGGCGTGGGCGCCATATCTTAAGTATAACCCAAGGACTCTCCCCTACACAACAACTCTTCGGGGTAGGCTGGCCTGAGGTGGGTGGGTGTGGGCTGTAACTTATCCACATACATACAGCTATTGAGTCTGTCATCTGCACCTCTGTATCTGTCTGGTTTGGCTCTGCAACCCAACAAGACAGAGACAGAGACAGACTTCAGAGGATAGTTAGGACTGCAGAAAAAACAACTGCTTCCAATCTGCCTTCCATTGAGGATCTGTATACTGCACGAGTCAAAAAGAGGGCTGTGAAAATATCTACACACCTCTCACATCCTGGACATAAATTGTTTCAACTCCCACCCTCAAAACGACGCTTCAGAGCACTGCACACTAAGACAACTAGACATAAGGATAGTTTTCCCCTCAAATGCCATCACTCTGCTAAACAAATAATTCCCTCGCCACTGTCAAACCATTCACTAAGGCTGCATTTTTTATTACTATTAGTCTTCTCATCGTTCCTATCTCTCATCTCCTCCCACTTATGACTGCAGGACTGTAACTTGTTGCTGTATCCTTTCGACATTGATTGTTTCCTGATTGCTTATTTGTATCCTATGACTCATGATGAACGTATCTTTTCTTTTATGTACACTGAGAGCATATGGACCAAAAACAAATTCCTTTTGTGTCCAATCACACTTGGCCAATAAAGAATTCTACTCTATTATCTATTGTTACTTTGGCTAGTGAGATAGGTGGAGTATAAATTGAATGAATTAAAATGCCAGGTACCGCCAGCCCAATACTGCCTCCATAGCATTCTGGCTCTCTTATAGAGACTTCCTCTTGACAGCAAGAGCCCCCACTTTCCTAGATGTTATTTTGGTTTTCAAACACCTCTATGTCACCTTTTGTCCTTTTTTAATGTATTTTGAAAAAAAATAATACATTATTGTCTGTGAGTGCGTTATTGGTATGGGTATTTTGTGGTAGTTGATAATTATAAGTATAATCATTATTGTCATTGTACTTAAATACAACAAAAGTGTGGAAACCTTTTGGGAAAAGTGTATTTTTGAGGTTTGATGGCTAATAACACCACTTTTTTTTTGAGTTTCAAGATAATCATATTCTACTGCTGGAATGGCCTGGGAATAGCCCACACCTTAACCCAATTGAAAATCTGTGGAGCCCACTAAAGAAACTTGTTAGTCAGAAACAACCTAGCAATAAAACCCAGTTAAGAAGCAATCATTCAATCTTGGTTTCACATAACAGGTGTAGAACTAAAACACTTGGTTCACTCCATGGGAAGACATCGTAACGCTGTAATTCATGCTAAAGTTTACCCAACTAAGTAGTAACTGACTGGTAACTAACTGGTAATAATTTTTGCATATCTCATTTCACTTTTCTTCTTTATAACTGCTATTCTGATAGCAAATCTTTCATAAATCCTTCATTGCATTACATTCTTGATTAAATTATCTTTCCATTGATATATAATTTTATGGTACTACTCCCCCCAAAAAAGTGTTATTAGTTAGTTTTAGAAAATACACTTTTTCCAAAAGGTTTCCACAATTTTGGCCACTACTGTAATTAAACAATACATGAAACCCATGAATAGTAACCACTTAGAACCAAATCAAAGCTGTTTAGTCATTTTGGGCTCTTAATCATTTGATGAACATCGGAGCTCCTTTTGGTAACTACTGCTTTGATTTCTGTAAGCTCATGCTTGCCCTGTCAGTGATAATACCTTGTCACCTTGACTTGGGTTGACAAAATGTCTGGAACAATAACCTGCAAAATTATAAGACCAGTTTTAAAGGAGACACAAGGGGAGAACATCCTGTGTTGTGGTGCTTTGTTGCATGTCAAAGTCTCTTATTCTTTTTCAGGCTGGAGGCAGGAACACAATGTTCTAAAAAAATTGTATAAGTATTCACAACCAGGGAAGAACTGTTATGGAGGTTAATTCTGACTATTTACTTGCAGGAACATTTTTTTTTCTTTTGAAAATGGCCTCTCCGTTCAATGGCCCCACAGCAGTTTCTGATGTAATTAAAGATCTAGATACTCAGATAGCTGTAAGTAAATTGGCTTGAAGTGACCTTAGCATGGCATGCTAGCATCATGATGAAAAGCTGCAGGTTTGTGATTTGTTCATTTTAATCATGTGCAGAGATTGAAATCTGATGGCAAACAAGCTTTGCAAGAATATATTGCTTTCCAGTTTATTAACAGAATATAATACGATCTGTGTGCTATTTCTTAATTCAGGCCTTGAATATGTGACTGAAATCTCTCTTCTGAGTCCTTGTACAGATTAGAACTTAGGGTTGCTTTATTATTCTATCAATCTCTCTGCGTTCTAGCATTTCATTCTTGTTGGAGCCATGGAATGTTTTATAAATAGCCTCTATCCAGAAGAATCAACTTGGTTTTTAGGGCAACAGTTAATCCAGGAATGATAGATTGGATTGGACCTACTTACTGTGCAACAGACCTAAATTGTGAAGCTTTCAAATAGGTGAGATTGAAGAAAAATCTAAAGTTTATTCTGGCTTTGAGCTCCATACTTTTTCTCTCTTTCATAGCCAGCTCCTTTTAATGGCAGTTGTATTCTACCTTGACAAGAAATATTTGATTATATTGAAAGCAGTTCTGGATGAGAATCTCACCCCCAAAAGAATATCATTGTCTTTTTGTCAGTGTGTTGAGCAAAATAAGTGTTGAGCAAAATAAATGCATGATGATAAGAATGGAAAATTAACATTGTAATCTTCTAAATATTTTGTGTATTATTCTATCTGAACCTTGTTCAGTAATAAACATGATATTGAACTTGCTATTTTTGATTGTACATGTACAGCATGGTTTGGTCTTGACGTGGTGTTACAAGTTGCAGTGTTAAACTAATTATAGTCTGAGCTGAATTAATGTACTACATTCAATAACTCACAGCTCAGGAAAAAACCCTAGGGCTATTTACAATACTGGCTATATTTTCATTGATACGTTGCTTTCATTAGTAAAAGGTTCCTGAACTCAGTTAACATGCCCAAGGTACTGACATTTCAATTCTGCCACCTGGTTTCTAACTTTGAGGTCTGTTTCTTCTTCTAGCTGATTGGTTTGGGACCACATAATCCAAAAAAGAAGCACGATCTGGATAAGCTCTATGACCTCAAGGCTAAAGCTCAGCAGATTATGAACCAGTTTGGTCCATCTACCTTGATCAATTTATCAAACTTTTCTTCAATCAAACCAGAAGCAGGCAATACTCCTCCTCATACTTCCATGGCAAACAATACCTCTGTGGCAAAGATGCCTGGGACCCCCAGCAGTGGAGGGCGCCTCAGTCCTGAAAGTAATCAGGTAATTGGCCATGATGTGAGATGCAGTCAGCACATCTGGAGGGCTGGGGGAGGGGAGGTTGCTTTAGAGCAGGGGTGAGGAATTATGGCTCGTTTATGACTTGTGGACTTCCAAAGTTCAAAAGTTCTAAAATGGCCATAGTTCCCCACCTCTGCTTTAGAGGTTCCCCTTAGGGGCACCGTCTTATATGTTGCTGACTGGAAGTGCTCCTGAAGCAAGATCTTTTGATCTTAACTGCACAGAAGTGACTATGGCAAAATCAACCGGATAAAATGTGCTGATATTTTCTATAGATATTAACAAAGAAGAAACTGCAGGATCTGGTTAGAGAAGTGGATCCAAATGAGCAGCTGGATGAAGATGTGGAGGAGGTAGGCACACCTTAGCTAAAATGAGCATCCCAAACATCTCCTTGGTTAAAATATGCCATTTTATTCCTTCTAATTTTTCTCTTTGGGGGCATGAAGAATGCCAATTCAGTACCTTGAATTGTCCCGGAGAATAACCTTCCAAAGCAAAGTGTTGGTGACCTCCGCCATTCTTACTGATGCTGAATTCCATTTTCACAGATGTTGCTGCAGATTGCTGACGACTTCATTGAAAGCGTGGTGACCGCTGCCTGCCAGCTGGCAAGGCATCGCAAGTCTAACACTTTGGAAGTAAAGGATGTCCAGCTGCATCTTGGTCAGTGCAAAGATGTAACATGTGTCTATTTATGATAGTTGCCAGTTTAACTTATCAGTTGTTTTGGATTATTTTGTCCATAACCTGGTTTTGTCTATACCTGCAGCGTTTCCTCCTGGGTTACATTGCAGAGACAAACTGCAAACTTTCCGCTCCAGTTATGTTGATTCTATTGCCATCAAGTTATTTTTGACACTTAGTGACTATATAGAAAGATTTTCTCCATAATCTATCCCTAAACCAAACATAATTTCTAATGTTGGATTTCCCCCCTTACCAAAGGGAACCCCCTTGTGGAGTAACTGTGAAGCTATTACCATGGCAACTCCACTGCGCTGTACAGCAGAAGCCATTTTAAGGCACAACAGGCTGTAGCTTAACAGAACACACACCCTCGAGGGGTGCTAGGTGTGTCTTACCCCCACAGTATTTTTTCCAGAGAGTAAATCATCTCCAGGTTTGGTTGAAATTGCTTGAGGCATTCCAGAGTTATGCTGGAACGCACCCACCCACATACGCATACCAGTTGTGGGTTGCCAATATTTTTACTACCGGTCCGGGGGCGCGCACAGCTTCTGCGCATGCGTAGAAATGTCTGGGCAGGAGAGCGGAGCCTCCCACCACTACTACCGGTTTGCCCAATCCGGGCCGAACCGAGAGCAACCCACTACTGACACACACCCATTTATATACATACATACATACAGGTCTTGGCGTATTTGGATCTTTTCCAGTGTAAGATTGACAGTATCTTGGCAATGTTTCGACGAGATCACACTTGTCATCTTCAGGCTAGTGCCTTTGGCTTTTTGCTTATCCAAGCAAAGCGTGATCAAAGCTGCCATTTTTCTATAAAAATAGATGAAGGTGTGTGGAATGTTGACTTTGTTGCTTTAAATGGATTGGTTGGCGTGAAAATCTACGAAAACAATACATACACACACACAGACAGACACAGACACACACACACACACACATATATAAATATAAATATATAAAGTGTTGCCAAGACACTTCCAATTTTACATGGGAGAAAACCCGAATAACCAAAGACCTAAATATATAAATATAAATATATATAAATAAATATATATTTATATATTTATATATTTATTTATTTTATAAATATATTTATTTATTTATCAGCACAAATACAACACAAATGTAATAAAGGCAACAGTAAAAGTATTGGGTTTCTGTCTGGATGGTGTCTCTTGTGACGAGCCGATAGACAGAGAATGGAGGCAGTGGATTTCCTCCCATATTTGGGCATTTTTCCTGTCTTTGTGTGCAAGCTTATCTTTTGCCACTCACCTGCCAGCCCCGAATGCAAGGCCCATATGGGAAAGATTTAAGATCTTTGGGAATCTTTTATGAGGTGCCTCTCAGGTTTGCCAGAAGAGATATAAAAAAAGGGCGGTGGGGGGGAAGGGGGAAGAGTCAAGATTACTGCAAAAGCATGTATTTCTCAATGATATAGTGCAGGGGTCCCCAACCTCTGGGCCACAGCCCACTAGTGGGCCATGAGCTGTTTGTAATTGGACTACAGAAACAGCGAGCATGCATGCACGCACATCCACTTCAATGAGCAGCAGGTGAGCGGATGCACACGCACACCATTTGCATGAGGGGCATTCATGTGCACACACACACACAACACTTGCACAGAACCACCACCACCACCCCTCTCTGGAAAGGTTGGGGAACTGTGATATAGTGAAGTATTAATGCATTGCTTTCTAAATGACTGAATCTGCTTCTCTTGCCTGTTTTTTTATCCCTGGTTCAAATCGTCTTCTGCTTATGATTTCATTTCGCCTCCACGAACCCACCCTGATGTTGTTGCTGCCCCCAGAACGCCAGTGGAACATGTGGATCCCAGGTTTTGGCTCTGAAGAAATCAGGCCATATAAAAAAGCCTGCACTACAGAAGCTCACAAACAGGTAAGGATTGCTTCTCCCCTCCCACCTAAGTGAAATGATGTGATGTGGAGCAGATACTTTCTGCTCCATGAAAACCAATGATAAATGGCAAGAAAAGGGAATATCTCAAATGAAAAATAGAGCTTGCTGACCAGTTGAGATTTCATGCCCCATTTATATTGTTCCAATTCCACCTTAGCTTTTGTAAAAATCATGATGCACGATGCCCCCATGCCTTTCCTTAATTGCTTATATGATTTAAGTATAAAAAAACCAGTATCTTCTGAGCAGCACTCTTTTTCCCACTTAAATCATTGCAGTTCTATTTATTAAAAGAGAAAAATTTGGGGGAGTGTGGTTCTAAACCAGAGCTGCCTATCCTTAAATTACTATTTGGCCTCTGGTTCAAATTCCTAGCGCCACATAACGGAGTGAGCTCCCGTTACTTGTCCCAGCTTCTGCCAATCTCGCAGTTCGAAAGCACACAAAAATGCAAGTAGAAAAATAGGAACCACCTTTGGTGGGAAGGTAACAGTGTTCCATGCACCTTTGGTGTTTAGTCATGCCGGCCACATGACCATGGAGACGTCTTTGAAAGCACTGGCTCTTTGGCTTTGAAACGGAGATGAGCACTGCCCCCTAGAGTCAGGAATGACTAGTATATATGTGCGAGGGGAACCTTTACATTTACCTTTTAGTTTAACTTATCAAGACTAATGGAAGTTGTCCACACATATCTTCCCCTCATCCCCCAAGGTCATCCACAACTTCCATTACATCAAGAGACCCATCTTCACGCTGTCTTTCTCCCCACCCTCCTTTTCAGAGAATGGCATTGATCCGCAAAACAACCAAGAAATAACTCTGGGAAAAGACAGAGAAATTAAAAGGAAGAAGAAGAAAAAAGACTCTTCTATGAGAAAAAAGAAAAGTCTGCCTCTGAAGCTGTGGAGTACCCTTGAGTTCATCTATGGAATATTTTTTTTATTTTTATTTTTTTGCAGTGCTTCACAGGGAAGCGTATACTTTCACAGTGCAGCAATAAAGGGTTATTAGAGAAGATCTGCCAACCATCAATAGGTCTCTTCACCCCTATTCCCCCAAAGGAACTTATCTCGGAGCATAAGACTTTTATTTTCCTCCTCCTAAGTGATACTATGGTATCCACGATTGTCCAAGGGATTAAAATATTTTGCTATTTTTGAGAACAGTATTAGAAGTGGCCATAGATGATTTTTTTTCCATTCCCGCCCCCCCTTACTTGTAATATTGCTATTTACGGTATTTGGACTTCTTTCAGAAAAATGAATGATGGGTCTCAAAAGCAGACCGCAGTATTGACAGGCGCTTCAGTTGAAAGCAGATTCCTTTTTTTTTTTTTAATTTAACCCTCAGGATGGCGTTGGGGAAAAGTTGAATTCTTTTTGTACCACGAGCCCTGTAAAAATGCAGTAGAAACAAGACTTGAACTACAAAATCAAATTAAAAAAAAAAAAACAGTCTGCAGGCATGGTTAAGCCGCCTTATTTGTTCCCAAGATAATATAGTCTTTCTGACAAACGGCTGGGGAGTTGGGATCGCTCACCCTTCTTCGCCTCCAGAGGTTTTTGGTACAATCTGTGGTTGGTTCTTTTCTCTTTTTTTCCCCCTTCTCCTGTAAGAGTGAGTGAAATACACCTTTTGACCAGATGCTGGCACACTCTTCCCAGGAAGGTTCTGAATTCTTAAAAGCACACTTTGACATCCAGCATTTTACTGGCGTAGAAGTATTTGCTGCTTCAGATATTTGTGCATTGTGAAAACAACTTCACTGCTTCTGGGAGGGGAAGGTTGTTTCTGAAGCAGACACTTGCAGAAAGTGTGTAACACGCCCCCCCCCCCCCCATCCCAACTTCACACGTGATAAGCTACATTAGAGCAGCCGAGGGGGTGCTTGGCCAATACTCTCTGAATTGAGGAAACAGCCATTGATTTGGGCTCCCCATCCTCATTGTCTCTTGTTCTCTCTAATATAAGTTCTGACTGCATCAGCTTTGCCTTGAGCCCATCCAGCAGGGACTTTTAACAGAAGGACTTGTGTAAAGTTTCCACTAGTTGAAAATGTAACAAATAAATGAATACCCTATGTATCTGCTTTTCTAAGGTGTCTCGTGAATTATGCCAAGGTGACAACCACAATTACTGAGTGCTTTGAATAAGAAAATGACACTAACAAGCTGGGAAGGCCACAATGCTTCTCCTACTAAGGAAATCCAGCTATGGATAGTGTGAAACATTATTCTTATATTCCTATCTTCCCTTTTCTCAGAGTAATGCTTGGCGTAGAAGGGATATTAGCTCTCATTTAATCCACAGAAGCTACAGAATTGAGAAATAATGAGCAGACTAGAAATAATTTGGAACTTCACAAAGGGGATTGGAGATGTATCTTCTCAAGATCCACTCCACCTCTTTAACCCAGTGTTTCTCAACCTTGGCAACTTAAAAGATGTATTTAATTCAATTCCCAGAATTTCCCAGCCATCACAATAGGGAAGTTGCCAGGGTTGAGAACCACTGCTTTAACCAACATCGACACATAGACTTATGTTCTATCTCTCTTGTTGTTAAAGCTGCCCATCTTCCTGGGTCCTTTCATCGTTTTGCCTCTGGGATTAGCCACTGACCTGCACCCAGTTTTTGGCCCTGATCAGGAGCTATTATCGGTGGAGACATTTCCATGTGATACAGGAGATATTTTCATGCAGGGCTGCTGATGTACACTTGCTTGTTTATGGGATTTAATGGAAGCTGTAGAATGCCACATTCATAGTCCAGCTTCTAGTGCATTCTTTGGATTTTTTGTTTTAATTGAGAAAAGATGATTTAAGAAAGGAAGATGGAATAACCACTGAATGGATTTAAATTAGTACATTTAATCTGTTTTCCTTCAGCCAGGTGTATTAAGATGGAACTCCCACCACTTCTAATGGGCAGCCATGTCACTGATACATATGTGCGTGGGCTGCACCCATACCCTGAAATGGACTGTTTATTTTAAATGCACCTGCAAAACCAACGTAAGGTGAAATTATGGGTACTTAAAAGTTACTGTTGTGACAACAAATACCATACTTCAGAATCAGTTTCTCCTAATCCTGATACCAACAACTTGTAATTCCATTTGTCTTTTAAAAGCCGCACTGTCCAATGTAATCTGCATAGATCTGGAACGTAGGAATTGGAAATAACATCAGTTTCACTGTCTTTAGTGTCTATATTCTTTGTTACTGAAAGCTAAATTCATTACCAATAAGAAGCATGGAAAAAACTCCCTCCTCTTTATGCCTGGTCGAATATTTTATAGTTGTCATTTGGTATTCCAGGAAACAACAACAGGTTCTCCCCTCCCCCCCAAATCAAATTCTTAGCCCTTAAAAGTTGAAATCTATTTACATCATTATTGCATCCCTGTGGGATTAAACATGTTTTAACTTGTTAAGTCTGCAAAATACCTAAACTGGAGTAAATGAGTTGCTTACCAGTCAGATTAGAAAGCGATATACTGTATGGTACTGAGTTCGTTAGATAATGCTTATGTCTTGTCATATTTCAAGCTGACACTTCACTGGAGAATCAGACACAGCAAATTTTGAAGCAGTATAAGAATATGTTAAACAAGTATATCAAGGACAATATATTGTATTGGCTAACCTTTTTGTCTCACGCACACCCATAATGCAATGCATGTGTGACCTCCCCATGCGCCCTGATCTGTGCATGCGCACAAAACCCCTTGTGCTCCCCCACCCACACGCATGCAGCACGACCCCCCAGGTTCTCTCCACATATGCATGTGTGACTCCTGCATGCATCCCACCTCCTGCGCATAGACTGAAAAACCAGCTGGCTGGCGGGAGACCTGTGTGCATGCGCAGTGGAGCTCAGCTGGGACAAGGGCTCGTTTGCCCGCAGAGGAGGGCTCTGTGTGCCACCTGTAGTACGTGTGCCATACGTTCCCCATCATGGACTTAAACCATAATAGCTTAGTCAACAAATTATGGCTTCACAGCTCACAGTGTAGCACAATGTGTAGATTCTTTTGCAAAATTGTCAACACAAAAACGGTTGTCCCGATGGCAACGTGGCTCTCATCTTCAGCTAGCAAGAGCATTTATTTCTCTTTTCCTGAGCAGGTACCTCTGATTGAACTGGCGCTGGCAGTTTGGTTTTCACTCCATCCCACTGTGAACCAGGTTTCATCACCCCACTTTTCAAGGCCTCGTAGATGCCCAGAGTTAACATTTGGAAAACTGCTTCCACATTGCGGCTGCTTTTCGCTGAAGTCTCGATATATTTTGCTTCGAAGGAAAGAGCCAGTTTCTCAGCCTCCTTTTGTCCCACTTTCCGTTCAGCCTCCAGGTCGCTCTTGTTCCCCACCAGCACGAAAACTGGGCGGTGAGGTTTGACTGTGTCCACCACTTCCTGGTGCCAGCTCCTGATGTTCTCAAATGATGCCCGGTTGGTTAGGTCAAACATCAGGACTCCCCCAGCTGCGTTACGATAGTAGGAACGTGTCACTGACCTACATCACAAAAAGATTTTGAGCATGGAAACGTTGCAAGAAGCCAGAAAAATAGAAATAAATAGGAGTGTAGAGTAGAACAGAATAGAACAGAACAACAGAACAGAATACATGGAATGGAATGGAATAGAATAGAATCAGAAAGGAACAGAACAGAACAGAATACAATAGAATTAGAACAGAATTCTTTATTGGCCAAGTGTGGTAAGACAACACAAGGAATTGGAACAGGTTTCCAAGCTATATTTGAGTTCAGCAAGAAACCAAGGACAAATCTATCTTTTTCACCCGAATGGAGTCAGGCACTTCCATTTCTATCTTTCCTAAGGAAAGTAATTGCTTCCCAGGCAATGGAGATTGCTTTATTTGGCAAAAACATTAATTTTCTAATTTTATTTCCAGTTTAATGCTTGTTGTTTTCTAAACATTAGTTTTGTATTTACAATATGCACCTTACTGTTTACAGTTACAATACCTGGAGAAACTTTCTGGGGACGTTAATTGGGGCATCTATTTTTATGAAATTCCAATAACTTTTAATTTATACATTTGCATAAATACATTAGAATGAGAACAAGTCTTGTTTTCATACCCTATTTTCTATCACCTGGATCAGGGATTCCAGATTCTTTTTAAACAAAACTCACAACTTCCAGAACCCCCAAAAGATTAGAAACCCCCTGAACGAAAGCATTCAGTCAAATTAGCCAACTTAAACTAAGCTTTATGAGCCACGGGGGTACAGTGGTTATGAGTGCAGCACTGCAGGCTGCTTCAGCTGACTGCAGTTTTGCAGTTCGGCTGTTCAAATCTCACCAGCTCAAGGTTGACTCAGGCTTCCATCCTTCCGAGGTGGGTAAAATGAGGACCCAGATTGTTGGGGGCAAGAGGCTGACTCTGTAAACCGCTTAGAGAGGGCTGTAAAAGGACTGTGAAACGGTATATAAGTCTAAGTGCTATTGTACAGTATTGATGCTTTTTATTATGGAAGTTAATTTTTTATGGTTGTTTTTATTGTATGCCTCCTAGGGTCACATTTCTGAGATGGGTAAACGTGAGGAATAAGCAAACAAAGGAACAGATGGGATGCATGAGGAAAAGAAATAAAGAGCAATGCTATGATAAGGATCTTATTAACTGCAACAATCTGGTGATTAGATATTCCCAGGCCAGGAAAAGAAAGAATAAAGCTATTTAGTCTCAGAGGAGCTAAGAGAGTCCGGCTTTTTCTTCTTCTTTCCCTTATGAGTAATTCTCTTTTTACAACCATTTATTTAGTGACCATTCGATGTTACAACAGCACTGCAAAAAGTGACTTAATAGCAATAGCAGTTAGACTTATATACCGCTTCATAGGGCTCTCAGCCCTCTCTAAGCGGTTTACAGAGTCAGCATATCGCCCCCACAGTCTGGGTCCTCATTTCACCCACCCCGGAAGGATGGAAGGCTGAGTCAACCTTGAGCTGGTGAGATTTGAACCGCTGAACTGCAGATAGCAGTCAGCTGAAGTGGCCTGCAGTACTGCAATAGCAATAGCAGTTAGACTTATATACCGCTTCATAGGACTTTCAGCCCTCTCTAAGTGGTTTACAGAGTCAGCATATCGCCCCCACAGTCTGGGTCCTCATTTCACCCACCCCGGAAGGATGGAAGGCTGAGTCAACCTTGAGCCGGTGAGATTAGAACTTCTGAACTGCAGATAACAGTCAGCTGAAGTGGCCTGCAGTACTGCACCCTAACCACTGTGCCACCTCGGCTCTATAAGGCTGGTCTCTGCACTTACAACTGTTACATGATCAAAATTCCTGTACTTGGCAGTCGGCAAAGACTCCAGCACACACTGCTGGAATCACCTTACGGAAAACAAAAAGTAAAAATTGCATTGCAACTCACCACAAAAAAAAAAAAAATGAGTCGGAGTTGCAGTAATCCAAGAATCTCAGCACCCATGTGAGACCTGGAAATGGTATCCCTCCCTATAGATGACTCGTGGGGCCACAGAAAACACCACCACCCTTGTTACTTCGCCCTGGGTGCTTCAGATGGGTCCATCAGAAAGTCTGAAGGATACAGAGAATGGCACTCTTGGAGTCAGACTTCCACCACCACACCCAAAGGAATATAAAATATCAGAGCAATATCACACATTAATGGAGAAGTGGAAATAGAAGAAGAAAAAGGCGGACTTTCTTAGCTCCTCTGAGACTAAATAGCTTTATTCTTTCTTTTCCCTGGCCTGGGAATATCTAATCACCAGATTGTTGCAGTTAATAAGATCCTTATCATAGCACTGAGATTCGAACTGCCAAACTGCAGCTAGCAGTCAGCTGAAGTAGCCTGCAGTGCTGCACTCGTTAACCACTGGGTCACCTCGGCTCTACAGCTAGTCTTCAACTTACAACTTACAACTACTTGTTTAGCGACCATATGAAGTGACAACGGCACCAGAAAACCTTATGGCTGTTTTTCACAGGAGCATTGCAGCATCCCATAGTCACATGATCACAATTCAGACACTTGGCAACTGGGATGTATTCATGACAGTGTGCCGACTCCTAGGGTCGTGTGGTCCCCTTTTGCGACCTTCCGACAAGCAAAGTCAATGGGGAAGCCAGATTCATTTAACAACCATCTTACTCACTTAACAACTGCAGGGGTTCAATTAACAACTGCAGCAAGAAAGGCCGTAAAATGGGGCAAAACTCAAGTTGCTTAGCAACATATGTTTTGGGTTCAATTGTTGTTGTAAGTCAAGGACTGCCTGTACCTTACACTGACTGTCTTCATATTCCATGACAGGGTGTCAAACTCGATTTCAATGAGGGACACATCAGAGTTGTGTTTGACCTCGGAGGGCTGGGGGGGGGGGCATGGCCAGCTTGAAGTCACTCGTGTTGGGGGCACCTGTGGTGGCCAAGTGCTAAGGCAGGACTTCTCTGAGATCTTCACCTCATTCTCATTATAATCCTCCTTCCTTCCTTCCTTCCTTCCTTCCTTCCTTCCTTCCTTCCTTCCTTCCTTCCTTCCTTCCTTCCTTCCTGCCTGCCTGCCTGCCTGCCTGCCTGCCTGCCTGCCTTCCTTCTCTTCTTCCTTCCCCTCTTTCTTTATTTTTCCTTTCTTGCTCCCTCCCCATCTTTCCTTCTTTTTCTTTGTCTTTCCTCTTTCCCTTTCTCCTTTCCTGTCCCTTCTTGCATGCTCAAATGCAAATGGGGAAACATTCCTCCTCTTGATTCTCTATGAGAGTCTAACTAAAAACAATGCCAGGAATCTAAACTTTTTACTCCTCCAAACAAATCAGGAAGCAAAGCTTTAAACCTCCCTTCGTTTCCAGGCTCCGTCAACTCATCTCATTAACATCTTCCAAGCCTTGCAAAAGATCCATCACTCCTGATCTTGTTGTATTTGTATTTATTAGCTTGTCAAATGTGTACAAGGTAGCAGGTATAAATATAAACATGGATATAAATGAAAGAAATGAATACAAATAGATGGGGACAGTAGGACAGTGAGTCTCCCCTAACTCACCTGAACCGTTCTTGGCCCGCAGTATCCCAAAACTGCAGCTTGACACGCAGGTTGGGCTCCATCTCCAGAAAGTGGACATAAAAGTCCACCCCCACCGTTTGGTTCATGGACTCCGTAAAGACCCCGTCGGCATAGCGCTTCAGAAGACACGATTTCCCCACCGTGGAATCGCCCAGCATGATGATCCGGAACTGATAGTCCCACGGAGAATCCACAGCCATGGGGAGGCTGGAAGAGAGAGTGAGAGAAGCTCCTGGAAGCTGCTATCTCTCGTGTCCCTGTGTGGGTCAGTGGGCGTGCAATTTGTGCAGGCACTGGTGGAGCGGAGCAAAAAGACTCATGCCAACTCAAAATAAACAGGGACACACTCCGATCCGGTGTTCAACTTGGAATGGCAAGCAGTGGGAAAAGCTGAGTTTTAACCCAGGTAGGAAACTGGTTGAGACTTGTTTTGAGTTTAGCACAGGTAGTTGCTCTCCCTTCGACTCGCCTGAGGCTGTGTGTGGCTCTCTTATTCCATGTTTGGGCAGGCAGGCAGGCTGCTCCTAAGGGAGGGTCAGGATGTGCACGCTCTCCTTTTCCTGCTCCTCCCTGAAAAAGGGGCCGGTGCTTCTCCAAGGCCAAGCCAGGCTACGAGAGAACACATTTCACCTACATTCCAGCCTTCAACCAGGTTTCTCTTCCTTGGGGGAGGAATGAGCATCAAAGTTGCCTTCTAAGGCAGGAGAGGAAACAAAACGCCTCCACAAACTAAGAGGACAATGTTGTGCAAATGCAGCCAAAGTGTGTACACACCCAACCCCATGTAGTTGAACAATAATTTGCACAATAACATGCTAGGCCAGGGGTGTCAAACGCGATTTCATTGAGTGCCGCATCAGGCTTGTGTTTGACCTCGGGGGGTGGGGGTGGCCAGCTTGACGTCATTCGTGTCGGGGGCGCCTGTGGTAGCCCAAGGGATCTGCCAGAGAAAATGGGCTCCCAAGCTCCGTTTTCGGCTGCCACGGCTTCCTGCAACCCTCTGCCAGTGAAAACAGAGCTCGAGGCGGCCGTGGAGGGTTGCAGGAGGCCATCAGAGCCAAAAACTGAGCTCGGGAGCCCAGTTTCACTGGCAGAAGCACCGTGGGCCACTCCATCACTGTATCCAGGGCAGCCCCGTGGGCCAGATCTAAGTACCCCACGGGCTGGTTCTGGCCCCCGGGCCTTGTGTTTGACACCCCTGTGCTGGGCTAACATGCGGTTGCCTAATCAATAGGCAATTCTGTCTATGTGTTGATGCACATGTATCAGAGGTGGTATTCAGCACACACGCATGCTCCAGTTCTAGCACTCTGTGTTGAAAAGGTTAAGCATCACTGAGCTAGGAGGTAGGCATGGTGCCCAGCTAGAAAAGGATACCTAACCAATGTTGGCAAAGAAAGAAAGAAAGAAAGAAAGAAAGAAAGAAAGAAAGAAAGAAAGAAAGAAAGAAAGAAAGAAAGAGGGAGGGAGGAAGGGAGAGAGAGAGAAAAGAAAGGAAGAAAGAAAGAAAGAAAGAAAGAAAGAAAGAGCTGGTTCATAATGCTTTGATAGGCCACTAGGAAATCCATCTTCTATGGGCTAAACTGGGAAGGACAAGCAAACCACTCCAAGAAAATGCACTTCCAAATCACATGGGAGCTGTAGGGAGGTGTCCCCAACAGATCACAGGTGGATTTTCAATTCAGGAAGTGATTTTTATTTTACTGTTAAAGTTAGGGCTATTGTTTACCTATCAAACCCAGAGAAAGCATCACTTTTCCTTCAGCAATAGGTAGAACAATGTTTTAAATCCGTTTCCTTCATTTCAAGCATGATACACCAACACGATTAAAAGTTAGAATAAGAGATAGAAACAAGAGAAAAGGAGAATATTAGTGTATACATTTTTATATAATAAGAGAAAATATGGAATAATGACAGATTTTTAGATAAATATGTATTACTATTAGAAATATATGTTGGTTGAAAGCAATAACTATGACTAATGCTATTTGTTTTATTAGTATTAGAATGTATGACACCCAGGTGCCACACTTTTCACGCACTGATATATTTGTAAAAGAATAAAAAAATAAAAAGCTTTTTAAAAAAAGAATGACATACAAAGAGATCATTTATTGTGCTTTGAGCACTACCCAGCATGGAAAAGTTGGCCAGTGAAGACAATAAACAAAGCCATTCATATTGTTGTTGTTGTTGTTTTAAAAAGGAAGGAAGTAAATATTTTTTCATTAAATATTTTCAGGATTCTTTTTAAATTTAAGTTTAAATTAAGGAGGTGACATGGTAGAAATGAAGACTGTTTCAAAATGTTTGATAAACACAAGATTCTCTCCATGTCATCTTCCAGTTTTATACACCAAGGTCTGTGCTGAATAATGGAAACAACCTGTTTCTTCTTCCTCTTCTTCCTCTTCTTCCTCCTCCTCCTCCTCCTCCTCCTCCTCCTCTTCTTCTTCTTCTTCTTCTTCTTCTTCTTCTTCTTCTTCTTCTTCTTCTTCTTCATTTAATGATCCCATAATCCCTTGCAGGATGGAGTCAAGGCAACTGAATGAAGCTAATGGAAAGAACCTGTTTCTAACCCGCAAAATCTAGAAGAAGGCTCCACAATGGTGCTGGGATTGATGTGGGTCCACATCCTGACTCAGCAGAAATTGCTTAAGCCATCTTAAGCCCTTTTTAGCCACCTGAGCGCCACTGTCAGAACTGCCATCGTACACGTGAGCTTCGCATTCACCAGCTGCCTGTCTGCCATGAACGATGGGGAGGAGGGAGCTGGATGGGAGGAGGGGAAGAACTAACTACTCAGCCTACCTTCCGGAGACAACATCTCAAGGTCAAACCCTGGGAATGGGATGGAATGGAACGGCTCATCAATGTTGAAGAGACCGCTCCCAAAACAATTCATTCAAGGGAGGAAGGGAACTGAACGGGGAACATTAATCGAGGAGTTTTGGTGTGTGAATTTCAGTTCAGGCTTTACTACACTATAAACAGAGGTGGGTTCCTACCAGTTCGCACCTATTCAGTAGAACCGGTTCGTCAAATCCACCGAACCGGTTAGAAGAGGTTCCACCAGTGGACCCAGAAAGCAAGCTACACCTACAGAAGAGGTTCCAACATTTTTTGAAACCCACTACTGACTATAAACCACTTGGCTTTGAATAAAAGTATATCTTTCACTGCAAATGGAGTTGAGGGTCTTTCTTAACTATAAGATTAAGCCGGGGCAGGTCCGACAACTACATCTGGCTGGCTGGCAATCCTTCCATCTTATCCCTTCCATCTCCCATCAGCCAAGCTAGCGGCTGGATGAGTGAGGACATAGAAAACCTGTGCAGGTTGGGACTATGAACTGCAATTAACAGGATAGCGATGTGAAAGTGGGCTGAGCGAGGATCTCTTTTGGGGATCCAATCTGGGTCGGTCACCAGGACCAGAGGCTTAATCTTCAAAGGTTTCAAACTCATGCTGGAGCCCATCCTCCGGGAAGAGAGACATTCCCTGAGGATGGGCTCCAGCAAGAGTCTGAAAGATTGAAAGAGGAACACTCCAGTGACCGATCCAGATTGGATCTTGCAACATTATCCTGGGACACATATATTTGCCTTCATTTATGACATAGCAATAGCAGTTAGACTTATATACTGCTTCATAGAGCTTTCAGCCCTCTCTAAGCGGTTTACAGAGTCAGCATATCGCTCCCACAGTCTGGGTCCTCATTTCACCCACCTCGGAAGGCTGAGTCAACCTTGAGCCGGTGAGATTAGAACTGCTGAACTGCAGATAACAGTCAGCTGAAGTGGCCTGCACCCTAACCACTGCGCCACCTCGGCTCCTCGACATCTTTTTAGTTTTGATGCTAAAAAATATTTTAAGTTGAGAATTTATTAAAAACAAAACAATGCCCATCTCTTTAATATCTAAATACAACAGAAAAAAAATATGTCACTGATTTACAGCAGGAAACGAGATCTGAGATGAGATTAGAACGAGGTCCGGAGGATGTAATAAAGTAGTTGGAGATCACAGGTTGTGAATGGTCTCACCTGGGTAAGGATTAACCCAATGGATTAAGTCTGTGTTTTGTCTAAGGAAGAACTCTATTTTAAGGAATCAGTGCCCTGTAACATCCAGTTCTAACTGAATTAACACTGGCATGCTTCTTTGGAGGGCTTCTTCCTTTGCAGACTGCTTGCTCTCCTCTTATGAACGATTTTCACGCCATCCCAGCCTTCCTGCAGCTCAAACTCTTTGTTTCTCAAAGCCTCATAGATAGCATTGGTGATGGTCTCGAAAGCCAGGTCTATGTTGGTGTCAGTCTTGGCAGATGTTTCTATAAAAGATGTGCCTAGAGAAGTAGCCAAGCCCTCTGCTTCCTCCAGGGTGACCCTGTTCATGGACTCGAGATCACACTTGTGGCCGACTAGGAGGAAAATCACTTTGTCCATCACGTTGGTCACTTCGTTGTACCAGTCAAAGATGCTCTCAAAGGACCTTCGGTTGGTCATATCAAAGATCAGCAGCACACCAACCGCATTGCGGTAGAAAGATCTGGTGATGCACCTAAGAGTGGAAAAAATGCCAAATTGAAACATTAGCTTTTTTTCCAAGATATCAGCGTTATTTAGAACAAGGTTCTCCAACCATGGCAACTTTAAGACTTCGGAATTCTGGAAGTCCACAAGTCTTCAAGTTGCCACGTTTGGAGACTTCTGAACTAGAGGACAGAATTATTCCAGCAGACATTAATCTTCATTAATACAAATTTTATATATATAACAAGATATTCATGATAAACTATTAATGTCTTTTTCTAGGTTTTTAATGTACAACTGTCAGGCCTGCAGTCATATTCCTTTGAGGATCTTTGGCCTGCCACACACTCTCTCTTTCTTTACTATGCTGTTTCATTAGTGGGGAATTGGGAGGGGGCATAGTAAGGAGTAGAATTGTAGAATGTGTTGTTGTCAAAATAAAACATTCCTTTCTAGAAGCCCAAGGTCATTGTCTCCACACCTCTGCACCTGACCGGAACTAGATGGGTGGAAATGCCAGCATGGCAGTGGAAGATTGGACCATGTGATGGACTTGGGGGTGTGGGAGCAAGATCATGAATTTTCAGCTGGGTGAGAAACCCTGGAAGCTTTCAGATTCGGGTTTCCACAGATTGTACCAACATGTCTCTCTTATTAAATTGGAGCGTTGATGAAAGCTCTTCCTTGGACCCTGATTTAATTCTGGATGATATTTGGAATGCTGACAACAACTTTGCTTGGCAAGTAAATATCCTAAAGCCGCGATGGCAAACCTATGGCATGCCAGTGGCCTCTCTGATGGCATGTGAGCCGTCGCCCCAGTTCAGCTCCGCTGCGCGTGTGTATGTGCTGGCCGGCCAGCCTTTGGGTCTGTGCCATGCCTTCACATGGCATATGCGGGGGAGCCATGCATGCACACATGAAGAGTGCGCACAGGGTCACCTGCGCATGCAGGGGGATCATGCATTCATGCGCAGGGGGTGCATATGGGCAGTTTGTGCACTTTGGGTACTCGGTGCAGAAAAGGCTAGCTATCACTGTCCTAAAGTAACTCTTGTTGTTGAGTTTATAACTGTAGCCTGTCAAACTCATGCTTTTCTAATAGCTATGTAAACTAAGACTATTCTAAGACTTTTTATTATGTCTGTGATGCTATGGTTTTTAAGTTGTCTGGGTCTATGACCTATGATAAACACCCTACTACTACTGCAAGATATGAGAGCTATTTGTCCAAGCACTTGTCTGGAGACTAACTCTTACCATCCATCACATGCCCACTGACCTTGGTCTGGAGTGGTGTTTGCAAAGCAATTTA
The DNA here is from genome assembly GCF_009769535.1 of Thamnophis elegans. Lineage (NCBI taxonomy): Eukaryota > Metazoa > Chordata > Lepidosauria > Squamata > Natricidae > Thamnophis > Thamnophis elegans. Next base: position 15,684,650 of record NC_045552.1, on the reverse strand, counting down.
TTTTTTAGATGTAAACAGAGGTGAAATCTATTGAGATGATCTACAGGAGAGTCCTGACTTATGACTGTAATTGAGCATGCAAATTCAGCTGTAAGCCATGATAGTCATAAAGCAGGTCCCCATGGGACCTTGTCTGATTTTACCAACTTTTTGGCGAAGGCTATGAAGCAAGCCATTGCTTGCTATGGAGCATTTTTGCTGGAAATCAGAAGCAAGCACCAGTTCTATGTAAGAATTATGGATTACAGAACTGATAGTGTTTTATAATGCTTAGAACTGCCTGATTCAGATATGTCCAATAAGCAGTACACAGAGAGGCCATTTGTAACAATACTGTCAGCGTTCCAAGTATCATGCAGAATTAAATCAGAGTCCAAGGCAAAACGATACTTTTTGTTCCAATTTAATAAGACAGACATCTTAGGCACATCTGTGTTAATCCCAATACTGGAAATGACATCAGAATCCCACCCAGTTAAAAGTTCATGATCTTGTCCCCCCACCCACAGTCCATCACATGGTCCAATCTTCTTCTTCCACGCTGGCGTCCATGCCCAGCTTCTTCCGGTCAGGTGTGAAAGTGTGGAGACAAAGGATGACCTTGACTTCTAGCAAAGAATGAAAAACAACACATTCCAAAATCGTACTCCTTCTAATCCCCCCTCCCATTGACTATACTTAAAGAAACAGCATAATTAAATAAGAGAAAGTGTGGCAGGCCAAAATTCTGAAAGGAATATAAATGCAGGCCTGACAAATACAATACAATACAATACAATACAATACAATACAATACAATAGCAGATTTGGAAGGGACCTTGGAGGTCTTCTAGTCCAACCCCCTGCCTAGACAGGAAACCATTTCAGACAAATGTCTCTCCAACATCTTCTTAAAGGACTTCCAGTATTGGGGCATTCACAACTTCTGGAGACAAGCTGTTCCACTGATTAATTGTTCTAACTGTCAGGAAATTTCTCTCAGTTCTAAGTTGCTTCTCTCCTTGATTAGTTTCCACCCATTGCTTCTTGTTCTGCCCTCAGGTGCTTTGGAGAGTAATTTGACTCCCTCTTCTTTGTGGCAATCCCTGAGATATCGGAAGACTGCTATCATGTCTCCCCTAGTCCTTCTTTTCATTAAACTAGACACACCCAGTTCCTGCAACTGTGATTCTAACTAACCCAGATTATATGACCAAAATTTCTGTCTGTGTGTTATAAAAAGAAAAGGAACAGAAACTGGACTGTATCTTGGTGTGGGGAGGCCACTGAACCTGAGACATTGGGCAAGCAAAGTGATTTGCTTCTGAACAATGTCCCTAGCCTGGATCCTGTACAGGTAGTCCTCAACTTATGACCACAACAGTGGGACCAAAATTTCCAAAGCTAAGCAAGACAGTTGTGAAGTGAGTTTTGCCCCATTTTACGACTTTTCTTGCCACCATTGTTAAGTGGATCACTGCAGTTGTTAAATTAGTAACACTTAACAGTTGTTAAGTGAATCCGGCTACCCCATTGATTTTGCTTGTTGAAAGGTCACAAAACGGGGATCACAATGACCCCCGGGACACTGCAACCGTCATAAATCCGAGTCAGTTGTCAAGAGTCTGAATTTTGATTAGGGTACGTATGGGATATGGGGATGCTGCAATATCCCTAAATCAGTGTTTCTCAACCTTGGCAACTTGAAGATGTCTGGACTTCAACTCCCAGAATGCTGGCTGGGGAATTCTGGGAGTTGAAGTCCGGACATCTTCAAGTTACCAAGGTTGAGAAACACTGCCCTAAATGTTAAAAATAGTCACTTTTTTCAGTGCTTTTTAACTTCGAGCAGTTACTAAAACAAATGACTGTAAATTGAGGATTACCGGTACCTGTAATCAGGAATATTCCTGCCCCTTCTCTAAAAATATACCAGAAGCAATGAGAAGCGTATGAAAACAAAACAAGTGTCTGCTTTTATCTCCCAAGGGGGAGTCCCACCAGTGTTTCACAACACAAACAGGAACTAAGATCTCCTAATGACCAACAACTAACTCATTATCAGATCAGTTTAAGCAGGTCATAGTCCATTATTCTGAGAATCTGATCACACAGGTTAAGTCTGGGAAGATTTACACGAAAATAAATTGGATGTCTTTAAGGTGCTCCAACATTATGTTAGTGAAGAAGGAGAAGGCAAAAGTTGGCTTGAAACTCCACATTAAGAAAACTAAGATCTTGGCATCCAGCCCTCTCAATTCCTGGCCAATAGATGGGGAAGAAATGGAGGCCGTGACAGATTTTATTTTCCTGGGCTCAAAGATCACCGCAGATGCGGACTATAGCTAAGGAATTAAAAGACACTCCTGGGGAGGAAAGCGATGGCAAATAAGACAGCAGAGTAAAAAGCAGAAACATCACCTTGCCAACAAATGGGCCTATAGTCAAGGCTACGGTTTTCCCAGTTGCAATGGATGGCTGTGAAAGTTGGACCAAAAGGAAGGCTGAGCGCCAAAGAATGGAGGCCTTTCAACTATGGTGCTGGAGAAGACTCCTGCAAGTCCCTTGGACTGCAAGGCCATCCAACCGGTCAGTCCTACAGGAGATCAACCCTGACTGCTCTTTAGAAGGCCAGATCCTGAAGAGGAAACTCAAATGCTTTGGCCACCTAATGAGAAGGAAGGACTCATTGGAGAAGAGCCTCATGCTGGGAAAGACTGAGGGCAAAAGAAGAAGGGGACGACAGAGAATGAGGTGACTAGATGGGGGTCACTGAAGCAGTTGCCGTGAGCTTAAATGGACTCCAGAGGATGGTGGAGGACAGGAAGGGCTGGAGGAACATTGTCCATGGGGTTGCGATGGGTCAGACACGACTTCGCAACTAACAGCAACAACAAACATTGTGTTCTTCTACCAGTATCTTCTGAGTAGCCTTGAAAACTCAGCTTCAATTATACCCTACCCCCTCCCAGACTGCCTTTCTTTCAGCTGCTTGCCCCACATCTCTTCAGATAATAGTTATCAGATGTGATCTGGAGGAGGATGGGGATAGCTCTCAAGGCCAAGTCATTCCAAGGGCATTAATTTACAACCAAAGTAGATGTTTGAGGCAATCTTCCTGGGACCCTCCTTAAGAAAAGCAGACCTTCCAAGCCCAAGGAAGGTGGCTGGATTATCACATTTCGAAGAAAAGGGAAGTTATCTAGATCTCCACCTAAATGCTAGGGGCATCTCTTAGAGAGTGACAATTCCTAAGCTCTGTGGTCAATATTTTTCACTGTTTACAGAAGGAAAATCTATAAATCAGATGTTTGCAGCTTATTTGCTGCGCAAGTATTTTGTGCCTTCTGAGGTTGATAGCTGAGAAACTCTGGTTTCTGAAGGAAAATGCATAAGGTTGTTCATAATTTGTCATCAGTTTCCCAGGCCTTCTCTCTTACAGCTCTACTGATGTTGCTTGTCAGGTGAAGTTGTGGTCCTCAGCAGGACATCCAACTTGTTTTTTTTTATTTATTATTTGGTAGGTTTATATATCGCTGGAGAAGACTCCTGCGAGTCCTTTGGACTACAAGGCGAATGAACAAGTCAGTCCTGGAGGAGATCAACCCTGACTGCTCTTTAGAAGGCCAGATCCTGAAGAGGAAACTCAAATACTTTGGCCACCTAATGAGAAGGAAGGACTCACTGGGGAAGAGCCTAATGTTGGGAACGATTGAGGGTAAAAGAAGAAGGGGACGACAGAGAATGAGGAGGCTGAATGGAGTCACTGAAGCAGTCAGCATGAGCTCAAATGGACTCCGGGGGATGGGAGAGGACAGGAAGGTCTGGAGGAACGTTGTCCATGGGGCTGCGATGGCTCAGACACGACTTCACAACTAACAACAAGGTTTATATCCATTTTCCTCCAGGAGCTCATAACAATCCTTTCCCATTTTCCCAACCATTTTCCATTAGGTCAGAGTTGAGAGACTAACTAGACTAAGTTCCCTGAAGACCTTCCATGGGTGGAGGAGGGGCTAGAACCTATGTTTCCTTGCTCATAATGCAACATCTTCATAACAACATCATACTGGTTCCCACTTCTGGAGCAACATAAAAATTCAACAGCATGGTGGTAATGGCTGACCATTTTAGGGCTGTGGAGGTGCCAAGATACACCATCAGTTTCCCACCATTTATTCTGCTCCAGTTCTGCATGGGGTTCCCCTTACAGCTGGCCCAGTGTTTTGACCTTTAAATATCCCTGCTCTGAAACATTTTTGTCCTGCCCGAGGCTAAAACCTCTCAATCTCGAATCATTTTAGCACCCTTCTGGATTCTCCTTACCTGAACCTCTCCTGGCCGGCAGTGTCCCAGAGCTGAAGCTTCACCCTGATTCCTGGAGGCAGCTCCATCATCTTGCTGTAGAACTCCACGCCTACGGTGGGACACGGGGTTGGGATGAAGCATCTCTCTGTGTATCGCCGCAGCAGAGAGGTTTTGCCCACAGTGGAATCACCCAGCAGGAGGATCCGAAACTGGTAGTGCCAGTTGCCACTGGGTGGGTGGGCTGGCAGCATCAGTCCCAATTTCGCCTTAGTAGATACTTCCATTGTGAAAAGGTTGAAAACGGGAGCAGGAGAGCAGCCTTGGCATGGAACCTTTAGAAGAAGCTGATTGTCCCTCCTCTGTTGATCCTAACCGAAAGTTCTGCTACTGGCAGAAGAACTCTACAGGATGAAGATAGAGCCGTTTCCACCCTGGAGGCTCCCTCCCCACTACTATCTCCTCTGGAGCAAGGAAAAGCCAACCCACCTCTTAGGAGGAAGATGATTCCTCTCGCCCCTCCTCCCCTCAGCTCCACCCATCACATTCCCTTCTAGCTTGGCTTCTCCAAACAAGAAAAGCAAAAAAAAAAAAAAAGGTGATCTGATTGCTGGTTTTGAGGGATCAGTTAGGCAGAAGCATGGATTGCCTCAGACATTATGTGCTTTTAGATTCCTCCCCTCCCCTTTTTTGATGTCCCGTTTTAATCAGAGTCACCTCTGTGAGCTGGGTGGAGACAATCATTGAATATATAAATACATGAATCTATTATTTTGGATACCTGCTGTGCACAAAGAACTGTGCCTAGTAGGGTTCTCCTGAATATCATCTCCAAGCTCACTGAATTGCTGCAATTGTAGAACAACGCAGAATACTTTGAATCTATGTTGAAGCAATCCTGGAATCTACATTGCAGAATCTGGAATCCTTCAAAATCCCTCCGTTGATTCTCCAAGATCAACCTGGCTTTTCAAAGACCAGATTTAAAACCACAGTGGATTCCGCTTCTGTAGAAATGAAGTTCACCAAAGAGAGGGTGCAGATGCCACATCTAGTTCCGGTAGCAATTGAGCTTGTTAGCTGATTCAGAGGACTATGGCCCAAACTTATACCGATGTGGATTTATTTTTTTTAGGAGCACTCAAATTCTAAAAGAAAACAGGGGAGGAGGTAAAGGAAATCTACCAGTTTTCTTCCCCACCCCCTTCTTTGCAAATTGGCTGTATCACATCCCCACCCATAGCACTAGGGAACAATACTGTAAGCAGACCTCTTGCCCAGTTCCCCTTTCCTTTGCATGCCAGTCTCTTGAAAGTCAATCTTGTTTTGTTATCTATACATTCTTCCAGGCATTAACTGATAAAACTATTTAGATTTGTAGTAGTTTCTGCTGAAGAGCTTAAAGGAAGACCTTTCTGGAAGTTTCTTACAAAACAGCAAACCCCCATCCCCAAAAGCAGAGATAATCCCGGAAGCCATGGGAGGTCTTTGCTCTTCCCTATTCTCCTTAGCTGCCTCCAGCTCCTCTTATCTAATCTTTTCCCCCAGCCCTGAAGTCATGTGCCAGCAGCTCCAAAATATTTTGCATAAGGGCTAATTCTCCTTGCCATCTATTTTGCACACATAGGACAAAAGTCCTTGAGCAAGCCCCACCCCCTTATTGCTTTTTCTTTCCAACTTCATTTTATTTAGGTAGACTTTCCCTCCAACAAAATATGGATAAAACAATTCAATTGGAAAATTAGTTTGCACAGAACATCCAACACCTCCTTTGCATTCCATTATAGCAGCCATTATAGATAGCCACCTCTTCCGATGTCTGGAGAAGTTGCAACTTCATCAGCAAAGTGAGTGTATTTTTAACTTTTTATCCCGTTCTTTGCTTTTTGACTACTTCTAAGATTTTCCCATGGTTTCATGGCAGGGACTGCATTACTAATTTTGACTAATCGTGATGAGAAAGGCTGAGCGCCAAAGAATGGAGGCCTTTGAACTATGGTGCTGGAGAAGATTCCTGCAAGTCTCTTGGACTGCAATCAGTCCTAGAGGAGATCAACACTGACTGCTCTTTAGAAGGCCAGATCCTGAAGATGACACTCAAAGACTTTGGCCACCTAATGAGAAGGAAGGACTCCCTGGAGAAGAGCCTCATGCTGGGAACGATTGAGGGCAAAAGAAGAAGGGGATGGCAGAGAATGAGGTGGCTGGATGGAGTCACGGAAGCAGTAGGCGTGAGTTTAAATGGACTCCAGAGGATGGTAGAGGACAGGAAGGCCTGGAGGAACGTTGTCCATGGGGTTGCGATGGGTCAGACACAACTTCACAACCAACAAATCATGATTATTCAGAGACCCAGGAAGACTCTGGAAGACCAAAGTCCCCCTCTATTCCTCATCTCACAAGGCTACCACGAAGCCAATCCTTAACCAAGTGGAAGGTTGATCTTGGATCTCCCCAGGCCACACCCCAAGTCTGTAAACCACATCAAATTTCCCATCTTAAGATCTTCAAACTATGTTAAAACTATAATTCTCATACTTGTCAATACTTCTAGAAAACCGAACAGAGATTTTAGCTAGGTTTTAGCTATGCTTTCCTTCACTTTAATGCATGGAGAATATATTTTAATCAATTTTGAATACCCCCCCCCCCACACACATTTTTTTTACTGTTTTTGTTTCCTTTGTAACCCAGGCGTGCTGAACTTCTGACATAATTGTGAAAGGCACAACAGTCCTAAAAATGGAACTGATGACCAAACAATTATATCTTATCGGCTCTCCTGTTCCCTGTTGCTTGTTCTAAATCCAGGTGACTTAAGGATCAACCCTGCATGAAGCGCCTCGGTAATCCTGTTTCTGCATGCATACATGTTTTTGATGCTTCAGAATCACAAGGCATGGAGAAAAATGCTGGCGCTCGCCTGAGTTTGACCCTTGCATCCATCCTGCCACTGTGGTTGATGTCAGCGGTGGTTTATAGCTTGAACACCTTCTATGCATGTCTAGCCAACTGCAGCTTATAGGTAATCCTTGATTTATAACAATTGAGCTCAAAATTTCTGTTGCTAAGCAAGACATTTAAGTGAATTCTGCCCCATTTTATGACCTTTCTCGCCAGTTGGGTGAACAGCTGCAGTTGTTAAAAATTATTAACATAGCTAAGTGAATCTGGCTTTTTGACCAACTTTTCTGTCAGGTCACAAAAGATGATCATGACTCCAGGACATTGCAGCATCATGAGTCAGTTTCCCAAGTGTCTGAATTACAACCGCCGTAAGTATGAAAAACGATTATAGGTCACTTTTTTCAGTGTGCTAACTTCAGTCACTAAATGAAGTGTTTTAAGTCAAGGACTACCTGTATTTACATAATTATTAGCATCTGCCCAAGACCAGCCATTTAGGTGTCCAGCCTATATAGTTTGCTCAGATTTTTAATCTTTTAACATTATGCTGCTTATTCTCCCCTCTAAATTGACTCTGGGAGGCTTAGAGGTAAAGGTTCCCTTTGCACATGTGCTACCTGTTCCCAACTCTAGGGGGCAGTGTGCATCTCCTTTTCAAAGCCGAAGAACCAGCGCTGTCCGCAGACGTCTCTGTGGTCATGTGGCTGGTTACCTTCCCACCAAAGGCGGTCCCTATTTTTCTACTTGCATTTTGTACTCGCTTTCGAACTGCTAGGTTGACATAAGCTGGGACAAGTAACGGGAGCTCACTCTGTCACACGGCGCTAAGGATTTGCACCGCTGACTTTTCTGATTGACAAACGCAAGTATCTTAGTCACTGAATCCCTAACCATAACTGGGCGGCTTATAAGGGATAAAACTCTGTAAGCATCTTATTTTTTCAAAAAGAATGATGCCTTTAATTCAAATTGAGGCAAGGGAGAAATGTTCAAAGCAAGCACATCCAGGCTTTAGACCAGTGATGGCTAACCTTTTGCAGACCTGAGTGCCCAAAGCATGTGTGTGCAGGTGTGAATGTGCATCTGAGACCCCCAAATGCATGGGCCCCAGGCATTCACCCCACCCCCTGCACGTGCGCATATGCCCCCGCACATGTCCCAACCACCCCCACATGGGCAGCAGAGACCCAACAATCAGTTGGCTGCACATGCAATGTGCGGCGATGAACTGGGGTGACAGCTTGCGTGCCCAGAGAGGGTGCTGCGTGCCACCTGTGGCAAACGTGCCATAGGTTCGCCATCACAGCTTTAGACTGTCTTCTGAACCCATTTCAACGAATACCTGAAATGCATTACGTAAAATTAGCAATCTTAAGAATAAGGCAAAGCTGGTTGCCAGTTTGGCTGCTGGATTAACACATTGCTTGTGTATCAATCAGCGATTAAGATTGCTGTGATACATTTATGTCAAGGTGTGTGTGTGGGTGTGTGTAAAAATAACAGAAGCATACACAACATTGGAAAAAAATACACAATCCTTTTAATTCCATACAACTGCAAAGACATAACTATTGTTGTTAATTGCAAAGTCGTGTCCGACTCATTGCAACCCCATGGACAAGGTTCCTCCAGGCCTTCCTGTCCTCTACCATCCTCTGGAGTCCATTCAAGCTCACGCCTGCTGCTTCCTCCAGCCACCTCATTCTCTGTCGTCCCCTTCTTCTTTTGCCCTCAATCATTCCCAGCATCAGGGTCTTCTCCAGTGAGTCCTTTCTTCTCATTAGGTGGCCAAAGTATTTGAGTTTCCTCTTCAGGATCTGGCCTTCTAAAGAGCAGTCAGGGTTGATCTCCTCTAGGCCTCACCAGTTGGATCGCCTTGCAGTCCAAGAGACTCGCAGGAGTCTAACTATTATCAGACAGCTTTTAAAGAAATTTCAGAAATTTTTGCTAAGGCTCCTCCCCCCCCCCCCCCGTCTTCACAGCAAGCCATTTTTTTTCAACATGCCTGTAGCAAATTCCAAGGAAATATCTGAAGACCTACAAAAAAAAAATATTTTTTAAATTACGCCAAGTAGTTTGTCTCCCTCAAAACCACTTCTATACTATCCCATCCTGTATGCCCCAAGTATTTTCCTCTCTGCACTTTTGGAATACTAGGTTTTAGAAAGCAAAGAGATCCAAAACTTTTTGATTTCTGGAAACAAACAATGCCACCAACACTCCAGCCTCATCTCAGCCCCATATCCGCAGGATTCATCCAGCTGTCACCATTAGAAAAATGTGTCATCATAGACAAGGCAGAGGTGGCATGGATCTCAAATGCTGCATGCTCAGTTATTTAAAAGGTGGCTACTGGATATTGCATTATGTCATGCGGATCTATGAGCAGTAGGAAGCACTCATATTTACATTGCTGTCGTTTGCTGAGCCGTCCACTCCACCCGATGACCTTCTCCGGGATGAAAGATGGAAGGTCACTGCATTGTCCTGTTCTTCTGTAGAAAGAAATGTGAGCGCTGCTGGTCAAATAGTTTTACAACTAGTTTCCATAAAACGGTAGTGAATTAAAATACAGTGCATGCTATGAATAGGAGGATGTTAAAATGAGACATGCAAGGCAGTCAGTCTAAAACGTTAGCATATTTATGCGAGATTGGTCCAAAAGTCAACAAGAGTTGAAATAGTAAAAAGGGCAAGAGATGATGGGACAGATATGGAATGCTTTTTGATATGGGATTTGTTGTATTAAGGATTAGGAAATAGAGGTAGAAATTGGGAAAATATCATTATGTATACTGTTACCCAATATATTATTATCAGTGGTGGGACTCAGTTCGGAGAACCAGTTGTTGGAAGAAATCTCCTTTTGTGTTTTTTCCACTTTACAGGGCTAATCCTGTAAGGAAGGCAGGAAGGAAACATTATGGTATTGTTTCTAGCTTAATCTTTATTGCCCTGTTTACATAAATTGCCTCTCCAATTAACCCTTATTACATTGTAACCGCTAAGATAATGATCCACGTGAGTGACATTGAGTTGGCCATGCCCACATGGTCACATGACCACTGAGCCCTGCCCACCCAGCGAGTCATTAGGGCAGAGAATCGGTTGTTAAATTGTTTGAATCCCACCACTGATTATTATGTACACATAAATATTAGATTATTACTACATGAACATAAATATTATCATTATGTATAAATAGATCCAGACAATACACTGTTCACTAAGCACTCATGTATGTTAAAGAGGTTTGAGGTTTTATTCAACTTGTATGCCGCCCTATTCCTGAGGGACTCAGGGCAGCTAACAAAACCGGAAGGAAGGGGAACAATACAAAAGGAAAGAAAACAAAGACACACAACAATACAGAACCAATTTAAAAGGTCTCAGCAAGCACACCAGTTCGAGTGGGGATGGAACTCAGCAGCCCCAGGCCTGCTGGAACAGCCAGATATAAATAAAATATTTAAATATGGATGGTCTCTTGTGACGAGCCGATAGACAGAGATAGGAAGCAGTAGGCTTCCTCTCATATTTGGGCATACCAGGGGTTGTGACACTAAATACAAAATATTTAAATATATATATATATAGTATATTCAGTAAACACGTCTTTATCCTTTGACCACTTAGAACCTAAGAATGAAAAAGCTACAGTACAAGTGTTAGCACTTCTGCTCTAAGTTGATTCTAATTATTTTCCACAGGGAAACATGTAACCAAGTCAGCATCACTTTTTTAGTCCTCCCCAACCTGAAGAGTGGGGATTGCTAAATCTAAGAAGGCCCACTGTAAGGTCCTGCCTCGCCAGCCTTTTCAAGAAACCAGAACTCTTCAAACAAACAACATTGAAGATGTGAGAACTTTGGGCCGAGAAGGCAATAACAGACCATTCCCAGGCACCAAGATCTTGTTCCTCCAGTGTTGAGATAAAACAGATGGCCCCAGGCACATTCTCCCCCACTCCCAACTTCCCCCAAGGTCCCAATAAGAGATCAATGGGTTAAGAGATCAATGGGACATGACACCCACCCAGCTTGGCCAAAGCAAGCACACATTTATGTTTGAAGAACAATTACGGAATGTATGTATGAGCATCTGTTTCAAGTCAGCCCAGTTCAATGCTGGATTTATCCCAGCAAAGATGTTAGGACCAGTTTGTTTTTTACTTTGCCTCCTTTTTGACCATGAGATCAGTAATTGGATCTGATGGGAAAGGGATCGGGAGGGTCCGGAATGCTGCTAATTTCTTTCATTCTATCTCTTTTCTCTGTATCATACAGAAGCACCACCTATCTCCATGGAAAGTATAAACAGGGAACTGCAACTGTACCTTGCAGGCTTCAGCTGCTGGCCTCAAAATTCACAGAGGATGATAATGGGCATCTTCTTCTCCAATCATCCAGCACTGCCAGACCGTACCTGAAACATATAAAAATACCCAACATATGAATGGAAAACCATTTGAGGTCACCCAAGCAAAAGCAGGACGCATTGCATTTAGGATTTTAAAAATCCTAAGTGTAAATGAGCATTAGAACTCACATTTATAGACAGTTACTATTCAATGAAAGTACTACTCAGTGAAAAAGAAAATATCTGAATGAAAACTATTCAAGGTGGCTTGTGAACGTTGAGCAAGTTCCACATGGAAACCACTTCTGAACTTCATGCATGATGTGAATGAAACTCTGAGATTTACGGATTAGACTGATAAGATCTTTATAGAAATGGCTTGTTCGTATTATTATGAAAAAGCAAAAAGTTGTGATTTGATGTTAATGCCTTATTTTACTGCAAGAGTTGGAAGTCAATGCTTCTTTTTTCATTTTCCCCATTTCTCTTTTCCTCCCCCCTGCTTTTCTATTTACTTTTGTATTTTATAATACTTTATATAATTCAATAAAAATGTTGACTGAGCAAGATAGTTATAAAGACCTTTGAAAGGGCCACCTGAGAACCATCATGGATCTGCTGTTCTGTTGCAATTATTGAGTCTTGTCATTGCACTTCCATAACTGTCTAGTTTGGCTCTGCAACCCAACAACACAGACTTCAACAGATAATTAGATCTGCAGAAAAAACAATTGCTACCAATCTGCCTTCTATTGAGGGCTGTGAAAGTATCTACAGACCCCTCACATCCTGGACATAAATTGTTTCAACTTCTGCCCTCAAAACACTACTATAGGGCACTGCACACCAGAACAACTAGACACAAGGAGTTTTCCACGAATGCCATCATTCTATTTAACAACTAATTCCCACAACACTGTCAAATAATTTACTAAGACTGTATTACTATTATTCTTCTCTTCCTTCCTAGTTTGTCTCTTCCCACTTATGACTATAACCATGTTCCTTGTATCTTTACAATTTATATTGTTTTGTTTATTACAATTTGATAGCTTAGTTGTATCTTTTTATTCTTGATGAATGTAACTTGTCTTTTTAAGTACACCGAGAGCTTATGCACCAAAGACAAATTCCTTGTGTGTCCTATCACACTTGACCAATAAAGAATTCTATTCTATTCTATTCTATAAGAACATGTAAAATAATGAGGTATTCAGCCCTATAGATAGGTTAATGCTTGAGCATGTAGAAAGGTTGAGTGACATCCTCAGCTACCAATGGCTGGGAAGTCAAAGTCCTTCCCATCTCATTCTTGCATGTTGTTGGAGATCTTATGGCCACTGTCTAAGCCACAACTCTTGGTTTAACATGCCAATCCATTTTCTTGACTTAAGGAACTCTGGGATCCTCAAACTTGGTGACTTTCTAAAGCAGTGTTTTTCAACCTTTTTTGTGCAAAGGCACACTTTTTTCATGAAAAAAATCACGAGGCACACCACCATTAGAAAATGTTAAAAAAATTTAACTCTGTGCCTATATTGACTATATATAAAGTAATTTTCCCAAGGCACACCTTACACTATGTCACGGCACACTAGTGTGCCGTGGCACAGTGGTTGAAAAACACTGTTCTAAAGCTATAAATGAATTTATGCAAATCACACCCCTCTTATGAATACTGTAAAGCAAATGATTTCACTGGGGTGGCGCTAGCTATTCTGGTGCAGTAGCTAAGGTGCTAGGCAGAAAACCAGGAGACAGCGAATTGTAGTTGTTCTTTAGGCATGAAAGCCAAATAGATGATTTTGGGGGCCAACCTGCCTCCCAAGGTTGATTTTGTGGGGGGAAGATTTATGTCTGGAATTGCAGAAAATAAAGATGGGTTGAACTGCACAGAATAAACATGGGCTATGAACCTAATGCATTTTTATTAAACTCTGCCTATCCTGTAAAAAAAAAAGACCATTACCACTCCACCACTTCCGTTTGAAATCTCCTGAATTAACTAAGAAGAGGCATATAGACCAGTGTTTCTCACTGTAGGCTATTTTCAGATGGGTGGACTTCAATTCCCAGAATTCATACTGGCTGGGGGGAGGGGGGGGAAGAGATTCTGGGAAATGAAGTCCATACATCTAAAAATGGCAAAGTTGAGAAACACTAGACTTATATCAACTATAAACCTTTGCCGAGATTAATTTGCAAGTGTCCTTACGTCAAGTTGAGACAGACATCTATAAACCACCATGTCCAGCTCCAAAGCAGCCATCCACCTCATCTTCTTTCCTGCTGAAGGCTGATGGGAAGAAAAAGAGAATTAGACTGGAAGCCAAGCTATTACAGGGCTCCAAAATTAGACACAGGTTTCCTTGGTGGCTGTCCAGTTCTTAAAAACTTTCAGTGATGGAGCACTCACAACTTCTGAAGACAAGCAGTTCTATGGATTAATTGCTCTGTAAGGAAATGTTCTAGGCAGGTTCTCTCCTTGATTAGTCTCCATTGTTTCTTGTCTTGCCCTCTGATGCTTTGGGAAATAAGTTGATCCCCTCTTCTTTGTGGCGGTCCCCCAAATACGGGAATATAGCTACGTTGTCACCCCAGCAATTTTCACTGACATACAGATAAATTCTGAACTGATTTGTCTATGCTGCTCTGCATTCAAGCTACAAAATGCCATCACTACGAAAAATATGTATTTTCCCCAAAATGTTGCTGAAGAGTTATGGGAGAACAAACCAAACAGCGACCGTCGAAGAAAAATATTATTTTTGGCACCTTTTTGACTACATCAGTCACAGATAAGACAGACGCAGCTTCGATAGGGCCATGGGAAAAAAACCTGTCAGCCTTGCCAGGTAAACCAGACAGGAAAGACAAGGTGAGTTAAATTTACATTACTGTAAAGCTACCTTAACAGAATAATCTGAAAATACAAAATTCCCACCACTTTTAACAACCTGATCTCTTAGGATTTGGTCTTTCCTAAATTTCTTTCTCCGATGGTTAAGCTAGGGGGGGTTCCTGCCTCTTGTCTGATTGTTTCCTAAAAAACATCTCTTGCCCCTTTTCTCCAGTCACCCACACATGGTTCCACCACAAAACCGTGTGTGACTAAAGCCCGTGTGACTAAAGCGTGGTGACAAAACCGCACCATCAAAACCGCGCGACAACAGCGCGCCGACAGAAGCACGCTGTAACATAACCCTAAAAATAACCCTAAACCTAACGCTAAACCTACCCCTAACCTTAAGTTAAATTGCGGTGTTGTCGGCGCGCTTTTGATATCACGGTTTTAGCGCCGCGCTTTTGACGTTCGCGGTTATGTCGTGCCACGTCCACACATTCTATTACAGTATTATTGAAGATTTTTTGCACCCAACTGTTATATATTCCAGCATCATACTGCAACTGCAGAAGCTTCGAAGAGCTTTTGATCCACATCAATTCACTGCAAAACTAACAGCAACTATAACTACATCAATACTATAAGCTGCCCAGAGTCCAACTGAGTGGGCAGCTAAATTAAATTCAAATAACTAATAACTAATAATAATAATAATAATCAGATGTCCTCCAGTTTAAAAAGAATGCAGGGTTTATTCTAAAAAAGCACTGCTAGTTAGGTATTCCCGTTACTGCTCATTGTCGATTTGTTTTATGCATGAATTAAAAGAGTAAACATATATTGGATGGGGAATTGTGGAAGTGGAAACCATTTTAAAGTTGCTAGGTTTGAAAAAAACATGATTTAGATTAGACTTGAAAAAAGTGGGAATTGCAATCCAACACATTTTACAGTGTGGAAAACTGGACTTGATCTCAAGGCCCAGCTGAGACATTCAGAACCTAGCACAGTGTTTATTAACCCATGGCAATGTTAAGATAATGTGGAATTCAATTCCCAGAATTCCCCAGCCAGCATGGACTCCGTTTATGGAGATACGTACGTAGCAATGCTCAAAGCTAAGTAAAGCAATTCCCCGGAATCTGCAAAAAGATTTTTTTTAATTGCACTACTTAAACTACATCCATAACAACTTTAAGGAAGATTTTCTAGAGAGCTCTGTAAGCCTGATAGAAAAACCCATTTGAGGACTTTTTCTATTAAAAGGGTCTTCTGCTTGGGCGGGGGGTTGGACTAGATGGCCTCCAAAGGTCCCTTCCAACTGTTAATGGCAGGATTCTGCCAATCTAAATGGACTCCCGCAGATATCGCGATGAAAGGGGGGGGGCGTCTGGACGACATGCGAGGAGACCTCGCCCCTAGTAAAGCCTCCCACCGCTAAAGCAACATTGACTCGGGAAAGAGGCCCCATTCCCAACCCAATTAGGGAATCTCGCGTGGGAGAGAAATTGCAAGAAAGCGCCCAGACTCGGAACCAAGCTCCAGTGTTTTCTTCCCGGGGATGGAGGGCTCTCTTGCTATGCAACCAAGCGGTTAAGGAGGCATCGCTTCGAATTAAATAGGAGGATGGCGACGGATGGAGAAGCTTCGCCCCGCTGCGAAAATAGAAGCCCCACTAACCTGCTTCTCGGCCTCCGAGCACGGAAAGAACGTGGGATTCTCGGACGTCGCCTTTTATACCCACTGTGAACGTCTATTTCGATTGGCTCCTTTCAAACAAGGAGTCCTGAAAGGGCTCTTGGGAAATGTAGTTTTGCTCCAAATCCATGCCAGAGCAGCAGGGCGCACACTTTTTAAAAAGGTTCTTATGAAAAGATTTTATTATATCAAACGAAATGAACAAGGGAGAAACGGATTGGCTTATTTTGAACAATAGATTATTAACATTGAGATTAATTCAGTTTGTCCCCAACTGGAAGGTACAAACAAAAGAACTCTTAAATATTTGACCAAATTGCTTGTTGCCTTTTTTTTTTTTTTGCAAGTGGAAAAATTAAACTTTCAGCACACATTTCAGCCACCTCTTTCTGAAAATCAGGTAGATTTCCTACACTGCCAATTCAATGGATTCCTGACATCCTATACATGCTGGGGACCTATTCAAAATATGTATTCCGACACGTGTTTGGAGTATATCTAACTAGAGGAAATATTAAACTTCATATGTTGCCTAAAGTTGCCATTTTGTGTTCATGAAAACCAGAATTTGTAACCAAAGTGCAAACAATAAACAGTGTTTTTTTTTAAAAAACCAACTTTTCCATGTTCCATCTACCCATCCCATTGTCTTTGTATCTAGATGTGAATCAAATCTCAAGTGTTCTGCCTGTGGATCCACATGTTTGAGAGCTACAACCTATCCATAATCCAGTAAAAGGTTATGTACTCTGATTTTCAGATACAACATTACCTGATGGAAAAATATATATCATACAATTCAATATATGTTTACTTGGTTATTCCATTTCACAGGTATACAATTTTTTTACAGGTTATTCTTACCCGGTAAGACTTAAGTGACTTGCATACATTTCTCTTCATTTCTAAATTGGAAATAAGCCCTGCAATAAATGCACGCATTTTCCTTTCCCTGCAGAAATTTTAACTAGGTGGACATCCACTGGAGACGTTAAGGCCTGTTTGGCTTTTAGCAATTTTCCTTTAATCATCACTACAATAAACGCAGTGTAGCTGTGGGAACCGTCCTATTAACAGTACAACTTGTACAGCAACAAGCAAGAAATCTCAGACTACCTAGAGATACTCAAAATGCCAATTTATAAAACTGGCCCAGCTTTGCTCAAAGCTTCAAAATCCCCACCCTTCTCTGCACCTTATAACAGAGATAATATAAAGCAGGGGTCTCCAACCTTGGCAACTTTAAGACTTGTGGAGCTGAAGTCTACAAGACTTAAAGTTGCCAAGGTTGGAGACCCCTGATATAAAGGACAGTATCTATGTATTCAAAACTGAGGGAAGCAACTTCTATTCTTTGAATGCAAGATCATTTATTTATTCATTATAGTTGCCCATCTCAATCCAATCCACCTGTAATCAGACACTAGGAACCTGTCAATAATTACTGTATTTAACTCATTATCTTCACATTCAGACTGCCTTCAAACTGCACAGCTCATGAGTGAAATGCCAGACCTCATTTGAGGGGGAATTATATTTCTCTTTTCTTTTCTTCGACTGTTACTAGCAGAGTTTTGAAGTTCAAGGAAACGCTGATGCATCCTTTCAGTGACTCCCAGTGATATTATTCCAGCTATGGAGTACACAATTAAAATTTTCTCTGATCCCCCTAGACTCTTCATATTAAAACAGAATATCTGGTTGTTTTAACAGAAGTTGCCTCTACATGCTTCAAAATGTAGAATTTGTATCCTTTTCAGAAATTGCTAAAAGTTGGCCCAGGTTATTCCGCCTGCTCCCTCAAAAAAATTTTTTTTTTCCTTTATGGTGCGGTTTTGCTTCAAAATAATTTCTGCGGAGTTTTATTTCAGCAAAGAAAAAGAAAGGGCTTATGGACCTATTACATGGACCTGCTTCAGACTCCTGATCCCGTTTACCCTATGGAGAACACCAGATACCCCACCTGCATGAAATATATATATATATATATTTTTTATTGTACTTGGAATTAAGATTTCCCATCTTTTATTTAGTTCATAAATTAGAACTTCTTGGCTGGGATAAACAAGTCTTGCCTTCAGATCAACAGGGGGTGTGGGTGGGGGGGAAGGGAGAAGAAATAAAACTAAGTCCCCGAGTTCTAATTTCATCTCAAATAAATGTGACCACAATTCTCCTCTGCTACTGTCTGCTGCTCCACGAGTGCAGGAAGAACCCAAAGCTGTCCTCTGCATCCTTGACTTGAGAATCTGGTGGAGAGAGAGGGACGAGTCCGTTTGCAGCTGCAACTTCCATGCGCTTTGGCAGGGATCCAAGGCCCGCTGGCACACGGCTCGGAGGGAGCATTATCAGCAACATGGGCAATTATGCAGCTTGGAGCTCCGAAGACACGCTGTCCAAAGGCTGCCAATGGCATTCTATCAAGGCATCGTAGAGTTCTTCACTCTGCTCCATAAACTGCTTGTTGGCTTCACTCACATCCGTCTGGGGCATCGGATCTGCCAACGGAAGGAAGCCTACATGAGTGAATTTTGGAAGACATTTGTGTGAGTGCTGAAACGCAGAATTCTTTGTGGTTTGGACCATTGTATCTTGATTTAATAAGCTCCAATATCAACCAGAATTTTACCTACACAGGCAACCTCTTTGAACAATCGACAATTAAACCAGAACCCCAAACACTGGTTCAATGTTTTCTCCAAAGTGGATGAAATTAAAAAATGGAGGTTTAAGAAAGATTTCACTGAACAAAGAGACTGTTCATGTAAATAAAATGCCTGATCATACAGCAACTGTATGATAGTTGTCAAAACTGGGCAGTTCTCCATGCATTCATCTCAAACACTTTCTTAGAAAATGATGGAGAGCTTTTTAATCCATTTGAGAGAACAAAAATCTATAAAACTTTGTTTCTCAAACCTTTTGGAACATAGTCTTAGAAGAGTTACATACATATAGCAATAGCACAGACTTATATACCGCTTCACAGTGCTTTACAGCCCTCTTTAAATGGTTTACAGAATCAGCGTATTTTCCTCAACAACCTGCGTCCTCGTTTTGCCGACCTCAGAAAGATGGAAGGATAAGTCAACCTTGAGCGGTTCAGGATCAAACTCCTGAGAGCAGGCAGAGTTAACAAGCAACATTGCATCCTAATCACTCCGTCACCATGCAGGGATGACATAGCATATAAAAAACACGCTTTTGACCAAATTATATGTAAAGAAACTGTGGTTTTCTTCCCACTACCAGCTCTATATTTGTAAATGCAAATATTTGCTTGGATTAGCAAATATATTTAATTGTAATACATCTAGAGTATTCAATGTTTCAATCTTTCCTAATGCTTTCTGCTAGCCCAGAACTGATTTGGTTTGAACTGGCAAATTAGAAAAAGAAACGTAATTTCTACTTCTAAGAAGGAAATATAATAGCCAACCTTACCTTCTAATGCATCTTCACCCACTTCTTCATATGTCTGCAATAGTGAGAATTACAAATTATAAAGGAATCAAAAATTGTTTATTTAGAAGCATTTAACACAAAGATTTACAAGACTTACATAACATAAGGACTGGAGTTTTGATAACGCCTATAAATCTTTACTCTCACCTGCATGGTGTTCTGTGTGTAGCAATATTGTGGGTAGCTGTAGCTGTAACTGCCGGTGTTTTGATCATATCCCCAATGGGCATAGTAGTTCTGATATTGTTGGTAGTACTGGCTATAGTTATAGTTGTACATCTGATTGTACTCCACCATCTTCAACCGATTACTTGGAAAAGAAACAAGAGTTAGGAAGGAAGAGAAAGTCAATGACAAGAACTCTAAAATTTCTGAACAAAATTTAATCTATGACAAAAATCCTAAAATTATACTCATTTAGTTCCAAGGCTGTCAGTTATATATATACTACTAAAAGTCTGTTTGTGTCACCTTCAACTGGGTAAAATGGTGCATTGTAAGGCAAACGATTTATTGAATCAAGGTACCTCAAATGGGCTAGCATAAGGTTTATATCCAAAATCTGGGATTCATGACTCCAAAGGAAAGAAAATTTTAAGGATCTTCAGACCAATTGTGTTGGTAAAGTTGTGCTCCTTACCAGCTTCTCACAAGCAAAGTCAGTGGGGAAGCTGGTAGGAAGTCAGAACTGGCTCCCATTGCTTTTTTTGTCCACCCGTGGTCGTTCTGTTTATATGTTTAGGGAGGGAAATATTACTGAAACAATGATTCAATGCGTCACAGGTGATATAGTGAATCATAACTGTATTCTGCTGAGTAGTGTTTGTGGCAGCTTTATTCACTGTGTTTCATTGTATTAGGAATAGGGAAGCTGTGACACTCCACACGGACTGAATTATAGTTCGCAGCATCTTCCGCATTAGACCAGGTTGGCTGGCATTGCTTGGGAGTTTGGTAACACCTGGAGGCCCACAAGTTACCTGAATTTCTACTTTCAGTCAAGCTTATAGGGTGCCTCTCCAAGGAATCCACCCTTAAATTAATGTACTTAATCTGAATCATTTTAGGAAGTAATCATGGCTTCCAACATAAGGGCACAATATCCCAGTGTATGACCCAAACAAGAGGAACTGCTGGATTAAGCACATCTTCCGTCTATACTTACGCTTTTGGTATGGCAACGCTCAAGCGTATTGGCTTAGAACCAAGGCCGACAGCTCCCTGGCACTCTACCAGTGCTCTTTTTTGCTCCAGTTCATCTGAGAATTTCACAAAACCATAGCCTCTGTAAAAACACAGAAGAAGCAATAGGAAGGTAAGAGAGAAGGCCAGCTTGCACGATGTCTATGGAGATTCTCAATCACGCAGATCATGGGTAGTATGCACTTTCTAAGAAGCTCTAGCAGAACTTTCTGAAGCGCTGTTGATTTGTTTGCCACCTCATTTAACTGAACCATTCTCCCCCCAAAAATGTGGTGCTTAATTTAGTATGTTTCTTCATTAAGAGTATAAAGGGGAATATACACTCCCATGAGACCAGGGAAGGTCCCCAGAGATTTTCAAAACATGTTTTCAACTTATTCTTGCTATAACAGAGAGGGGAAATTACTAAATGTCTGTTTAAGGAATCATATTTATTATATTAAAATGTAATGACATTTACAATGTTGTTTTGTCTTGACTTTTCCTAGTACTTCTCAGAATGTGGTTTTTTTTTTAATTTAGTCTTGAACTATAACAACAGTAGTTTTTCATCACTACAAATTTTCAGGATTACTGTCTTCTAGAAGGCTTAACTTTATTTTATAAAGGCTGACGAGATTCCCTCTATGAGAAATGGGCATGCAAGAGTTAGTCTAAACCAGAGGTGGGGAGCATGGCTGGCTCAGGAATTCTGGGAGTTGAAGTCCACAAGTCATAAAAGCCTTCTTCCATTGCAAAACAGGCGCAAATAAAGCAAAGCACATTTTTGAAAAACTTACTTGGAAACACCCGTCTGATCCACGACCACTTTTCCACCCCGACATGATGGGTATACTTTTACAAAAAATTCATATATCATCCCGTCATCTACATCAGGGGAAAGATCCCCAACGAACAGGGAATATTCTGGGCTGTGGGGAAAAAATAGAGAAAGAATAGGAATTGTCCAAAGGCAGCTGTCAACAAAACTCAAAATTAACATCTGTGAATTATTTTTAGATCAGCCAGGAATGTTCAAATAGGGTGTGTGTGTGCGCAATGGGCTGTATTGAATTAAAAACCAGTGGTGGCATTTTTGCAGAATGATTACAGAGGTTCGATATATCCCAGCCCTAAAATGGCAGCTGTGAGGTATATAACCAGTCAAAAAACTGAGAAAGCTTTAATATTCAATCATATTTAATAACCACACCATCTAGGTTTGTTATAGCCACCTCTCTTCAAAACCTGCTTGGAGACATTCTTGGAAATAAAGGTGATGCTGGAGGCTAGTTTGTTTTGCTTTTCTGGAGGTTAGGTCCTACCATCCTTTTTTTAAAGAGAATTTTATCTGGTAAGTCCAGAGTTGCTGAGTTTAGTTAAGTAGGAGATAAATGCATATGGTGCCCTCTATAGTTAAGAACGGGGAACTATAGGGACAAAAAATGGATTAAAACCTATTTTAAGTCACGTGCCATAATTTTACACTTTAAATACACAGTGGGAGGTTTTGTTTCCTTCTTTTTAAAACCAATAACAGTTGTAACCTATAATTGTGTTTAGTCTAAGCAAAACTTTTAAGTCCGTGTTTCTCAACCTCAACAAGTTTAACATGGGTGGACTTTAATTTCCAGAATTACCCAGCAAGTGTTTTCGCTTGCTGGAGAATTCTGGGAGTTGGAAGTCCATACATCTTAAAGTTGCTGACGTCAAGAAACACTGCTTTAAGCAACTGCTTAATTTCATTTTTCATTCTCCTGTCTCCTATAATTCCAAATACCTACCTATTCAGAAATATAAGTAAGGGAAAAGGGCTACATTTATTTAGACGCTTGGGTCAAAAATATGCTGAAAAGTTATTTTTTTAAGGCAAATACCTCCCCCAAACAAATGAATACCTTTTAGTTTTTAATGTAAGTGTAAGCTGGAACTGTCTGCATGAGGTACCAAGGAGTGCTGTACCATCTGCTCTCCTGTGATAAGCAGAACTCTAACCATCTTTCATTGATATGCCATAAATTCCTATCTGCTTATGTTTTATTATAGAAAGTTTCACTATGTCCTCTATCTTAGTTAACCTCTGAACATTAAATGATAATGGTTTTAATAACAAGATGTGGAAGCTCTCTTCATGTTCCTAAGCATTTCCCTGAACAACAGTCATTAATAATACCAGAAGAAACTATGAACAGGGCTCCAAATGCTTTTAGTTAATAGAAACAGCCTCAAAGTTTATTGCTGTTTCCAGCATCCCAACCCCACCCAAATATAGGCCATCACTTCTCAACCTTAGCAACTTTAATATATATGGACTTCAACTCCCAGCATTCTCCAGTCAGCATTTTGCCCAGTTTGGAAAATCCATTCAATTTCCTAGAGAAACGAAATGGCTTTGGCATAGCATTCCTTTTCGATGGAGTAAAACATGCATGAACTAAAGGCCCAGTTCTTTGGAATCCAGGCTGTTGGTGCTACTGAAGCTTTAATAGTTTGCAGACTTTGAAAGGTGCCACAATCCTGTTTGCTGCTTTACCCAAGAAAGTGATTGCTGAGGCTATAAGTTAATGAGTAAAATGCATCCGCAGTAACCACTGCATTGGATAATAGCAGAGTTAGCGACATGAACTGGAAAAACGTGTTGTACCACCGCCAGGGAATTTTCATCCACTAGCACAGTGTTTCTCAACCTTGTCAACTTGAAGGGGTCTGGACTTCAACTCCCAGAATTCCCCAGCCAGCATTCGCTGGCTGGGGAATTCTGGGAGTTGAAGTCCAGACCCCTTCAAGTTGACAAGGTTGAAAAACACTGCACTAGCACAATGCCGCTGCTTGGGAGACTTGTATGAGGATTAACCTTCAGGATTTCCTTAGGAAAAAATAAGCTGAACATTACACTGGTGCCCACATAAAAGATAAGAACGTGGAAATGTTTTTCTTAAGAGTTTAGTTTACCTGTTATCAGGTTGCTTCCCATATGTGGCATAGTTTAATTTAAAGCGCTTTGTCTGAAATACAAAGTAAAGATGCAAAAACACATTTTAAACACGACAGTTCAAGGGAAATAACAATTGCAAGGTTTTAAAAAGTAACTGAATTTTGCTACAGGGTGATTTGGTTTAGCTCTTTCTCTTCTACTCAA
Source organism: Thamnophis elegans (assembly GCF_009769535.1). Lineage (NCBI taxonomy): Eukaryota > Metazoa > Chordata > Lepidosauria > Squamata > Natricidae > Thamnophis > Thamnophis elegans. The sequence goes on along the minus strand of NC_045552.1, from coordinate 15,660,771 downwards.
GTGAGTAGAACAGAAAGCTCACATAGATGGAATGCTGAAATATCTTTGTAGAGACTAAAACACGCTAGCTGGGATAAGCACTTTTCCTTACTATTCTGATCATTTAGTGCAGTGGTCTCCAACCTTGGCAACTTTAAGACCTGTGGACTTCAACTCCCAGAGTTCCTCAGCCAGCTTTGCTGGCTGAGGAACTCTGGGAGTTGAAGTCCACAAGTCTTAAAGTTGCCAAGGTTGGAGACCACTGATTTAGTGGACCCAACCTCATAGTATCATTTAGTTCAGCACACTAGAAACCAGGAGACTGCAAGTTCTAGTCTCGTTTTAGGCATAAAAACCTGCTAGGTGACTTTGAGCCAATCACAAGGGGACTCAGTTCTAGTCCCACCTTAGGTATGAATGCTGGCTAAGTGATTCTGGGCTACTTATCAGGAGACTCATAATCCTGCTTATACACATAAAAGGCAGGTGTCAGTCTTCCAGAAGGACCCAATTAAAAACTCTGAGACAGGCATTTTCTCAAAGTTCACATTTATTAGTGTAGGTGTACAGGCACATCTGGGAAAACCCAAATGTGAGAGTTCCGGGTTTTCCCTCAGTAAGTCAAGTAAGTCCTTCGGGATTGGGCGGCATATAAATGTGGTCAATAATAGCAATAGCAGTTAGACTTATATACCGCTTCATAGGGCTTTCAACCCTCTCTAAGGGGTTTACAGAGTCAGCCTATTGCCCCCAACAACAATCCGGGTCCTCATTTTACCCACCTCGGAAGGATGGAAGGCTGAGTCAACCCTGAGCCGGTGAGATTTGAACAGCCGAACTGCAGAACTGCAGTCAGCTAAAGTAGCCTGCAGTGCTGCATTTAACCACTGCGCCACCTCGGCTCTTCAATAAATAAATAAAAAGTTCAAACTCAGCCCCTGCACCCATCATACCATCCCATGGTCCAATCCCAATCCATCCCAACTCGAGACATCACTTCAACCACTCCTCCTCCAGGTGCAGGAATACCCTGACCTTGACTGAAAAGAAGAATGCTATTTTGTCTAATTACATTCCCTCTACTAAATCTCCCCCTCCTAATTTCTCAAGCACAAGAACGTGGCAACGTGGAAGCTTCCATTGTTAATATGGCTTCCAAAGCTGACAGCAGGCCAAAATATTTATTTATATCTTGCCTTTATTATTTTTATACATAAATTAAATAATTCAAAGCAGGGAACATACCAAACACCCCGACCTCCCTGTATTTTCCCTGCAGATTGGACTGAGAAACATATGATTTAGAAATCCCAATGACTTAAGTGGGGCTTCTTCACAAGCAGGTGCGCTTAGGATTTCAGACTGGCTTTTCAGACGAGCTTCTTTACTTACAGGGGTGGCACCAGGAAGGGGCTTCCCGTTGATTTTATGTAAACATTTTTCTGCTGTGGCCAGATCAGCAAATTCTACAAAGCAATAGCCTGCTGGAATCCTGGAAGGAGAGAAATAGGTCATTCATTGCCTGTGTTTGTGCCTGTCAGTGAAAAATGTTGTGGAGAATAATGCTACCAATGTTTACTAGCCACAATAGCTATATATTACCTCCGGTGTCAAGGCAGTACGCCTCTCAAATCCCAGTTGCTGGAAAACACTAGCAGGAGGGCGCTATTGCTCTCATGTCCTGCTTATGAGTTTCCCAGAGGTATCCCCTTGGCATTGTGGGAACAGAATGCTGGGCTAGATAGGCCTTTGGTCTGATCCAGCATAATTCTTCTTATGTTCTGCTTTACTGCAAAGTGAGAGATCAGGACTTGGCAATCATATCTCAAACAACGTGTCAAATTATGTTCTGCAACAGAGGCCATAGAGATGGCGACCAGGATGGCAGCTTTTCCAGTAGTGGCAACCTGTTTACAGAGTGATGTTCTCAAGACAAATTAAGGCGGCATTCATAAAGATACCAGATTGAAATTACATGCACTTGAAAAGGAATCATTGACGAGCATCTGTCTCTTGATTGATTTAACAATTTTGGGAGAAAAGTTTTGGGGACGCTCCCCTTCATAGAAAGGACTAGGAGAGGGAGCTACAATCGATCAGTGAAAGAAGACCGATCTAATGGACTGACTCTGGATAAGCATCGCATCTTGTCCCTGTGGCAAACGAGATAGGGTTCATTAACAGGGGCTCACTTTATAAGATGCCCCAAAGTCACAACATGGCTTGTTTAATCTTAGTCTAATGTGGAGTAGGAATCATAATATACCATAGCTTATGCGTCACATAGCAGTTACAATATAGTGTCTTATTCAATAAAGCATGGTTAAACTGTGGTCTACTAGCACAAGGTAAGAATTAAGACAGTATCCAAGTCGCACAATCTATAGATGGGTTGAAAATAACCTCTCCTTCTCACCAAAATATATGTACATCAATAGCCAATACATGAAAAACAAGCAATCTATTCTGAATATACACATCGACAGCCAATAAAATTAAAAAAAACAATAAGCAAATAACCCCATCAGTCTATTCTGAATATACACATTAACAGCCAATAAATAAAAAACAAATCAATACCCTGTCAATCTATTCCGAATTATCTTCACACTCAGGACTAGTTGTCCCATAGTAGCAAAAGCTCTTGAAATGAAGTTCTCATCCATATAGGGCTCCAGCTAGAGAGAGAAAGAGAGAGGAGAAAAATAAGACAAGAATACCACAATACAGCAACAATAAGAATAATATAATTCCGTGCTATTTAAGAGATGCTGCTGGACTTTCCTCGCCTGCAGGAAGCTACCTAAAGCCATTCAGGAATACACCTGGTATTAAAACAAGCTTCCTGAGATGAAGCTGCTAACTCTTGGAAGAAAGGATATAAATAAGTACAACATGGCCTTGGCAGAAGACTCTGGCCTTACAACCCCCCACCCCAAAAGCCCCCCAAAAGCACTTAAAGACCAGCCAGCAAAGGACAAAGCAACCCTGCCAGTGGGAGCCATCAAAATCCCACCCTCTCTCCCCGTCTGGAAGCAGAATCAGGACTTTGGAGAGGGGGTCGTCCGAATGTTTTTTTGGGGAGAGGGCTTCTAATTCCTTCTCAAGACCCCCCCCCCATCCAGCCAGGGGAAACTTCTGGCACTTCTGCACTCGGGAGGGCAGCGACCCCCCCTTTAAGCCCCCCTCCTCAGCTTCATACTCCCCCTCCCCCAAAGAGGGTCTTCCTCGCATAGGCAGCCCCCGCGACGGCCTGCGCGGGCCCCTCTGGCGGCAGACCCTCGGCTCCCGCCCCGAGGAGAGGACTGGAGAGCGGCCACTCAGAGTCCTCTGCACGGAGGGTCTTAGCCAGCCGCGCCCCCCGACCCACCCGCCACCGCCACTCACGTCTCCCATCCACAGGCTGGCGGCCATGCTGCTCTCGCCGCCCCAGGGCGCCCGGGCCGAGGGGCGGGCGACGGGGAAGCCTGCCCCGCTCGACCCCGCCGCCGCCGCTTCACCGCACTTCCGCGGCCCCCCGCCTCGCTTTCTCCCTCGGCGCGAGCTTTCTCCCCCCCTCCCCCTCCCGCGCGTCTCGGCAAGAGGCGGAAGGAGGCCGGAGCGGTGGCTGCGGCGGCGCTACCTACAGCGGCCCCTGCCTGCACGGAGGAGTCGCTGCAACGCCCCGTCCTCCGGAGGCTCAGCTCAGCTCAGCTCTGGCACTGTTCTGCCTTCTATACATTCAGATACGCAGTTATTAATTTTATTTTATTTATTATTTTATTTAGTATTTTATTTATTTATTTTATTTATTTTATTTATTTTATTTATTTTATTTATTTTATTTATTTTATTATTTATTTTATTATTTATTTTATTTATTTTATTTATTTATTTATTTTATTTATTTATTTATTTTATTTATTTTATTTATTATTATTTTATTTTTTATTTTATTTATTTTATTTTTTATTTTATTTATTTATATATGTATTTATAAAAATAATTATTCTTAATTATTTTTATTTATTTATACTTATTTATTTATACTTATTTATTTATACTTATTTTTATTTATTTATTTATTTATATTTATTTATTTATTTCATCAAGCATGTATTAGACAACATGTATATGTAGAAACATGATTTTGGAAACATGAAATGGATACAAATAAAAAGAAATATTAGGATAGGGAGGGTAGGCGTGCTAGTGCACTTATGCACCAACATAACTTAATGTATAACTTATAATTATAATTATATAATTAATTATACCTTATGGACCTTGTAGGTCATCTAGTCCAACCCCCACCACACCTAAGCAGGAGAGCCTGCCTACACCATTTCTGACAGAGGCAGTCCAGTCTCTTCTTGAAAGCTTTCAGGGATGAGGCTCCCACAACTTCTGAAGCAGGAGTGGGTTCCTGCCAGCATTACTACCGGTTCGGTGCCCGAAAAACCCCTGCATAAATGCAGTGTTATGTGGACATGCCAAGTTCCACCACTAATAAGAATTCTCTGGAATTCAGAAAAATTTCTCCTGTTTGGCTAACTTCCAGACTGTCACTCAGCTGAAGTCCCAGCCCTCTCACGGAAGTCTATTTAAAAGATGAGTTTGAATTCATTACTGTTCAGAAGGCAACAAAGAGGGATGCCCAGAGCAGGGAGTTCAGGATGTTTGACAACTCCGGAGCAATCATTCTTACCATCTTTTTATTGGCCCGTGTTCCTGGATGGGTACGTACTGTATATTTCTATGAAGATATAGCAGAGGAAATGGGAGAGTGTAGACTTCTCAAAAGTTTTTATATATATATATAATGCAGGTGTTGTGGCCCGCCAGCAGCCAGCAGAGCTGGAAGCAAATTCAGACAGTGAGGAGGAACATGGGCCAGTCCTGGAGTCTGGGGAAGGCTCTGATGAGGGCTCTGTGTCGGAGGCAGAGAGGGGGCGAGAGCTGTATGCCAGTTATCAGCTGCCTTCAAGTCAGATATCAGTGAGGCAGAGGAACAGTTGGAGCCTGTTCCCAGTGTGCACATGCACAGAGTTGCCAGATGAAGGGAACAGGTAAAGAACAGGGGTTGACTTGGGAGTAAGGCCATAGGTGGACGATGAATGGCCAATCCCAGAGGAAATAAAAGAGGAGTGAAAGGGTTTGCAGGAGATAATTAGTTTGATTAATTGGTTCCTGACTCTCCGAGACTTCTTGCCAAGTTTGCAGATATCGGCCTGGCACCTCTCTATGCCAGATAAGGTCTATGACTGTAAATCTTCCCTTGAAAGACTTTGCTGGATGCGAATGAGCAGAAGTCACAGGAAATTAATAAAAGGGTTTTTGTTGGGACAAGGAGTTTGCTTCATGTTCTTGGGAAGCCTCGGTCAGAATAGCAGGGTGTCTTACTATGAAGAAGAGAACAAGTCTTCAAGTGCTTAGAGCAGAGGTGTCCAACATTCTGGACTTCAACTCCCAGAATTCCGCAGCCAGCATGTTAGAACTAATTGTTCGGCTTTGATGTAAGCAGAAAACTATGTGTGTTTATTTCAGTCGTGTCTTTGGAATCTCAGAAATGCCAGTGCTTCTTCTTCTAAACATGTGCTGCCCTCCATAATCCCTTCCTCAACTAATCCCCTCCAATGTGATGTTCCATGTGGCTACCTGGGAGTCCCACCACTTCTACTTCTTATTTTCTTATTTAAGCCAGAGGAGCTGAAAGTGGTTTCCTCCTGCAGATGATTTTGATGGCAGCAATAGAACGTCATGTGCCATATAGCAAGGATGGCTAAAATGACACCACCATCCCGCGCTCCCTACTCCTACACATGTGCGCATGACCCCCCCTGAACTCCTCCACATGCCGCGCGCATGTGTGCACAAACCCTACCCCCCGTGCCCTGCTTTGGGCCTAGCAGGCCTCCTTGAAGCCTCCTGAGGCCAAAAACGGGATGTGGGAACCATGTCACACACCCCTGTGACGCCTCCTGCGTATCCACAGCAGAGATCCGAAAATCAGCTGGCTGGTGGGAGGCGTGCACTCATGCACAGTGGAGCTGAGCTGGGGCGATGGCTTACGTGCCTGGAGAGGATTCCACGTGCCACCTGTGGCGTGCGGGCCATAAGTTCACCATCATGGCCATATAGGAATTCCTACCGCTAAGTCCGACTGGCATTTTAATGAAAAAGAAAAGAAAAGATTTAAGCTCGCAATTGTTCATGCACTACTAAGCGTCTGTCTCTTTTCCAGGTGGCATCTCAGGCATGTTCCTACCCTTGCCAGTGTCCCTCACAAGCTCCCCCCTGCCCTCTTGGCAATAGCCTTTTGCAAGATGGCTGTGGTTGCTGCAGGGTATGTTCCCGACAGCTTGGGGAACAATGCTCGCTGCAGGGACCTTGTGATCACCACAAAGGGCTCTACTGTGACTTTTCCCAAGCCCAGAAAGACAGCGGCACCTGTTTAGGTGAGCAGTTTGATCCTATTCTTCTCCTTTTACCAGAGCATAATTTGCATGTCATGGATAGCGATTGTTCCACTCAATATTTGTGCTGGTCCCCCAACTACTCCCATTTCTGGGAATCAGTTTGGAATTAGCAATGAAGAAAGTGTTGTAACATAAGTGTAGGCATGCATAGCTATGCTGGAACACGTATACAACAGCAGTAATCATTTACCATAAGGTCAGAAGTCACAAACTGTTAACTCTCAGCACTAAGTAGGGCAGAGGTCACAACCTGTTAACTCTCAGCACTAAGTAGGGGTCAAAAGTTTGCAAGCTACTCTGCAGTATTAACTAGGGGTCAGAAGTTTGCATGCTAGTAAAAGATTTATTTGCTGACTATGGGCATTCTCTAGGTTCAGAGGTCTACATGGTAGTAAATGAGTTACCATATACCATAGACTTGTACAACCATGATTGGTCCACAAAGACCATGTGACTCCACCCTTTCCTTGTGTATGCTCAATAAAAGAGGCTTCCGGACTCTGTTCCGGGTCGTCTCATCCCGGAGAAAGACCTGTGTCCGAGTCTTCCTTCATCATTGGCCTCATGGGCGACCCGCGGAGAAATCGCAAGAAAGATAATGTTTGAAAATGTGGGTTTCCCCCCAATAGTATGGTTGGTCTAGGAGGGAGGATAAATGATTAAACTGTCTAAAACAAAGACTTAGTGGGAAGAGTTTTGTTTTATCTTGCTGTTTTTATTTGTTAGACTAGACTCAATCTCAATCAATTTATTACAGTCGTAGACCAGAATAAATAAAAATGCTCAGTAAGTATACAATTAAAAATTCTAGTATAAAATAATAAATAACAACTAAAATCTATAATAAAACCCAGTTTGTCAATTATACATGGTCTAACTATACTAAATTACAGTCCATAAACTGGCCTGTTGTAGGTCACTGCTAAAAGAGAAGTGACTAAGCAGTGCAAAGGGTTTGCCACAATTGTTATATACCGTATTTTTCAGAATATAAGATGCATCGGAATATAAGATGCAGCAAGATTTTGAAAAGGTACATTTTTTAAAAAAAGTTTTTGCGGACCTCCCAAAAACGGCCCATTTTTTGTGAAAACGGACCTGGTTTTTGTTTTTTTTTAAATGGCATGAATAGCCTTTAGGAGGCTTGTAGAGTGCTCCTGGGGGGTCGGGGTGGGGCAAAACCGAGCAAAAAATGACCTGTTTTCCGCTCATTTCTGCCCTCCCCAGCCCCCAGGAGCACTCTGAAAGCCTCCTAAAGGCTATGCACAGCCATTTTTGCAAAGGGGGTGGGGTTTCAGGAGGCTAAAAATGCTGTATTCAGTGTATAAGATGCACCCAGATTTTCAGCCTCTTTTTTGACGGAAAAAAGTGCATGTTATACTCCGAAAAATACAGTAACATCACTATGGTGGAGACGAATCCCGAGTGCTGCTGCGCAGAATCTGGCCACCTGTGCTGTAGTTATGGACTGTTCATCCTTAAACAGCCACTGAAGAAAGGTTGTATGAGAACGGCCAGAATACCTAGCAGTTATTGGCAGAACATGTTTTTTCCTAATCTCTTTGTAAAAGGAACATCTGAGGAGCATGTGACTCACAGTCTCCACCTCTCCTGAGTCACAGGGACAGAGTCTTTCCATCAATGGTATGGGCTGAGCTAGGCTAGGCTAGGCTAGACTGAACTAGCAGGTAAAAAGACAGACAGACAGACAGACAGACCATGCCAAAGGAGGAGGGAGTGAAGGAATTGGCTATGTCTAGCTTTGAAAAATGGGAATACAGTAGAAAGCAAGAGCCAAGGTGGCGCAGTGGTTAAATGCAGCACTGCAGGCTACTGCTAGATCAGCAGGTCAGCGGTTCAAATCTCACCGGCTCAGGGTTGACTCAGCCTTCCATCCTTCCGAGGTGGGTAAAATGAGGACCCAGATTGTTGGGGGCGATATGCTGACTCTCTGTAAACCGCTTAGAGAGGCCTGAAAGGCCTATGAAGCGGTATATAAGTCTACTGCTATTGCTATATGATAGCATTGTTCAAATCCTTGAAAGAATATTGCACAGAAGAACCTTCTTATCTGTCATCCCAAGACATAAGACTGAATAATTTTCTCAACTTACAGGAAGGCAGGCCTTTTTGAACATCAGAAAAAGCTTCTTAACACCAGTTTAGTGGAACCAATGGTAGAGGGAATTGGTGCGTTCCCTTCAGTGATGTTTTTCAGATTGAGATTGGATGCCTTCATTTGGATTTTTGCAGAAAACTGGATTTGATGGTTTAAGTCAGTGGTCCCCAACCCCCGGTCCGCGGACCGGTGCCGGGCCGTGGAGTACCTGGCACCGGGCCGCGCAGCGGCCGGGGGCCATGATCGCTGCAGCGGCCGGGGGCCATGATCGCTGCAGCGGCCGGGGGCCATGATCGCTGCAGCGGCCGGGGGCCATGATCGCTGCAGCGGCCGGGGGACATGATCACTGCAGCGCAAAGGCTCCTGGGCCGTGCGCAAAAGCTCCTGGGCCGTGCGCAAAGGCTCCAGGGAAGAGAGCCCCGCGCTGGTACGGACGTGATATATAAACAATCAATGTGTCGTCGCGAACAATGCCCCCCCCCTGCGTGCGCTCAGCGGGCCACGGTAAAATTATCAAAGGCTGACTGGTCCGCGGCGATAAAAAGGTTGGGGACCACTGGTTTAAGTGACCCTCCTCTATACTCTGAGGCTACAAAAAGCTTGTTCTTTATAAGAAGATTATAGAAGATAGATTTATAAGAAGACAGATTCCATCTGCACTTTAAGGGTAAAAGCATTGTCCAATTTACTAAGATGGATAATAGGCTAAAATAATCTCTCGTGTGGTCTCTTGATATGAATGATCTACAACAATGTTGTTTCCCAGCCTGGAAAATCTTAAAATTCCAGAATTCTTAGTAGTGTCTATGCTGCCTGGGGGATTCTGGCAGTTGAAGTCCAATATCTATAATCAGTGGAACAACTTGCCCCCAGAAGTTGTGAATGCTCCAACACTGGAGGTTTTTAAGAAGATGTTGGATAACCATTTGTCTAAAGTGATGTAAGTTTTCCTACCTAAGCAGGGGGTTGGACTAGAAGAGCTCCAAGGTCCCTTCCAACTCTGTTATTCTATTCTACCTCAAAATTATCTCAGTTGGGAAATACTGTTCAACCCATTTCTCAATTCATTGGTTCTACGAAGCCATATTTCTATGTTCCAAGATTTCATGGACACACTTACTAATCTCTTTTCAAGGACTTTAGTGTGTATTCATACTGTTCAAGAGGGAAAAAATTCAAATGAATCAAATCAAACCAAAGCAAGCATTCATTCATTTCCAATCAATGGGAACTTCAATGAATGGAAATGCATCTATTTTTGTTTTTATTACTCTGTAGTGGGAGCATTATTTTGCATGGAAGAAAGAGAACTTTAGTTCGTTCAAAGGTCATGAAGATTAGCCAAAAAGAGAGACGTTAATAAAATTGTAAGTTTTATTTTGTTTAGATAAGTGGCAGTCTGTGTGTCCATTCTTTAGCACAGTATACTAAAAATGGCTACCCTTTGACATCTTCATGGAATTTGGCAAGCCGGGGACTAATACACCGGAAATGTCATGCCATTTGATTGGAAAATACCAAAGGTTACAGACATCAGAAGACTCATTGGATGGTAATTAAAATGAAAGCAGAAAGAAGGGAGGGAGGATAAATGATTAAACTGTCTAAAACAAAGACCAATGTCCGGGTATTAATGATGGATTTTCTGACATTTGACTGCTTTTGTAGAAAATATGGCTATATTTATAATAAAATATGCACAGCTTTCCATTCCATTTAAGATAAAGGTTCCCCTTGCACACATGTGCTAGTCGTTCCCGACTCTAGGGGGCGGTCCTCATCTCGGTTTCAAAGCCAAAGACCCAGCGCTGTCCAAAAACGTCTCCATAGTCATGTGGCTGGCATGACTAAATGCCGAAGGCACACAGAACGCTGTTCCCTTCCCACCAAAGAATGGTTCCTATTTTTCTACTTGCATTTTTACATGCTTTCGAGCTGCTTACATGCTTTCTACTTGCATTTTTACATGCTTTCTGCTAGGTTGGCAGAAGCTGGGACAAGTAACGGGAGCTCGTTCCGTTACGTGGCACTAGGGATTCGAACTGCCAAACTTTCTGATCAACAATGTCTGAGTCACTGAGCCACCGTGTCCCTATTCCATTCTGTTTAATGCCACCCAATTTAAGTGTGATGGTTGCTTAGGTGGACTGTACATATTCTGTGTTAAACCCCTGCTCACACACACCTTTGTGTTCCTCCTCTAGCTTACGAAGGGTCCTCCTGTGTCGTGATGGGAAAAACCTATCTAAATGGAGAGAGCTTCCAACCCAGTTGTCAGCTGAAATGTATCTGCATGGATGGGTCCATTGGCTGCATTCCCCTTTGCCCTGATGGGGCACATCTCCCTCCCCTTGATTGTCCCTTTCACCAGTGGGTAAAAGCGCAGAGCAAGTGTTGCGAAGGAGAGTGGGTCTGTCAAAAGACCCCTTACAAGAAAGGTATGGTGGTGAGACGAGAGAACTATGAACGGGGACAGAGAGGAGATGCTGTAATTGCTGAATAAAGGTAGATCTTATGGCTCTGTAGAACTCATCTTGGATGAAGTCAAGAGAAGCCCAATAGTATTGAGGAAGGAGAGAATGAGATTGTTTTATGCACTTAGGATTGGTAAAAGGAAGAGGGTCATAAGAAATTACTGAGTGGCTTCTATGCATGCAGAACTATAGTATTCAATATACTGGGCAATGTTCCCCTCCCCCCCCAAGTTTTTTACTTTTTTGCAAACTTATCAATGTGTGAACAGTGTGGCACCTGGGTGTCACACAGTCTAATACAAATAAAACTAATAGAATTAATCATAGTTATTACTTTCAACCAACTTATATATTTCTAATAGTAATATGTATTTATATTAAGTTGCAGTCTGTCATTATTCAACTCCATGTTTTCTCTTATTATTGCTCTTATTTTATTATATAAAAGTGTATACATTAATATTCCCCTTTTCTCTTATTTCTATCACTTATTTTAACTTTTAATCTTTACTAAAAAAAACATTTTCTTTCTTTCCTGGCTAACTTCTACTCATGTCACCTACTGAAAAAAGAAAGAAAGAAAGGAGAGAGAGAGGAAAAACAAAGCAATTAAGAACAACAGCAAAAAGGAAAAATCATCTATCTGTCATCTCTTGCCTGCTTCAATACTTTAATTGCCATGCTTTTATTTTTGACTTGCCTCCCATAGTCTCTCTAGGATTTTTTATCTCTTTTTGCATCTACTTCTTGGCTGTTCAATCTAAATATTCTTCCCACCTCTCCTCTCCTCCACTGCCTAATTTCCAGAATTTCTGTCCAGGCTCCTATCTCCATTTCAAAGGACTGGGCCATGTTGAAGGAAAACTGTGCTGAACAACGCTAAAACAAAATCTTGAAACAGAGCCAGGAGCTTACCTGCCTACTCCCTTCCAAAAAACCAAAAAAGGGGGCAATTGAAATGAGCTCTTCAAGAACAAGAACTTTCTAATAAAAATTCATTAGGGAAAAAAAAAGAACAAGAATTGTCTAAAGATTTCAAAAGAAGCAGTCTATTGGACGACAGAAAAAAAGGATTGTCAGTTAGAAAATGTTTATAAACTATTGGCTGAAATCCCCGCATCATATTAAAGATCACAGTATAATGTGATTTGCTTGGATGTGGTTGAATGGATTGTGTGAACTCTGTTGAGCTGCAATGATACGTCCAGAGTCTGTCAGAAATTTACATCCTGATCACCCAGATATGCTACTCTTATTTATTAAGAGAATAGCTTTCTCATCAATCCACAGAGATCTTAGCAAAGACTGAAAAAGAAGTTTTCTTAATTAGCTGAGATACTGAATTGAACCCGATAATGGAAACCTCTCAGTTGCTACTAAGATTTCTGTAATTGTATTCTCTTCTCTTCCAATAATTTGTGGGAAGAAAGAGACTCTTGCTTTTGGCTGAAATGGGCTGCCAAGAGCTTTAAGAACCATGGTTTGTGGCTTAGTATTTACTCCTTAAAACATGGGTGACAGATGAAAGCTCAGCACGTGTGAACTAGACCTAGTTTCTCTTTCGAAGAAGAGCAAAACAGACAGAAGTAATCCAGGTAGACCAAAGTTTACTGCTGTCCAGTGATTTAAACATTGTAACATCTCTGCCTTTTGGTGCCACCTCTGAGAAAACTTTACCTTACTTGCACTTAATCTAATGAATTGATGGAATGAGATGAGAACCTGTGAGACTAATAACGGACATTAAACATTTTAGAATAGAACAACATAGTCTCCAGCAATCTCTTTCAGAAAGAGATGGTTCAGTATTTATCTCTTGCTGGGCAATCCTTTAAAATTCCTCTGTAAGTGACCCGTGTAACTACCTTCTAATGTTGTCCCTCTTGGCCCTAAGATGGGTATCTTTTTGAATACACACCATTCCAATATGCTGCATTATTTCAGGATGAGATAAAGCGAGTGTGGATTCAGTTCAATGGAAATCAAATCTTTAAATCAGTCTTCTTCAGCTTGGTGCCTTTCAGATGTTTTTTGGGCTGCCGCAGCTTGGCCAAGTGAAAAATTTAATGAGGTCAAGGCAAGCTATGTGAAAAAGAAATCACACTTCTTAAAAAAATTTAAAAAAAATATTTGGTTGCACAGAAATGGATAGACTGACATTAAAGATAAAAGAGAAGGAAGATACAGAACATTTCCAAATATGGGATTTGTTTTATAAATGGTTGGATAATAGCAGTAGAAATTAGGAGCTTGGAAAACTTTATTATGTAAGCAACTGACTCAGACAATACACTGTTCAATATATGTTAATGGAAAATGTATAAATAAACTACACACAAACACACACACATATATATACAGTGTGTGTGTGTGTGTTTATGTATATGTGTATGTGTATGTATGTATGTATTTAGTATCACTAAATTTATCAGCACAAATACAACACACACACACACACACACACACACACACATTGGGACAACCCCTGGTATGTCCCAATTATGGGAGGAAGCTAATTGTTTCCATTCTCTATCTATCAGCTCGTCACAAGAGACCATCACAACAGAAACCCAATATTTTTTACTGTTGCCTTTGTTACATTTGTGTTGTATTTACAGCACAGGTTCAAATCCCAGTAAAGGCATGGCTAGCTGATGAGAGCTAAATAGCTTGAAATACATCTATACTAGTCTCCCTTTATTTATCAGCACAAATACAATATATGTGTGTGTGTGTGTGTGTGTGTTTGTGTGTGTGTGTGTGTGTGTGTGTATGTATGTATGTATGTATGTATGTATGTATGTATGCTGGTCTTGCTGTATTTGGGTCTTTTCCCGTGTAATATTGAGATTGTCGGCAACGTTTTGGCGAAGTTTCACTCATCATCTTTGGGCCAAAAACACCAGCCTGAAGATGGCAAGTGACACCTCGCTGAAACGTTGCCGAAAAGACCCGAATACAACAAGACCAGCATACCTACATGAAAATCTACAAAAATAGATAGATAGATAGATAGATAGATAGATAGATAGATAGATAGATAGATAGATAGATAATTACACCTCTTTTAATCTTGTGAATTTGCTCATGGAAGTTCTTTTGCCCATCTCAGTTTACAGGAACAGATTTGCTCACAAGCCTGAGTTAAAGCTTAAGTCGACACTGAATGACCTTCAGGTGAACTGCTTGGTGCAGACCACTGAATGGAGTGTCTGTTCTAAGACTTGTGAGCAATGACAACCCTCAGTGCCAATTGGAGAAAGAGAGCAGGCTGTGCTTGGTTCGATTCTGCAACGTCCCTTTGGACCGCAGCATCAAGGTACTGTGGCAGTTGAGTGAAGTGGGTGTCACATATCAACTTCTTCAAGAGGCTGGGAGCAGAGTTGGCAGGGACTGGAAATGATGGAGACAAGTTGGATAGTCTATGTCAAGAATCTCCTGAGTTTTTAGTAGGCTGAATTGAACTAATTTTCATTGAGGTAGCAAATATATCTGATTGTGCATTACAGGGAGGAGGATACATCTGGGAGCTGAATGGCTTCCTTAGACCTGTGGGAGATGGCAGAGAATGGGGGTGTTGGTTTGATGAGGGAAGGGGCTAGCAGTGGTATCTTGGTAGTGATTGACAGAGGGACATATGACAAAAGACAAGGTGGTGGTGTCTAGTGCCAATTTTGCCTTTCAACCTCTAGACTGAACCCCATTTCCTGGTCATCAGATCCTCAGTGGGCCTAACTTAGGTTGGTGCCTCTTAAAGCCTAGTTAGCCTGTAATGAGATAGTCATCATTCTGGACTTTACCATATCTCCATGTTTGTTCCCTAGCATAAGAAGATCTATTTCTCCATGTTTGCTCCCTAGCATAAGAAGATCTATTTGATTGGTATTCCCAAAAATCTGATGGACCCTATTGATTTTCAGAGGAAGTTCTCTGTAGGACCTGGTGCATGGGTTGGCCAAAATCTTAGTCATCTCTTGGAATGAGAGGGTAGCAACAGCCTTGGATTGTTTTGTACCCGTTGTATTTATTTTAATTACATCACTTGGAAGAGGTTATCAAGGCACCTCAGTCCAACCTCTTCAGCCTTCCAGATTAAAACATCCTTGACAAATTCTGTCCATCGTCTCCAGCAAAGGGGAAGCTGGAGCACATATTTTAGTATGTTTTAATTTTTTTGGGGGGGGGATATCCATTCTGAAAGATCCTTCAGAGGGTGATGGGCTTGGGGCTTGTTTTTTTTTTTTTTTGCATAATAAACATTTTGTAAGTAGCACAAAAAAACTGTAGAGCTGAGAGAAAATGTGCTTCTGAATTGTATTTTTCATATTTATGCCCTGCTTTTCCTCTTAAAAATTCAAGATAACATTCTCACAGTGTAGATGTTATTTTCATAATAAAACCATAAAATGTGTTTGGTTGAGAATAACTCAAATGGGTGAGCTGGTTAAGTAGCCCTAAGGACAGGTAACTGTAATATGTAGTCAAGGCATTTCAGGTTTCTGGTACTGAAAAATAAAGCATTTTCAGAACCCCGGAGAGCTCCATGCAAGAACACTGTTTTTAAAATTAACTATCATTGTGAAAATTGTTGTTTTGGCATCAGTCTAACCAACACCTTAAAACAGTGCTTCTCAATCAAGGCACTTAAAAATGTGTGAACTTCACTGCTGAGTGTATATCACCATCCCCCAGACATTTTATGAACTTTTTGCAACCCTGATGTGTTACATAGCCAGAAAGATTTCACAAAGTTGTTAAAAGTCTGTAGAGATTCTCAGTAATCCAGGTCATGGTTGTCCCAAAGATGCTTTTTCAGGAGGCAACTGAACTTTTTTCTTTGAATATGTTTCACTTCATCCAAGAAGCTTCTTCAGCTCTGAAAATTCTGAAGAAGCTTCTTGGATGAGAAGCGAGACATCTTCAAAGAAAAACGTCCAGATGCCTCCTGAAAAAGCATTTTTGGGACACAAAGTTGTTAATTATCTGAAGCTGAAATAAGTGGTGATGGTCACAATGGAAATGATTATCCCACTTCTATCCAAAGTTTGAACATAGACGGGGTAGACCTGGCAAAATCCACAGATGGAAAAACACAAGGCCAGATTCTCACACACATTGTTTTTAAGTTAAGTTTACTTTATTGTATCCTGTACAACGAAATTAAATGCCACCTTCAGTGTACATCATACATAAGAAAACTATAAAAAATAAAACAAAAACACACATCCTTCATGTTCTACACAATTGAATTGAAAACCCCTGATACTGCATTAATATTGCACTATACAATAGAATGCAGTTCAATTGCCCTGGGATAGAAGCTGTTTTTCCGCCTATTTGTCCTTGTTTTTATTATCCTGTACCATCTGCCAGATGGTAATAGTTCAAAAAAATGAGATGCGATGGATCTTTAAGAATGTTTTAAACTTTCTTAAGGCAGCAGGAGCTATAAAACTCTTCTAAAGTGGGGAGAGGACAACCAATGATCCTCTGATGTTATTATATTAACCCTCTGGAGTGCTGTCCTATCTGCCACTGTGCAATTGGCAAACCATACACAGGTGCAGTAAATTAAGATACTCTCTATAGTGCATCAGTAGAAGGTCATCAGCAATTTTTCATTCAGTTGTTTCCTGAGAAGTCTCAAGTAGTATAATCTCTGCTGGGCCCACTTGATTGCTGTAAAGCACTGTCCCTTAAACTGAAAGATCCAGCTTTCATCTCTGATCATCTCTGGTACCAAAACCCAAATCCTCACAGTTGTGTGTCAGGGTTCCAAATAGCATCCAAAAGTAAATCAGAGTCCAAGGCAAAATATTGCTCAATGTTCCAATGTATTAAGAGAGCCATTTTGGCACACCTGGGAAAACCCGAATCTGAAAGCTTCCCGGTTTTCCCCACCTAGTTGAAAGTTCAAGATCTTGCCCCCACACCAGTGGTGGGTTTCAAAAATTGTTCGAACCTACTCTGTGGGTGTGGCCTCCTTTGTGGGAGTGGCTTGCCGCCCATGTGACCGGATATGAAGATGCCGACGACACTTGTCACAACCACCTTAAATTACCTCACACACAGCACTGGCATGCATAAGAATATGATGTAAACTTGTTTTTTAAAAGACATCTTTGGTTTGCGTTAAAACAACTTCAACACACGCAATGTTCTGATTGCACCACAAACGCAGTAGTCATCCTTACCTTTCACAGAGGCACTGAGTTTTATAAATATGAGCATGATAGTGTAGAATAATCATATCCAAGGACCAGTGGTGGGTTTCCAAAATTTTTGGAACCTCTTCTGTAGCTGTGGCCTGCTTTCTGGGTCCACTGGTGGAACCTCTTCTAACCGGTTCGGTAGATTTGACGAACTGGTTCTACCGAATAGGTGCCAACTGGTAGGAACCCACCTCTGCCCCACACCCACAAGTCCATCACATGGTCCAATCTTCCACTGCCATGTTGGCAGTTCCACACATCCAGTTCTGGTCAGGTGCAGAGACAAAGGATGACCTTGACTTTCTAGAAAGGAATTTTGATATGGCTATATAGCATCTAACTCCGTACAATCCCCCCCCCCCATTTTCCCACAATAGAAAATGCATAGTAGAGTAATAGAAAGGGTGGCAGGCCAAAGATCCAAAAGAAAAGATGGCTGCAGGCCTGACATTGGTTCTGCCTGGGAGGGCAGCTCCATCCTTCTCTCCTTCTGATGCAAAGTCATATGTCATAGTTTTGATGGTATGACAACCATCAGGTTGAAAAAGGCTGGGATAACTCAGAACCCATCCAAGGAATTGTGCGTCTCTAATCCTTCTTTCTTTCCAGAGAGGGAAGAGGTGCTGGCGAAACCCTAAATCTCGTGAGGCGATCAACTTTGAGTTCACCGGCTGTACCAGCATCCACTCCTATCGGCCAAAATTCTGTGGCAGCTGTACGGACAATCGCTGTTGTATGCCACGTATCACCAGCACGGTGGAAGTGGAATTTCGGTGCCCAGAAGGAGAGTCATTTGTCCGGAAAATGATGTTCATCCAATCTTGCTCTTGCCACTATGACTGCCCTGCAGGTCATGATGTCTTTCTGGCCAGTTCCCACTGGTCAATGGTAGGGGACCACTTCAAACTAAAGAATCAGTAGTGCTGCTCCCACTTTAGATCCAGCAGGCTGAAAGCGTCTAAAGATGCATTTGCTGATCATCTTTTAGACGAAATGGAAATGATCTCAAATGATCCAAGAGATCTCATGTCCAGAGACCAATAACACAGGTGGGTTGCTGCCGATTCGGCCCAGATTGGGTGAACCGATAGCAGCGGGGGGGGGGAGGCTGAGCCCACCTGCCAGGACACTTCTGCGCATGCGCAGAAGCATCGCCCACATGTGTGAGCGCTTACGGGAGCGCGCCCGAACCGATAGTAAAAAAATGAGCAACCCACCTCTGCAGTAACATACATCTGGCATGTTGCGTTTTATGATATGGCTGATATATTTGGTTCTCTACCGACCACACACAATCTTGCAAAGGGAGGGAGGGTTTAGCTGGTAATCGCTTGTTCTGGCTCCCTGTTTTATGGCTGATGAATAATTATTTTGGACTAGTCCATTTTTAGAGGTGCTTCCATTCCCCACCATCCAGTCAGAGCTGAAGAAGCTTCTTGGATGAGAAGTGAAACATCTTCGAAGAAAAAAGCAGAAAGTCTAGTTGCCTCTTGAAAAAGCACCTTTTTTGGGACTACTAATGTTAATGTTCTCGAATTACTTATGTCATTTATAATCTGAACCCAATTTTCCTAGTGATTCATTCATATTCTCTCCCCCCTCTCTCTCCTCTCTCTCTCCTCTGTCTCTCTTTCTCTCCTCTTCCTCTCTCTCTCTCTCATCTCTCTCTCTCTCTTCTCTCTCTCTTTCTCTCTCTCTCTCCTCTGTCTCTCTTTCTCTCTCTTTCCTCTTTCTCTCTCTCTCTCTCTCATCTCTCTTTCTCTCTCTCTCCCTCTCCCTCCCTCTCTCTCTCTCTCTCTCTCTCTCTCTCTCGTCCTTCTCAATCTGCTGATGGAGGAAGAGAGAATTATTTTTCCATTTGTTTGGATTTGCTTAAACTGCAATGCGTGTACTATCATCCCCAGCACTATCCGCTAGGGGATGCTGTTCGGTAATGCTTAGAAATCCAACCGTATAAGAAACAAACCCTCAGCTTGTTCATTTTTAAACATCTCCCAACAATCCAATATAAAACCCAAATGCTTGACCAAGTTCTAAATGACCAGAATTGTTCCTGCAGAATAAGTGGTGCTGTCACTGATTTCCTGGCTTGTCATATCTGCTTGCAGGCCAGTGGAAAGGCAGATAACCGACCAAAATCTAAAGCCCCAAATGTGAGCTTCAAATGGCCACAGAACAGATGTGCAAAGCAGCTGCCTGGTTGTTGTGGCCTGAACGTAAGCAGGCTTTAGGGAGGCTTAACAGCTTAGGGACTCTACTCCATCAGCGTATCCTGCTAGAGTGCCAAGCCTTCAGCACTCTAAGCAGCAGTGGATGTAGAAAACAGTATTCTGATAGGCTAATGTTGGATGATGATATGGAAGACCTGGAAAAAGATATGGTCTTGGTAGGTCCTTCATTAGAGGCCTCGGCCCCACCTCATCTCACTTCTTCAATGTCTTGATGCCGTTGCTATTGTCTGTTTTTTCTTGACTTCCTCTGAGCTGAATTGGTACAGTGGCAACCAGTCAGGTTGGCTCCATTAACACAGTCACTGATAATATCGGTAGCATTTTACTTCCACACAAGATAAGTAGAAGTCTCTATGATGCCCACAACCGAGACACAACAGGCCTTGTTCCCTTCTGCTCATGATTATTAGCAATGGGTATCCAGAGATATGGTTTTCCCAGTTGCAATGGACGGCTGTGAAAGTTGGACCATAAGGAAGGCTGAGTGCCAAAGAATTGAGGCCTTTGAACTGGTGCTGGAGAAGACTCCTGCGAGTCCCTTGGACTGCAAGGCAATCAAACTGGTCAGTCTTAGAGGAGATCAACCCTGACTGCTCTTTAGAAGGCCAGATCCTGAAGAGGAAACTCAAATACCTTGGCCTCCTAATGAGGAGGAAGGACTCACAGGAGAAGAGCCTAATGCTGGGAACGATGGAGGGCAAAAGTAGAAGGGGACGGCAGAGAATGAGGTGGCTGGATCGAGTCACTGAAGCCGCCGGCGTGAACTTAAATGGACTCCAGAGGATGGTAGAGGACAGGAAGGCCTGGAGGAACATTGTCCATGGGGTCACAATAGATCGGACATGACTTTGCAACTAACAACAACAACAACACTATCCAGAGATGTGCTGCTTTTGACTTTGGAGGAACAGACCTAACAGCTGTTCATGACCTAACTCAGCTTGGCAATCAAGAACAACTGTATGACTTTCCATATTTTCTTTTCCTTTCCGATCTCCCCACCCCACTTCTGGATCCTGTCTTTTGAATCAACCAGTAAATACTCTAAATTCAGAAAGAACAGCAACACAGGGAGAAAAAGGGATGAAACCAATCCAAAACATGTTTTCTGTTGCAACAGAGCAACCCCATAAGAAACATTAGATGCTTTGTTATTTCTGCCCCTTTTATAACCTTGGCCACCAGGTGACAGTGTGCACTTTGCTAAGCAGAGCAAATAACAGTCAAGAACATAAGGTTTCAACTCCGTTGAGCTGAATTTATCATATTTATGACAAGATATTCATAATGACGCATCATCAGAGACCACCCTGCATAAAGGAAGGGCAGCAAATTCAACCATACATCCACTGGTTAAAAAATGAGGGGTCCTTGGTGCTCTCTGTGTCTGGTTGTTTTCTTGCAGACATTTCATTATCCAAACTAGGTAACATAATCAGTGCAGTGGGCACATTACCTCCTAGTTTGGGTAATGAAACCTCTGCAAGAAAACCACCAAGTTCAGAGAGCACCAAGGACCCCTCAAGTCAACCCTGGGCTCCAAATATTCTCCTTTATTGCTTAATTTACAATGCCATGTATGAGACACCTGAGCAAAATGGTAGATAACAATTCCAGTATGACCCAAGTTGCAATTTTTTTTAAAAAAAAACTGTTCCATCAGAGGTGGTATTCAGTCAGTTCGGAGTGGTTTGGGCGAACCACTAATGGAAATTTTGAGTAGTTTGGAAAACCGGCAAATACCACCTCTAGTTGGCCCTACCCGCCATATGCACTAAAGACAAATTCCTTGTGTGTCCAATCATACTTAGCCAATAAAGAATTCTATTCTATTCTATTCTATTCTTCTTTATGTACACTGAGAGCATATGCACCAAAGACAAATTCCTTGTATGTCCAATCATACTTGGCCAATAAAGAATTCTATTCTATTCTATCCTATTCTATTCTTTGTTTTTTTTTATTTTTTATTAGTAAAAGAAAAATACAACAGCCAATAGATTGCAAAAGACAATACAACATCCGCCACTGTTTTGCTTTACATTTGACTACGTTTTGAGACATTTCCATAATAACAAAATCGTTATAGACATAAAAAGTTAGGCATCTTCATCCCTCCCTCCCTCTTTCCTTTCCTCGTTTCTTCTCTGCCACTCCCCTTCCTTCCCTCCCTCCTTCTCTCCTTCCCTCCTTCCTTCTATCCTATTCTATTCTATTCTATTCTTCTCCTTTGGCCTCCAATTTTTCCCAACATCAGATTTTGCCCCCCCAACGACTTCTAATTTGGCGGCCAAAGTATTTGAGCTTCAGTTTCCGTCTCCATCCTTCCAAAGAACAAGGTTAATTTCCTTTAGAATTGACTGGTTTATTTACAGCTCTACATCGCTAAATGTCTTTGGAGATTCTCAGTCATCCAAATCATGGTTGTCTCAAAGGTGCTTTTCCCCCCCCCCCCAAGAGGCAATTGGACTTTCAGGTTTTTCTTTGAAGACTGAAGCTGAAGAAGCTTTTTGGATGAGAAGCAAAACGTCTTCAAAGAAAAACCAGAAAGTCCTCTTGAAAAAAAAAATTACAGCTCTACACTTTTGACTTAGGCCATACAAAGAATCCCTCTTGTTGGGAAACTTGGGTTTCGTGGCTGCATGGAGGGTGGGGGGGGAGTTTGCAGCTGTGGCTCATCATTCATGTGCTTTGACATCTACCCCATTCCATTCCCTGCAATTAATTACCAGAGAGAGGACTTGAAGGCTTGAGTCGCCCAGCAGGGAAAGTGAGCTTTGCACATGACTTGTTCCTGCAAGCGGGAGTCAACACACTGCCTTCCTGATAGCTCTCCCCCCCCCTGCCCCGCCAGCCCTGGGCCTCCCTCCAGGCAGGCCTATCATTTTCTTCCAGGTTACCCTTTTCTGCGTGTGTGTGCTCGGCAGATGGGGCCCATCCTGGGTGTGCCAGCTGCTTCTCAAAGGATAAGAGAATCCTTTCTTGGTATTTAGTCCTGAATTTTGCGCAGAACCCTAGCTGAGCCAAGGGACTTATCAGCCTAGCCCAGCTAACTCTTGGTGGGGGACAACAAGGATCCAGTACTTAGGCAGCCCTTGTGACTTTTTTGCAGCTAAAAGAAGGCAAGGAAGAAGTGGGAAGTTTCCCCCCCCCTACCTTTCCCCAGAGATTTTCAAAGGGTGGAGCTGTTTGCCAGGACAGAAGTTCTGACTCTGCTGAGTTAAAAGAAATTTTAGAATCTTTTTTTTTCCCTGGCCAAATTCTAGTTTTGCAGAGCGTTCAAAACACAATTCAGTCAGGAGCTGAATTGAGGAACTGCATATAGCTCTAAGGGAGTGTTTTACAAACTTCAATGTTTTATTTATTTTATTTATAATACTTTTCATCTCCATCAAACAGTGGGTGAACTGGCTACAATTGTTTGAGAATTCATAGACTACATATTTGCTGTTATGTTCATTACAATAACATTTATAATACAATTATATATCAAGATAATTACAATAATACATAATATCATCATAAACGTCTCTCCAGGATCACATTTTCTCTTCTTATAGCTCTTCCTTCCCAGAGGTTTTACAAACTTTTAAGGGGCATGGACTTCAACTCCCAAAATTGCTCAGCTAGCATGCTACCTGGGAAACTCTAAGAACTGAAGTCCATGTCTTAAAGTTGCCAAGATCAAAGAACACTACTCTGAAGCGACGAAAATCCTGCATTAAGCAAAGGACTATTTTGTCCATAGTACTATGCTATACCAAAGTCTGTATTAAACTAATTAAAGTATTATTTTTAATGTGATTGAGATGGGTTAATTGGCTCCATTGATTGAAGTTTTGTCTTGGCTACACCCCATTTTGGAACAGGCTTCCTGAGATTATTACTCAGAAAACAAGGAAGACATTCTAAACATTTTATCTCTCTGTCCTTTTCCAGATCAAATATTTGTGATCAGAACTGGTTATTAATAATCCAGTACAGTAGGGATTTTTCAGAGGCTAGGAAAGTTTGTTTCACCTTTAGGTTTTTTAAAAACTGTTTTTCTATACTCGTCTTTTAAAAAGTGGAATATGAATGCAAAAAGCAATTTTAAAATAAAAAAAAAGAATAAGAACAACCTATGGAAAACAAATGGGACAGAAAGGCCAGCACCAAAAGCTGAAATTTTAAGAAAGGTATCTTAATAAAGGTACAAAATATATCAACCTTTAGGACCTGGGATACTGCAAAAGGGTTTTTTATTTTTCCCCCTAAAGTCAGGCGTTTTAAAGCTGATGCTTTGCATTATTGTAATAGTTTAATTTTTGTCTTAATTGGGGTTTATAAAAAAACAGGCAAATTGTAGCCTAGCCAATTATACAGTTAGTATAATTCTCAACACTGCTGAGTAGAAGCTAAATGACTACATTGATTTTGTAATAAAGAAAATGACAACTAAATTGGCCTTTCAGCTAATAGTTTTAAATTAAGCACTATTCCTCTAATGCAACAGTGGATTGGGTATCTAAGACTATAGTCACCAAACAAAGCATGAAGTCAGTAAACAGCTGCACAATGATCTTATCCAATGCCATACCAAAGTCTATCTTTTTTTCTTCTGAAGGTTTATATAAATTGGAATAAAATTTAACATAATTTCAATGGCATCAGAGACAGTGTTATACACTAAAACAGGAGTCTCTAACCTTGGCAAGTTTAAGATCTGTGGACTTCAACTCCCAGAATTCCCCAATCAGCTTGCTGGAGAATTCTGGGAGTTGAAGTCCACAAGTCTTAAAGTTGCCAAGATCGGACACTACTGAACTAAAAACGGGGGGGGGGGGGGAATTGACCCAAGAAGCCTGCTTTCTAAGGCATGTTTGAAAGCGGGGGGGGGGGGAGATCTTGTTAGATTTTCTCCAGGAAAATATGCCACTGTTGCAATGCTACTTCTGTTTAAATTATGGTCTGCAGTGCTATGCAACCACCGAAGACTGAGCTGAGTGCCTGGAGACTTCGTTAAGTGTGGCAGAGGTGTCATGCCAACACAACTGAGAGATCAGAACAAAAACAGCCTGCAAAGGGAGCTGTGATTAATTAGAACAAAAGCAATTTTTTGGAAGCAAATACCGTACATTTTCCAAAACCACAGGTGAGGTTGGGCTTCAATATGGTTTAGGACCTGGCTACCTGAGAGACCGCCTCCTGCCATTTACCTCCCAATGACCAATAAGATCGCACAGATTGGGCCTCCTCCAGGTGCCGTCGACCGGACAATGTCGGTTGGTGGCTCCCTGGGGGAGGGTCTTCTCTGTAGCTGCTCCGGCCCTATGGAACGATCTACCTGTAGAGATCCGGACCCTTACCATTCTTCTGGCCTTCCATAAAGCCACTAAGACCTGGCTGTTTCGGCAGGCCTGGGGCTGTTGATCAGCATCCAGCCCCACTCTAATAGAATGGATGGTGTGAAATTTTAATAATTGTATCTTTATTTCAATTTTTTATATGTTTTTTTGTCTTACCTGTGAGCCACCCAGAATCCCAAGGGAGTGGGCGGCATACAAATGTTAATAAACTCAAACTCAAACTCAATAGGCACTGTTTTGCAGGCCGACCAAATCCTTCCCTCTTCCATAAAAGTATTATCAGTAGTCCCCTACTTATACCCATTCATTTAGTGGCTGTTCAAAGTTTCTGGGGGAAAAAAAGAAAGACTTATGACTCTGTTTTCACACTTACGACTGCTGCAGCATCTCCATGATCATGTGGTCTAAATTTGGGCACATGGCCACTGATGCGTATTTATAGCAATAGCAATGGCACTTAGACTTATATACTGCTTCACAGTGCTTTTACAGCCCTCTTTAAGTGGTTTACAGAGTGAGCCTATTTCCCCCAATAATCTGGGTCCTCATTTTATTGACCTTGGAAGGATGGAAGGCTGAGTCAACCTTGAGCCTGGTGAGATTTGAACTGGCAAGTTGCAGGCATCTAGCAGTCAGCAGAAATAGCCTGCAGTACTGCACTTTAACCACTGCGCCACCACAGCTCATATTTATAATAGTTGCACTGTCCTGACTTCATGTGAATGCCATGGGCAACCTTCAACCTTCCCAGCCGGCTTCCAACAAGCAATGGGGGAAAGCCAGATTCACTTAATGATGGATGATTTCTTTAACAGCTGCAGTGTTTTGCTTAACTGTGCAAGAAAGGTTGTAAAATGGGGCAAAAAACCTCATTTAACAACTGTCTTGCTTAGCAATGGAAATTCTGGGCACAGCTAAGTTTGTAGCCCTGTATAAAGATTGTAATGGAGCTTTGTGAGTCTTACTTCCAGACACCAACTGGAACAAATTAAATGGGGCTACTTAAGTTTGCTGTGAATATATTTAGTATGTTAACATTGGCTGTTCGAGAGCCAGTGTGGTGCATTGATGAAAGCACTGGATTAGGAGTAGGTTCTAATCCTCCCTTAGGCATGGATGCCAGCTGGATGACCTTGGGCCAGTCTCTCCCTCTCAGCCCTCGTCTGGGTCACACTCTATAGAAAGCGGGCAGACAGCAAACCCTCCCCCTCCCTTGGCACATGATGCCCGATGAGCTTCAGAATTGGGGGAAAAACAATTGGACCCTGTAACTAAATGGGACAGGCAACTAAGGCAAACAAATTTGAAAAGTTGATTACTTATTACCAAGTTTTCTTTATGTGTGCAAAACCTGGAAAGGCAGTTCAGCTGATAAACTGAAGTGAAAAATCAATCGTATTGTTGCCTTTAAAACAGCGGTCATCAACCTTTTTGGCTTGGTGGCCTGAGGGGGAGGAGGGGATGATTCCGTGTGAGTGGCAGGCGCGCATATATGTTTGCGCCCGTCTATTTCTGCGAGCAGCAGGAATACGTGCGAGTGGAGCTTTGTGCACGAACACAAGCACTGGATGCTTGCACGAGTGGAAGTTTGCACACAAGTGCAAGTGTTCACCGCACTCTGATGCAATATAGCAGTGGTGGTAGAGGGGTAGGGAATTTTGCCTTAAGCCCTGATGTTGCTGGTGTTTATCTCCACTCAGGATCTCACATATTTTCATTACACATTTTCTTATATCTACCTGCTGAGTCCTTATGGATTCTAGGCTGGGGACATACATTCAGATCACAGTAAAAACTAAAATTATATTTGAAAACGTATTCAAATTACCCAAAAACCTATACAGAGATAGACATGCAGGTGTTTTTTGGTCCTACACTTCAAACCCCAAGGGCTTCTCAGGAAAGCTAAGCTTTTGCTAGCTGTAGTAATCCATGTGAAGACCCTCAGGGCTATTTTCTCATCATCGGAGTCAGTGGGGTAGAGACTATTTGGGAAAGGCAGTTTCTATCCAAATCCTGATTACATACCGTATTTTCGGAGTATAAGACGCACCTTTATATCCCCTAAAAGAGGGTGGAAATGTTCGGGTGTCTTACATACCGAATACAGCCATTTTTGGCCTCCCAAAGCCCTGCCCCCACATCCAATTTTTGCAAAAAATGGATTAAAAATGGGGCATTTTTCACAAAAACAGGGGGAAGGCAAAAATGCCCATTTTTGCAAAAAAAAACCCGACCCATTTTCCACCCATTTTTTACAAAAACGGGGGCATTTTTGCCTTCCCCCAGCACTGCTGAAGCCAGGGAATTATCAAAGCTTTTTCGTAAAAAAAGGTTCGGTATGGTTTAATTCAGTGTTTTTCAATCTTGGCAACTTGAAATCCGCCCATCTTCAAGTTGCCAAGGTTAAGAAACACGTTAATTGCCCTGCTGGGGAAGGTCTCTGATGAAAGCCTTATGCTTCTCAAACTGGGGGATCATAATTTTATTGGGTAAGGCAGTAAGGCAGTTATGAGGGACGCAGTGGCTCAGTGGCTAAGATGCTGAGCTTGTCGATCAGAAAGGTTGGAAGTTCGGCAGTTCGAATCCCTAGCACCATGTAACGGAGTGAGCTCCCGTTACTTGTCCCAGCTTCGGCCAACCTAGCAGTTTGAAAGCACGTAAAAATGCAAGTAGAAAAATAGGGACTGCCTTTGGTGGGAAGGTAACAGCATTCCATGCGCCTTCAATGTTGAGTCATGCCAGCCACATCACCAAGGAGACAGTGCTGGCTCTTCGGCTTTGAAACTGAGATGAGCACTGCCCCCTAGAGTCGGGAATGACTAGCACAGATGTGTGAGGGGAACCTTTACCTTTTTTAGGCAGTTATCTGCTGCATAAACATCCAAGGGAACACCTATGGCTAGGCTGTATGGGAAAAACTGAGCGTGGAATCTATTTTGTGTAGTGTAATGAAAAGGAACTTGATAAAAAGAATAAATAATATAGATAAGCCAGGATTAAGGAGGTAAAGCAACCGGATTCATCATCTTAGCAGATGAAGGCTCAATTCCCACACACCAGGCTGTCAATCCATGACAGCAGATGGCAGAAAATCTGGAATAAAAAAAAAAGAAAGAAAAACCAGGGCAATACTGCAAGGAAGAGGGATTAACCAACCGACACCCCCCCCCCCCCCGACCCCAAACCCTGCAAAACTTGACTTCTGATTTTGCACCTTCCTTCGCAGCCAGAAGTTAACTCGGTTTCTCCTTAAGGAAAAAAAAAACCGAAAACAAACCGAGGCTTGCCCGCTTCGCCTCTGACGTCACAGCTTCACCTGCGGCAACCCGCCAGCCGCTCCGGGAAGGCTGCGCCCTTAGGGACATGAAGGGCAGGACCGCTGCCCAATGACCGCTACGAGCGGTCGGGGCGGGGCGTGGCCCAGGCCGTTGGAGTGACGTCAGAGGTGGTAGGTTGGCATTCAGGGCAGGTGGAAAAAGGACTCTCCGGAGCGGCTGGGAAGCCGAAAGGGAGGGAAGCGCGGAACTGCTGGGTTTTCCCCGCCCTCCTTTAAAAGGGCGAAGAAGTTCAAACTTTCTCACGGCCGTCGGGCTCGCTCCGGCCTGGTGGGCAAAGAACCCGCGCGAGGCAGGTAAGGGTAGATTTGCGAAGGACGAAGTGGGATGCCCACCCGGGGAGCGGGGGGAGTTTTGCCAGCTGGAAAGGAAGAAGGATGCGGAGAATGGCATGGAGATCAGAAGGGAAGGGGCGAAGAGGATTTCCCTCCTTTCCGAGTCGTTGCAGGTGGGGGGAAAGGAGAGGGGGGGGCTATAGAAAAGGGAATCCTTCTTCCTTTCCTCCCCCAAATCTGGCATTTCGTAGATTATTGCGGGGAGGGCGCCCGCAGGACTGCCCATAAAAAGACAAGGGAGGGGAAGTGGGGAGGGGGAGAGAGAGATTAGAACGGGTGGGATTTCCCCGATCCGGAAGGTCAAACTGGCTCCCTTTTTAGGGTTATGCACCGAGCGGGCGGGGGATGCATTGCAAATACGGGGGGAACTTGTTAACTCGCGTAACCTGCTTTATTTTCTTTCCCTGCTGATGCTGGAGTGACTTGGCATTTTGAGCGGCGGGGGTGCGGTGGCGTTCCCGGTGCCATTAATCAGCAGAAAAGTGCTTTATGGGGAAACAAAACAAAACAGAAAAAGGATTCCGAGTTGCTAATGGACGGGTGGGCGGACAGGCGCCTGCGTTTCCCCCTGGCTCTTTGGGGGTGGTGGTGTGTTGACCCTGGAGAGGACCCGGGTAGAACCACAGTGGCAGAAAATCGTGAGTCGGGGTGGGGGGAGCCCTTTTCCAGTTGGCAATTTTTACGAAAAGGCACCAGCTTTCCTTGAACTGCAGCTGGCTCCATCCAACGCCTAGAGCACTCCTTGCGGTGGATGAAAAGAGCTGCAGCCTATGAACGCTTGCGCCTCTTCCTAAAATTTGTCAATGGGAAAAGATGCCACAAAGAGGCTCCTGATTGTTCATGCCTTACTCATCGCAGAAATGTTTCTTGTCCCCTTTCCCTTTTGAGGAGAAAAAGCAAAAGCTGGGAGGGCACAGCTGTTTAGCTTGCAAAATCAGCAGATTGAGGTGCCCCATCTCCCAGCCCTTACTGTTGCTACTGCCAGGGGTCATTATTTTGGTTGTGAAAGGTTTATCCCCTGCTACTTTGAGTTTTATACATTCAGCAAATTCCAGCCAAGGAAACCACGATTGCCCTGAGGAATCTCTCCTGGGGAACATCTGGTCTCTTGCATCCTATGCCAGAGCTGATTTCATTTTGTTGTCAGGCCTGGAATTCAGCAATCTACAAGAGGCAAAACAAACTTTTCTTACAATAGACCAGCCAGCCTAACTTTCAGTGCAGGTTAAAGGTAGAGTAGCTATAATACCACAACTGGGGACAATAACAAAAGCCATCTTGCAAAGACATGCATTTATTTTATTTTATTTT
Organism: Thamnophis elegans; assembly: GCF_009769535.1. Classification (NCBI taxonomy): domain Eukaryota; kingdom Metazoa; phylum Chordata; class Lepidosauria; order Squamata; family Natricidae; genus Thamnophis; species Thamnophis elegans. Next base: position 15,630,966 of record NC_045552.1, on the reverse strand, counting down.
ATTTAGTTTGTCACTCATGTACAAGATAACAGGAATAAGAATAAACATGAATAAGAACAAAGGAAATTGGTATATGGTCGCTTAACTTGCACATAGGTGACTGGCCTGTGTGACTTACAATATTAAAAATCATAACAAATATAAATCCATGAAAACTCACTTTATAGCAGCAGCCGTGCAATATTTATTTATTAAATCTGATGGGGAGTAGCCTGGGCCAGAAACTAAGAAAGGATCTTGTTTTCTTCAAAGAACCAGAAAATGCTAAGGATGGTCATCTCCCATCACAAGCATTTTGAATCCTGCTTGAGTCTGATATGGCAATCTCCCTTAAAGAAAAAAAAAAGACTTGTGTTACTTTAAAAATTCATGCTGGTGGCTGCTTCATTGCTTCCCTGTAATGTATCCTTAGCTGGCAAGTACTGTATACCCCTAGATGGGAGAGAGTGCTCTCAATTACTAACCGTACCAATCACGGAGCTGGGCTCTTGGATTTGACAAACTGGGACAGAGCAACCCTGAAACTTAGGAATTCCTAAACAGGTCTCATAATTAATTCACAGCAGCTACTAAGAAGCGTTCAGCCCTGACAAAAATGGGTGGTTTGCTTACTTGAGATTGGCTTGGAAGTTTCTAAAAGTTGGATATTCCAACTGCTTGTTGTGTCATTACTGGCTGTCATTTGCATAAGGAGCTTTGCAAACCTGGAAGAGGATATTTTAATTGGAGCTTTTCCTTCTCAAGCTCTGCTCTATAGATATTTCTCTTCCCTGTGCATTCTGTTTCTTGTTCACCTCCATTTTCTCTCTCTCTCAAAGGATGAGAAAATCCCTCCCAAGATTAATATAAAGTTAGGTGTTTGCCACCAGCATATTTCACTAGATTATTTCCCCTTGTGTTTCCCTTATAATTTGAGAACTCCCTCTTGTTAGTATCTGTATTATTCCTACACTGTCTGGGATAAATTGTGAAGATGCTAACACTATAGCATACTTTGTATAGCCTGGAGTTTTTCATATCTATCAGCTATTTACTTCATCTTTGTGGCAAATTTTAGTAAGGGGAGGGTTATATATGCCCAGAATGCAGAATTTCTGTTTTCCTTTTACATTTCTGTTGCACAACAAACATAATCCTAACTGGAGCTGGCTTAATCAGAAATACCAGGCATGGCAGGCAACAGAGGAAAAATAGGAAGGATTGTCTGAATGATGCAGCATGAATTTTAAAAGTGACATTGGAACTCTACAAGTAAGCAAATGATCTTGGACTGGCTTCTTATTTAATTTTTCAGAAACTTTTTGTAGAGTCAGGTTCTGTCATGTGATGTTGCACTTCATCAGTTGTTATGTTTGAAACCCTGCTGCGTAACCACACCCAACCCTGTGGAAAATGTGTGGGTTATGTCATGGGGATTTCTCAATGACTTCATTAACATGCATGGGCAAAGCTGTGGAAAGAGAGAGGGCGAGGAAAAGAGAGAGGGAGGGTGGAGGGAGAGAGACAGAAACAAAGACAGAGAGAGACAGAGAGAGATGTCAATGGGGAAACCAGATTCACTTAACCGTGATACAAACTTAACAATTGCAGTGATTCTCTTAACAACTGTGGCAAGGAAGGTCATAAAGTGGAACAAAACTCACTTAACAAATGTCTCACTTAGCAACATAAATTTTAGGCTCAATTGTGACTGTAAGTCAAAGACTTCTATGTTGTACACACTGTGCCTTTGAGTTGGTTTGGCTGGGGTTTAATGTTGAAGAATTACAATACTGGCTAGGATCTTGCATAAACCCCGTCTTTTCTTCTGTTGTACCACTTTAATTGAGCCTAGCAAAGTGAACGTAATCCAGCATTCTAGCAATTCCATACTGTATATCCAATGAGAGTCTCCGTTATTCAGAACCAGCATCGTGTTTGGTAAGTGATGGGTTAGGATGAAGTCTAGCCCAATCAGATGGCCCCAGATTGGACGAGGTAGGCATAGGCATCCACTAAGAAGCAAGACGGATGCCAAAAGAGGTACAGATAGATGCTTACGATTGGTTGCTTAGCCATTTGAAATGTCATTTGAAATTATGACAGACCAAACAAAGGTACTTACGGTAGAACCTGGGTTTTATATTCTGATGGTGCACTGTAGGCAAATGATTGTAGTTTGAGTGCATGGCAACCAGCCTCTATTTATGCCCATTTGCAGCAGGAGTGTCAAACTCATGGCTCACGGGTCAGATGCGTCACATGTTGGCCACCCCCACCCCCTTGTTTAGCGAAAGGGGGAAAGTCGTGATACATCACATGATGACAATGGGATTCTGTGAGTCAAGGGCTAGTGCACTGTGAAAATGAGGTGGGAGTGCAGGATGGGAGGAATCTCAACTTTTTTGCAAAAGTTAGTCATGCTGATTAGAGAAGGAGATAATAGCAGATCTAGATGGTTCCAGATAATGGAATGATGCAGTGCAATTTTGCTGGCAACAGATGGGAATCAGATGTTGCATTCTTGATTTTGCATTCTTGATTATCAGGTTTTTAGAAATGGAACAGTTTAGACTGGAAAAAGAAGCACATTGAAAATGGAAAGATAAAAACCATGCAAAATTCTGAAAGAGCAATCCTGGGCTTTCAGCTGGTCATTTATAATTCCTCTGGCACTTCTGGCACTCTGTCTCATAGCAATAGCACTTGGACTTATATACCACTTTATAGTGCTTTACAGCTAAGTGGTTTACAGAGTCAGCATATTGCCCCAACAATTTGGGTCCTAATTTTACCCACCTCGGAAAGATGGAAGGCTGAGTCAACCTTGAGCCTGCTGAGATTTGAACTGCAAAAATTGCCGGCAGGCAGCAGAAGTAGCCTGCAGTACTGCACTCTAACCACTGAACCACCGTGGTGTTCTCATGGTCTTAATAGTGTTTTAACTTTCAGCACTTCCGAAAATACTTCAGCTCAGTGTGTCTTTATGATAGAACAATGCTTTTCAAACTTGGCTAGGGAATTCTGGGAGTTGAAGTCCACCCATCATAAAGTTTCTAAGTTTGAAAAACCCTGCTGTAGAATTTGTTCCCCAACAAAGGTGCTAGAAAAGGATCAAAGAAAGCTAAGGATGCCAGCAGAGAATAGCAGGTCACCTCACTTGGTCTTGAGTCCTTCACTCAGGTGTTTCCCTTGCAAGCCTGGCATCAGGTTCTTTGAGACTGCAGGCTTTTGATTTTAAACTGTAAGTTAAAATCCATGTAATCCTATCCTTGTTTGTTCAGAAGTAAATCCTGTGGAGTTCAATGAGACTTATTCCCAGGTCAGTGTTTGCAGTAGGGTGGGCAAACCCCTGAGACTCTTCATACTTTAATTCTCTACCACTTTGATGGCACAAATACACACAAGCTGCCCTTTAAGCCTATCACAAGAGCTTATCCTATTTCAATTAAATATTTGAGTAGTCCTGGCTGCTTTTTTGGAGAGGAGGAAGGAAAATAGTTTGAGAGCTGCACAAGGGAAGGCTGGGGTTTTCGGCCTGTGGTTCCCTTGGGAGAGCATTTAAAAAGCATTTGTGGAGATCAGGATTTTTTTTTCCTATCCTTCACACATCAGTTTTCTTTAGGTTGAAAGTTGATGAAGAAATCATTATTAACGGTATAACTACTTCAAAGTGACTGTTTTAGCAAACTGGGAATTTAAAAGCACTGTTGAGTGGGGATGTTGCTGAATTCATGCATCAAAAAATTTCAAGTGATCCCAAAAGATCCCAGCAAACACATTTTAAACACATTACAGTTGTTACTAAAGTATTTTTTAATCTGGATCATGCATAGCCTGCCTCTCACCTTCAGCCTGTCTGTCCTTCTCTTTTCTCCCATCTCACCCCAATTTAAAGCCCACATCAGTCCAGCCCCCTCTGTCCATCCAATGGTGAGCCACACAAAAGCTTATGTTCTCAATGAAGCTGGTTACACCAGTTAGAAAAGGCTGTACCAGATTCCTGATTATGTTTACCATTCTTTTTAAAAAAAAATAATTTTTATTAAGCTTTTTACAAAAACCACATTTATATCCATTCTTCCCAATCCTAAAACATTGGTATATCCCATTTTGTTTATCGTCACGCATACTTTCCATTCGTTTTACCTTTGCTATTTCCTCTTTACATTTATAATTCCTATAACCTAATATTATATACATACATACATACATACATACATACATACATACATACATACATGTAGGTCTCTAGTTGTTCGGGTTTTCTCCCACGTAGAATTGGAGATGTCTTGGCGACGTTTCGACGAAGTCTCATTCGTCATCTTCAGGCTGCTTCAGACTACTTCAGGTTTGGTGTTTCCTACTCTACTCCTGGAAACACCAAACCTGAAGTAGTCTGAAGCCGCCTGAAGATGACGAATGAGACTTCGTCGAAACGTCGCCAAGACATCTCCAATTCTACGCGGGAGAAAACCCGAACAACTAGAGACCTACATACTAACACCCGCGAAAACCTCAGAAAACATATATATATATGTGTGTTTTTTTATTTGTGCTGATAAATAAATAAACAAATAAAAAAACACAAATATAACAAAGGCAACAGTAAAAATATTGGGTTTCTGTCGTGATGGACTCTTGTGACGAGCCGAAGGACAGATGATGGAAGCAGTTAGCTTCCTCCCATAATTGGGGCTTACCAGGGGTTGTAAAAAAATCTGATATATATATATATATATATATATATACACACACACATACTTCTTTTACCACTCTTATTTAGTAAGCACTTGGATAAATATGTTTCCAGGGGAAATATTAGAATTTTTTGCAGCAGAAATGCAAATGTCAAAAAAGAAAAGATGTTTTGGGGAAAAATGTTAAGCAAATTTGGACAGAAAAATGCTATCTATTTTTTTTTTTCATAGAAACTTTGAGAAAACTCTGGTCTGGCTCTGACAGTGCTGATTCATCGGCAGTTTTGACATTGCCAGACGTGCTGCAAGTTGTTTGGAAAATGCAGCCTGGTCAATAAACAGACCACAAGGGGGGAAAAGAAGCCGGGGAATTTTTTTAACACATTGCTGATTGCTAAAAGTGAAAGAAGAGAAAGAAACAAATAACTTAGTCATTATCATGTGTCTGCTGATGTGTGCAATTAGATTTCTGTTTAATATTCTTCAAAATGGGAACTACAAGGAAAAGTTGAAGTACTCCTTTTTGGGGGGCTAACCAGACAATTACCTAGGCAGACTCAGCATTTTGTAGTCACGAAGCATGCTCAGTTCTCATGAGCTTGCTTTTATGAAAGGGAAGTTAACGCCCCTTTTTAATTTCCTTCTTTTTATTTCTGCAAACTCTGACATTCCTCTGATGGTGCTGATTCTCAGCAGTTTAGCTCACGTGGCTGCAAAAGCATAAACTTTTGGTGATCCGGGATACTATATTAAACACGGATAGCTCAAGATTTGAATGAATGGTAGGGTGCTTTGTGAATGGCAGATGCACCCGTAATCTTCAATGAGTTTACAATGTAGAGCAGGAGTGTCAAACTCAAGGCCCACGGGCCGCATCTAGGCCACAGGGTGCTTAGATCTGGCCCATGTGGGTAGCCTGGAAACAGCAAAGGACTCTCCCGCGGTGCCTCTGACTGGTGATCATCACTCCAGGATGCAATCATCAATACATGCAAGTTGCCAAGCAGCTGCTTGTTGATCTTATGACTTTGTAAAAAGCCGTGGCAATTCATAAATGTGAGGACGGGCCATAAGTCAATATTTTTTTAGTGCCTTTGTAACTTTGGTGGCTAAAGAAAAGGTGGTAAGCCAAGGATTACCTGTATTTATACATTGTACAGGTAATCTTCGACTTACAACCATTCATTTAGTAACCATTCATCTGGCCACGGGGATGCTGTGATGGTCATAAATGTGAGGACCAATCATAAGCTGATTTTTTTTCCCCCAGTGCCATTGTAACTTTGAATAGTTGCCAAATGAATGACTGTAAAATCAACGATTATGCGAAAATATTTAAATTTAGCAGCTGGAACAATAGAGTGGTACAATGAGCCGGAATGCCATTATTATACATGGTTGATTAATAGCAATAGCAATAGCAGTTAGGCTTATATACCGCTTCATAGGGCTTTCAGCCCTCTCTAAGCGGTTTACAGAGTCAGCATATCGCCCCCAACAACAATCCGGGTCCTCATTTTACCCACCTCGGAAGGATGGAAGGCTGAGACAACCCTGAGCCGGTGAGATTTGAACAGCTGAACTACAGAACTGCAGTCAGCTGAAGTAGCCTGCAGTGCTGCATTTAACCACTGCACCACCTCGGCTCATTGGAGAGGGCCAGCTCTTGCATGAGGCAATCTATACTCTAATTGGTTATTATGGGTGGGGAGGGGGCGCTTCCCCTTTCCCCCCCACCTTTTTCTTCTGTGGGTCCTGTATGCTCTGTGATTTAGCTCCAGATGCTCCTGTTTGCCTGACTATCTTATATGCTGCAAATGCAGATGTAAAACATATTTATTCCTATAAAGCTACAAGTTCCTATCAGCATCTTTGATGACATCGGGACACCTGCTGTGCAATTCCCTGACAGATTACCTGTACTTCTCCACCAGAGGATGGTGCTTATCCGCTAACAGACTTCCTCTTTTGCCTTTACCTATTGATTTTTTTTCTTTGATGTAAATAGCCGCCTATCTTATTATGCAGCATACGTTAACTCTGAGCAGCTCTTAAACAATCATAAAACAATAAAGGCTTTAAAATAAACATAAAAGCTAACGCCCAGCTGCCATCCAACCTGGCTCATCCCCAGGCATCCAGAAATAAACAATATTAAAGAGGTTCACCCTATCCTAAGGCTTGTGGGGAAAGCCATTCATAGGCCAGAAGAATGGGGACCTGCTGGATCTGGGATCAGAGTCAGATCTTAACCCTTAACCACAGACCTGAGGTCATAGTGACCACAACAGTTTTCCAAAATGTTCAAAATGCCCCTATTTTTTAAAAATGAACCGTTCTGGTTGCGAATAGAATTTATAAAATTTGTAAAAATGTAATTATACAAATAAATTTAACAACATACCCCACCTATTATTGTCATAGATTAAGAAAATTGTATGAGCGGTCATTATGATAGCGTAGACGAAACAGTATGTTTGGGGTTAAGGGCTAAAGGCTTTCCAGAACCTCATATTTAACTATATTACAATTTAGGGGCTTATGGGCATTTTAATTTGCACCTTTGAAGTACATGTAGGGTGTCTACCCTTGGCCACTTTATGACTTGGGGACTTCAACTCCCAGAATTCTCCAGGAAACTGTTTAAAACTGTTTTAAAACGAGCAGAAAAACTATCGAACTATTGTTCCTCTAAAGCTGAATATTTCCCCGTCCCTGTTTTATGTGCATTAAGTTCTCTGTTATTGAGTACAATACATAATAACCATTGACCATTTTTATTTTCCTTGTTTTGACAAAATAAAATCAGTTGCTATCCAGCCCCACTTGAATTGAATGGATGATGTATTAATTTTTAATAATTGTATTTTTAAAGTTTTTAAATGTTTTTATTTTTTGCTGTGAGCCGCCCAGAGTCCCAAGGGAGTGGGCGGCATACAAATCTTATTAAAGTAAAGTAAAGAAAAGTAAAGTAGAGGTTTGGCAGCTTTTCTGAGGTTGCTTTTTTACTGTAGCTTTTTTTGTGGTAAAAGCTGAGAGCAATAGAAGCAATAGCAATAGCAGTAGACTTATATACCGCTTCATAGGCCTTTCAGGCCTCTCTAAGCGGTTTACAGAGAGTCAGCATATTGCCCCCAACAATCTGGGTCCTCATTTTACCCACCTCGGAAGGATGGAAGGCTGAGTCAACCCTGAGCCGGTGAGATTTGAACCGCTGACCTGCTGATCTAGCAGTAGCCTGCAGTGCTGCATTTAACCACTGCGCCACCTTGGTGAATCACTGGGCCAAGCAAGTGGAACAAGTTAATTAGTTACAGGAAAGACTGCAAATCGGTATGCATAAAAGTCCTCATGGAATCAGTGGGATGTTCTTGATGGCCGCGCACAATTGAATTGTTGCAATAAAAAGAAGTAGAACACGGGAGCTTGGGACGGGCCTCAGATTAAATCACGAATTGAGCATTGTGGGATCAAATAAGGAAAATGTGATTTTCTTGCTTCAATGCAATTGCTGTTTGTTTGTTTGTTTATTGGATTTATTGGATTGCTGTCTTCCTCCTGGACTCCATATGGAGAGGTCGGAAGGGATGCTCTCAGCAATCTTCTTTTTCTCTAAACTCAAAATATTAACCCTAAGGAAGAGGGCAAAGAAGAACAGAAATGTGGTTACTCCATCACTGGAGGTTTAAAAAAAGAGACTGGGCAAGCATATGTCTGAAATGGTATAGGGCCGTGATGGTAAACCTATGGCATGCGTGCCCAAAGCACGGCATCTCCCGTTCCTCTTCTGAGTTTCGGGCATGCATGCGTGTGTGACGATCATCTAGGCCTTCGTGTGTGCGGCAGTGCCGGAAACTGGAAGAGCTGGTCTTCCACTTTCCGGCATGAGCTTGTGCGCTGGCCAGCTGATTGGAAGACTAGCCGGCAGTGCGCATGCGCTTGCTGGAAACCAGAAGTTCAGACAAGCGTACGCACACACGCGGGCTTCCTTTTTGGCACTCGGTGCCGAAGAGGTTCACCGTCACTGTATAGGGTCTCCTGCTTGAGCAGGGGAGTTGGACTAGAAGACCTCCAAGGTCCCTTCCAACTCTGTTATTCTGCTCTGTTAAAATCTCTTCTGAATGAAAGCAAATATACATGTCCCAGGATAAGGTTGAAGGATCCAATCTGGGTCAGTCACCAGGACCAGAAACTTAGTCTTCCAAGCTTTTGGACTCATGTTTGAGCCCATTCTCAGGGAATTTCTCTTTCATTGCAATGAAATTCTCGTCCCTATTGTGGTAATAAGCCGAAGATCACCTGTATACCTGAAATTGCTCGTGAGAGAAACCCAAACTGCCATGCTACAATTACCAGCCTAGTATTATTTTGTTTAGGGCAGTGTTTTTCAACCTTGACAGCTTTAAGATGCATGGACTTCAACTCCCAGAATTCCCCAGCCTGCATGCAACTTTACCTCCCAGCATCTTAAAGTTGCTGAGGTTGAAAAACATTGATTTAGGGCAATGCTTGATTCTCATCAGGGTACTTGAACACCTTAGGCTGGATTTGCTTGATAGAACAGCTGCTGAGATCATCCTGTTGGGACGGAATAATCAAATGCCTTCCAGGAAATACATTTTCCAATTGCAATGCGAATTCACAACTTCCCTGTTTGCTTTTCGCTGCCTTGAATCACACCCCGTCCTTAAACTACTTTTTCCCCTCCATTGCGGGCTGATAAATTCCAGGCCGGCCTTTGCCAGCTGGCAGCAGGTTGAAAACTGGCTACAGTTTCCTTGTTTGCAATGGAATTGGGGGTGTTTTCACACAATGTGGAACCTGAAAGACTGGCTCCCCAGCGAGAGGAGGATTGTTTGCCAGTTGTACAGTTTTTCAGAGTTGAGCAAACTTCCTGGATTGACTTCCAAGTCTGCTTTTTAGAACAGCCGAGGAGAAAGGGGCAAACAGCAGATTTGTTTGTATGGCTGGGTGGCACCAAGCCTAATCCATTTCTCAAGGAGACATTGTTGGTTTCTTGCCATAAATTCTCAGCAATTTCATGCCCCTTGGCAAGGCCCTGTCCAGACTCAGAACTCTCCTAGCTTAATGTGTGTGTTGATGAGTTTCAAGCTCTTTGATCTTCAGAGAATCTCAACTTGTCTGAGCAATAGATGAGTCGTGTGTGGGGGATAATTTCAGTTTTTCAAAACATTGAACTCTTCAAGCTAATTGAGGAAGGAAGAATGGAAATGTCTTCAGGGTATACAAAAAAAATTAAAAGGCAAAATGGCACCTACGGGCAATGCAGCTGAAACCTGGCTTGCATCCAGGCAATGCTTTGATTATAGCATTGTGGGCATTACAGATAATTCTTGACTAACAACAGTTCAAATAGTGACCATGCAAAGTTACGACGCCACTGAAAAAAAGGCGACTTATGACTGTTTTCCACATTTGTGACCATTGCAGCATCTCCTTAGTCATGCGATCAAAATTCAGACACTTGGCAACTGACTCATATTTATAACGGCTGCAGTGTCCCAGCATCACATGATCCCCTTTTGCAACGTTCTGACAAAGTCAATGGGCAAGCCAGATTCACTGAACAACCATGTTGCTAACAGCTGCGGTGATTCACTTAACAACTGCAGAAACAAAGGTCATAAAATGGGTCAGCATTCATTAACACAGGTTTCACTTAGCAGCAGAAACTTTGGGCTCAGCAATGGTCGTAAATTGAAGACTACCTGATCAGTGCAAGTAACTAATTTTGTTATGGTAAATCTGTTAGTGGGCTTCTAGCTGCTAGCAGTTTTATTCCTTGTTCTCCCTTAACAGAAATCCCCACCACGCTTCTTATTACATAACTAAAACCATTGTCCATGAATCAAATGCAAGTAAATCCTCTCCTTTGAAGCAATTTCCCATTCAGATTGGCTAAGTAGACCTGAAACAATCATAATTACTACTGGCTGTCTCCGACTTGGGATTAGAGCAAGAGATTTCAAACAGAAATACTATCTCTTTGCGTACATTGATGCGCTTTCAGCAACCATTCGAGATCTCCATTTTGCACACAGCGGGATTTTTTTCTGGGGTTAGAAAACGTGTCTTGATAGCATAGAAGGAAGCAAAACCCAACCGAATGATAGTGACATTTAATTAACTTGCCTTGACATTTACATACAATTTAAATGAAATGTAGTTAGTGTGATTGCCCCCAAATCATCTAATTAATAATCTTCTTGTGTAACAACCAATATTTGGTAACAAACTTTTACAGGGGCGCCTGGGGCTTTTAAGGAGCACAAGCAGAATCGGATCCTTACACTGCACACCTCTCTTTGGGATAGCCTCTCTCTCTGTTGATTCTGCAAAACAGCGTTGTATAAATAGTGCTGCCTTTCATTTTTCATTATTTAAAGTACCCAACCCATCAAACACAGATACAAAATTTTAAACCCGGAAAACCCAAATTGGAAAAAATTAAAAATGAAAATAGGGTTATCAACGAACGTCTGCAAGCTATAGCTATGTTTAGGAAATGGGCAGCCTTTGTAAATACAGGTAGTCCTCGACATATAACCATAATAGAGCCTGCCATTATGGTTGCATGTTGTAATCGTCATGAAGCAGGTCAGCCTAGTTGAATGCAGCAGTTGTAAAATGGGTGCTGCACTCATTTAAATGAACTAATGATTCACTAAGGACGGGTTTTTGTCAAAAACTGCTGGTTTTGGGCAAAACCATCACCAAATGGGCGCATGTAACTGTGGGGCACTGCCATCGGCCATAAATGCAGCTCTGTTGCCAGGTTCCCAGTCACCTGATTACAAAGAGGACCAAACCATCCAAACTTTGAACTCAGGTCATTCTCTTTTCCAGCTCGGTCATAAGTCGAGGATTACCTATAAGTAGATTCCCAAGTTAGGCAGAAGGAAGGCGGTAGCATCTTGACCAAAACTCTATGGAGATTCTTAGTCACCCAGTTCATGGTTGTCCCAAAGGTGCTTTTTCAAGAGGAAACTGGACCTTCTGGTTTTTCTCTGAAAACATTTCGCTTCTCATCCAAGAGAGCCGAAGAAGCTTCTTGGATGAAAAGCAAAACGTCTTCAAAGAAAAAAACAGAAAGTCCAGTTGCCTCTTGACCTAAAAGACAACTAAACTGTCTAACAGTGGGACATAAAGGTAAAGGTTCCCCTCGAACATATGTGCTAGTCGTTCCCAACTCTAGGGGGCGGTGCTCATCTTGTTTCAAAGCCGAAGAGCCAGTGTTGTCCGAAGACGTCTCTGTGGTCATGTGGCCAGTATGACTAAATGCCAAAGGCACACGGAACACTGTTACCTTCCCACCAAAGTGGTCCCTATTTTTCCACTTGCATTTTTACACACTTTCGAACTGCTAGGTTGGCAGAAGCTGGTTCAAGTAACAGGAGCTCACTACATTACGCGGCACTAGGGATTCGAAACACCGAACTGCCGATCTTTCTGATCAGCAAGCTCAGCAGCTCAGCCACTGAGCCACCGCGTCCCTCTACAGTGGGACATAGTGCTATGTAATTAAACAAAAAAAGAAGCATCTTTTTAAAAAACTCTTTCCCTTTAAAAAGTATGAGAGGAGAAAGCCCCAAGGCTAGAGGGGAGGGGTCGCCTTCTGATAAGTATTGATTGTGATGTTGACATTTCTCACATCATTCCTGTTCCCCCCCCCATCATGTTTCATTCTGGGGTTGGGTGGGAGGGTGGGAGACCTTCTTTGATCATGTTACCTATTCTTAACCTTTGGAAAGACCTTGCTTTGATCTGGCCGATACAGCGGGAACACTGGCTGACCTTTGAAAGCCTCCCCTGGTTCCAGAAAGGAAGTATTTTGCCCTGTTTCAGGGGAGACCGGAATGGCTTGATAAGGGGGGATAATGGAAGGGTATATTGATCAGGCTGCAGCCAGTTCAGATGGAAGCAGGGGGTGGGTGGGGTACATTAAGAGGAAGGGGAGGGATTGCTAGGCTCCAGAAGCAGCCCTGAGCACTTTAGAATATTAACTTTTCTGGCCATTTGCTTTGCTGCAGAAAAAAAAAGCCATCTGTATGATTTATGGGGAGGGAAATCAATGGAAGCTGCCAAAATAGGTCAGGGCCATTACTTGGGCCAGAGAAAGCAAATTGTAGTGCTGTTTCACTTGCCTTTAAAGGGTCAAAGGGCACCAGGGTGACGATGCAGTGGAAGATAAGATGGGCCTTGTAGTTGGGAACTATGATGCAGTGACAGAAGTGGCATTCTACCGGTTTGGACCGGTTCGCCTGAACCGGTAGCGGAAATCGTGGAAGGCCCCACCGCCCCGCCCCTGTTCTATGGCATCCCATTTAGGAGCTTTTTTTTGTTAGCCAAAAGAAGGCTTAGCACATGCGTGCATGCTCAATTTACAAACCGGTAGGGGAGGTAAGTAAATACCACCCTTGATGCAATGGTTCCACCACAAATCCGCGAAGCCCTTATCCGCGGAGACATAAGCGCGAAGACTAATTCGCGCCGTTCGAAGCGCTAAGGAAAAACGCGACCCTACCGCGATGACATAATCGCGGAGGGCAAATCCGCGCATTCCCAAGCACTCAGTACCCTAAACCTAACCCTAAAACAAACCCTAAAACAAACCCCTAAACCTAATCCTAACCCTTCCCTTAATTGAAATCGGCTTTCTGCCGCGGCAACGTTTTAAAGCGCCCTTTTGTTGCCGCGCTGTTGTCGCGGTGGTGATGACGCGCGGTGATGACGTCGTGGCTTTAGCGCCACGATTTTATCACCGCGATTTTGACTAGCGCGGTTTTGTCGTGCCACGTGATGCAATAGGGATGTGTCTGCTTTGAAATTGATTTGAAATTAATGCTTTGGGGTTTGATCCGAAGCAGAGCTGCTCCCTGTGGATCATAAAAGCAACCTGGTCGTTTCTTGGCGTTTCCCCATGTGGTTGGAGAAGAAAAAACCCAAACGGTTGTAAGCCGAGGACCACCAGTAATATTAAATGTTCCTCGTAAAAGCCCTCTTAATAGAGAGATTTGTGATTATATTATTACCTCTAGTTGTTATCATTCAAATAGGTGGAGCTGGTGTTGTGGTTAATAGTACCCTCTCTGCAGCCAGAGGTCTGGGTGCATTTGTCACTTTAAACACTAATCCTCTAATCAAGAATTGCTCTCCAGCAGAAGCTCGGCTAATTTGCAGCCTTAGACATCGTCGTCGACGTAAGCAACGGACGGAGTATGACCCACTTATTTGCCCCACCTCCCATCCACGTTGTGCTGTAATGTGACTTGCTGCAGCTGATGTTGAGTCAGGTACACGTGTCGGCGGGGAGAAGAGAGATTATCCCCACTGCCGCGGTCTGCTAGCTTGCAAGCCGGCCGCTTGATGCTTCTGGAAGGCAGATGGACATCAGTTTGGGGATTCCCCCCCCCCACACACACACACATCAGAAATGGGAGAGAAGTGAGCCCAAATAGCAAGGCTGGTTCCTACGCTGTGGCTTGGCTGATGTCCCAAGCCAGGCCATTGTGGCTTTGGCTGTACTTTAGTACAGGAGGTGATCCCTTTAAGATGTCGGCACTGCCAAAATAATGAATGAATAGCAGTAAGGACTGAATGGGGCTGGGCTGGGAGACAAATAAGCAGATCCCTGTTCATGGTGTCTTTTTAAATATATATATGTGTGTGTGTGTGTGTGTGTGTGTGTGTGTGTGTGTTGTATCTGTATATCATCTATCTATCTATCTATCTATCTATCTATCTATCTATCTATTTATCTGTCTGTTTGTCTATCTATCTATCTCTACCTATCTATCTACCTATCTACCTACCTATCTATCTATCTATCTATCTATCTATCTATCTATCTATCTATCTATCTATCTATCTATCTATCTTTATCTGTCTGTTTGTCTATCTATCTATCTCTACCTCTATATCTATCTATCTATCTATCTATCTATCTATCTATCTATCTATCTATCTATCTATCATCTATCTATCTATCTATCTATCTACCTACCTACCTACCTACCTACCTACCTACCTACCTACCTACCTACCTACCTACCTACCTATCTCTATATTTATCTGTCTGTTTGTCTGCCTATCTATCTATCTCTACCTCTATATCTATCCTATCTCTCTCTCTCTCTATATATATATATATATTCTCTGTATCTATCTATCTATCTATCTATCTATCTATCTATCTATCTATCTATCTCTGCCTCTATATCTATCTATCATTATCTATATCTATCTATCTATCTATCTATCTATCTATCTATCTATCATCTATCTATCTATCTATCTTTATCTGTCTATTTGTTTGTCTCTTTGTCTGTCTATCTATCTATCTATTATGTTTTACAGAGGTGGGTTGCCAATTTTTTTACTATCGGTTTGGATGCGTATGCACGAAGCTTCTGCGCATGCACAGAAGCGTCCGGACAGGTGGGCGGAGCCTCCTGCCGCCGCTACTACCGGTTCGGCCGATCCGGGCCAAACCGGCAGCAACCCACCTCTGATGTTTTATCAACAAGAAGGAAAAAAACAAGAAGACATACATCCAGCAGTAGTAATAACAATAAAAGTTTACCCCAAAAAAGGGAGGGAGAGAGGGAATGACCCAAACATCAAACACAAGTACTCCTTGACCACAACAGAGCCCAAAATTTCTGTTGCTAAGTGTGACATTTGTTAAATGAATTTTGCTGCATTTTAAGACCTTTCTTGCCACCGTTATTAAGTGAATCACGGCAGCTGTTAGCAACATGGATGTTAAGTGAATCCGGCTTCCCCATTGACTTTGCTTGTCAAAAGGTCACAGAAGGGGATCGCATAACTCCAGGACCCTGCAACGGTCGTAAATAGGAACCAGTTGCCAAGCACCTGAATTTTTATCATGTGACCCTGGCGAAACTGCAGTGGCTGTAAGTGTGAAAAAGTCACTTTTTTCAGTACTGTTGTAACTTTGAATGGTCACTAAATGAACTGTAAGTCTCACATTGAACATACAAAAGAAAAGAAAATCCACTCTGGCTAAATGGTGGAAAAGAAATTAAAAAAAAACCCAAACCCTGATAAATTCTCCTCCATAACGGCGCCAAAAAATCATTTCTCAGCCTTATTTAATGAGAAAAATCTATAAGCAAATATTTCAGATGAAGAGTTCTCTGTCTAATCTTTTTCACAATGACTTTTCAATCTATAGCTAAGTGGGACATTTAACAAATGTCACACTTAGCAACAGAAATTTGGGGCTCCGTTGTGATCCAGGATTACTTTTCTCAATTTTGCGTTGCCTCAGCTCTCCGAAGATGGCTTGCTCAAACAAAATAAGAGAGCAAGGCCTGGAATAAGTTTTGACAGTATCCCTGACTTATGTTTAAAGAAGTTTAAGTTTCAAAAATAAAAAAAAGTTACATTATGAAATGATAACCCAACACACAAGGAAAAGGGGAATGGAGACAACAGGGAAATTTTAAAAAGTGACCTAAAACCCTCCCACCAAAAATAACATGGGGAAGAAAATCACTTTCAACTCTCTTTAATAGGGAAAAAACAAAACAAAACAAAAAGTTAGGCACAAAACTAAAAATGTGAGATATACATACCCAACAGTCAAATAATAATATATATTATAGTCTCTTACTCTAAATAAAACATATACCATAACCAATAAATGCATCATACTAACAATTTCACAAATACACATATTACCAAATATTTTTATAATCAATTATAATAAACCAACGTATACTTTAAATTTAAACAGATAGATAAAAGCTTAAAATAAAAGGTGTATGTATTACGCTCTAACAGTACACAACATTTCTGTAATTAAAATTTATCTGATCATCAGATCCCAAAGTAAAACTTTATTTTTTATCTTTAGCAAGCCCAAAGTCCAAACTTGTTTTTCCACGTACGAAGAAGAACAGTCAAATTATTATCTTCAGTCAAAGCAGTCGATTTCGCCATCTCACGCAGTCACTTCACAATCCATGCTTCCATTGTGATAATTTGTATATCTGCCTTGTTTGTGCGATCTTGATCAGGTTGTTAAAAGCAAAACGTTTGCAACTCCCTCTCTGTTTGAAGATGCCTCATGATACGATGCTGGTCATGTGTATAAATAGGCTTTTTCCAAGCTGAAAAGTCTTCAGATTTCTCTTAAATCTTCTTTTGTGTCATCTCCACAGTCACCCTTGTTTTCCTAACCCAGCAATCTCATTATACAATACAATACAATACAATACAATACAATACAATCAATACAATACAATACAATACAATACAATACAATAGCAGAGTTGGAAGGGACCTTGGAGGTCTTCTAGTCCAACCCGCTGCCTAGGCAGGAAACCCTATACCGTTTCATACGAATTGCTATCCAACATCTTCTTAAAGACTTCCAGTGTTGGGGCATTCACAACTTCTGGAGGCAAGTCCTTCCACTGATGAATTGTTCTCACTGTTGGGAAATTTCTCCTTAGTTCTAAGTTGCTTCTCTCTTGATTAGTTTCCAGCCATTGCTTCTTGTTCTGCCCTCAGGTGCCTTGGAGAATAGTTTGACTCCCTCTTCTTTGTGGCAACCCCTGAGATATTGGAACCCTGCTATCACTAATTGCCTTTCTTTCCATTACCCTACAAGTACATGGATCAATTTGCTTTCCTACATCCTTCCTTTTCAGAAATAATGCCAACATTTGGGGTTTCAAAAGTGGACTACACATGTCCCTGCTGGGATAAAACTGCATGCGAGAACACACTGAACAGCATGTAAATAACAGGCTGCGATAATAGTTTATAATTTATGAGGTAGCCAAAGATGATTGGGAACTTTCTGGGGGTGAAATAGTGGACCAATGGACAAAAATGCCAGCAAATGCAGTGTTTCAGCTTGCGGTCCTGGATAGCTAGCACACAGGTAGGCCTTCGACTTAACAACAGTTCATTTAGTGACCGTTCATAGTTACAACGGCAGTGAAAAAAGTGACATGAACGTTTTTCATGTAGTAATGTCCATTGCAGCATCCCCTTGGTCACATGACCAAAGCTCACCCGCTTGGCGACTGGCTCATGTTGATGGTTGCAGTGTCCCAGGGTCATGTGATCTCCTTTGGTGAGCCTCTGACCAGCAAAGTCAATGGGGAAGCCACATTCATTTAACAGCCGTGTTGCACAACTTCACAATTGCAGTGAGTCCCAAAATGGGGCAAAACTCACTTAACCAATACCTTGCTTCAGCAACTGAAATTTTGGGCTGAATCGTGGTCGTAAGTCAAGAACTGCCTGTGATGCAGCCCCCAACAAGATTGTAAAAATAAAATAAAATAAAATACAGGAAGCTTGTTATTTATATACATTAGCTATATATAATATATTTTATATGCAGCGTATCTGGACTGCATCATATCTGCCAGTAATGGCTGAGAAAACCCCATTCTTTCTCATACAGGCCTGGTTCTCACAAAGCAGGTAGTGTTCAACTTATAACTACATCGGAGCCTCACATTTCTGTTGCTAAGCCAGTTGGGTGAATTATGCCCCATTTTTATGACCTTTTGTGCAGCAAAAGTTAAGCAAATCCCTGCAAGCTCTTAACGGAATCATATAGTGGTTAAGTCAGTCTGGTTTCCCTTGTTGATTTTGAAATCACCTGGGAAGGTTGCAAACGGTGATCCCAGAATCCTGCAGCTATTGTAAAGACGTGCCCATGTCAAACGCCCAAACTTGGATCCTTGAGGATGCTGCAATGGTCGTAAGTGTGAAAACTGGTCATAGGTCACTTTTTCCCCACTCCTGTTGTAACTTCGAACAAGCCGAGTCAATGGGGAAAGTCAGATTTGTTTAATGACCTCATGATGTACTTAAGCTCTGGGGTGACTTGCTTAACAACTGTGGCAAAACATGACTCATCTAACAGCTACCTTGCTCAACAGTGGTTCCAATTGCTGTTGTAAGTTGAGGACTGTCTATGGATGAGGTAGTTTTGCAGGCCAGGTTATGAATGGGGAGTGAAGAGGCTAAGGGACTGGGAAGAAAGCTGGCAAGGCTTGCTTATATGCAGCTCTTGACTGAAATATACTTGTACAGATATATAGGCATAACATTTCGATTTGTATACCGCTTCAACAGCCCTCTCTAAGCGGTTTACAGAGTCAGCCTATCGCCCCCAACAATCTGGATCCTCATTTTACTGACCTTGGGAGGATGGAAGGCTGAGTCAACCTTGAGCCAGTGGAAATCGAACTGCTGGCAGTTGGCAGAATTAGCTGCAATGCTGCATTCTAACCACTGTGCTGCCACGACTCTTGTACACAAATAAAATAAAGTGAAGGAAGTGCTGAAGCTCTGTGGAAGAGCGCACATGCTTTACGTGTGTGAGATCCCACAGCTAATCCCTGTCTCCAACAGCTAAAAGGATCAGGTAGCGGATAATGGAAAAAAACCCTGGAGGGCCACCGCCAGGCAGAATAAACAATGCTATAAGATGGTCCAAGGTCATTGTGATGGTAACATCCCGGAGAGCGGGGCGGGGGGGGGATCAGTTCCTTGTGGGATCTGATGCAGGTTGAGCAACTGTGCTGTCTCTTAAACAGTCTGGTACCTGTCTCAAGAAAGCAAGGAGAAGGGAAGGGACACCCAGAGGCAAAAAAAAGGTACCCAGGATTCAGCAGCAATGATTTCTCGATAAAAATGCACTCTGGCTGGCTCAGGAATTCTGGGAGTTGAAGTCCACAAGTCATAAAAGGGCCATCGTTCCACATCCCTGTTCATGAAAAACAGAAGTCAGAGTCGCCATTTTTTGGGATTCAGAATCCTGCAGATGCTTCTGAAGCCAGCCAAGAAATTCTGTCAAATTGGTGGCTCCGTGGCCTTTAAACCATTTTCCAAAGGAGGCCCCTGAACTCTTTGAAAGTGTAGCTGGGGGTTTCCAATGAGAACCGACAGCTGAAATGCACCTTGTCTATTTTCAGCCTTTCTATCTAGTAGGGATGGGCTATCAGATACCTACAGCATGCCAGCAATGTCACTGGTATCCTTGCTCCCGAGCCAGCTTTAATGAATATTTCCGAGGGATCTTATGCTGACTCTAAAAGTACAGACCCCCAAACAGCTCAGGATTATTCCCAGCCTAAATTAGCCAGCTGGGTATTATGCAGATAGTGTGGACAGCCAAAAAGAGCAGAGGGGTGGGTGAGTTTCCATTCATTTTCCAAAGCACCAGAAGGCAGGACAAGAAACAATGGATGGAAACTAATCAAGGAGAGAAGCAACCTGAAATTAAGGAGAAACTTCCTGACAGTGAGGACATTTAACCAATGGAATAGCTTTGCCTTCAGAAGTTGTGGGTGCTCCATCATTAATTTTTAAATTTTAATTTTTAAACTGGTATGTTGAGTGCATGGGATTGTCTGGGATGGTGTGAATGATCTCACTTTTATTATTATTATTGTTGTAATTTGTGTTTTTTAATTACTCGTGAGGACTGCTTGTGTGAGAGCTTGGGTATGATTGACTCGGAGGACCTGCCGGGGTTTGCGGGGGTCACCGGGGTGGTCGGGGGGACTATGGCCACGGGAGAGGGTCGGAGCATTGCGGTCATAACAGGGAGGGGCAGATATGGCGGGGACTTTAGGGCAAGCCATTACCGGAGAAGGAGGGTTCGCTACATTACAGAGATCCCTCCTTCCGGCCCTATGAGTCCCACTCCAAGACCAGATGGCGCGAGTAGTCAGGACCCTGGTCTCAGGCTGCTGTTGCTAAATGCCAGGTCTGTTGTTCACAAAGCTCCCCTCGTCCGGGACTTAATCGTTGACGAGAGGGCAGACCTGGCATGTATTACTGAAACCTGGCTGGGCACAGAAGGAGGAGTCCCCCTTGTAGAGATGTGCCCAGAGGGATTTCAGGTGCTTCATCAGCCGAGAGCCCAGGGAAGGGGTGGCGGTGTGGCTATTATTATCCGGGAGTCTCTGTTACCTCGTAGGGTCCCTGCTCCGGAGCTTGCCGGGTGTGAGTCCCTGCTGATAAAGTTGGACCTCAAGGGTCAAGTGGGTTTGCTGCTAACGTACCTGCCTCCCAACTGCGTTACAGCATCCCTCCCCTCGCTCCTCGAGTCAGTAGCCGAGCTGGCAGTTGAGCTCCCCAGGCTTATAGTTCTGGGGGACTTTAACCTGCCATCGCTCGGTGAACGCTCTGACGGGGCGCAGGAGTTCATGGCTTCCATGACAGCCATGGGCTTGACCCAGGTAATTCGGGGCCCAACTCATACAGCGGGTCACATGCTCGACCTCGTATTCCTCTCGGAGCAGTGGATGCGTGATCTTGGTCTGAGGGGTAATGAGATCATACCCCTGTCGTGGTCAGACCACTGCCTACTGAGGCTTGACTTCCGGAGGCCAAACCCCCACCGTAGGGAGGAGGAACCGACCAGGTGGTTCCGCCCCAGGCGACTTATGGACCCTTTGAGGTTCCAGACGGAGCTTGGGGTAATTCCCGACACTCTCGCCCACAGTTCGGCGGAGACTCTGGTTGCCGCCTGGCATTCGGCGGCGTCGGAGTCTCTTGACCGGATTGCGCCACTACGGCCCCTCCGGGTCAGCGGATCCCGGAGACCTCCTTGGTTCACCGAGGAACTCCGGGAGAAGAAGCGCCGGAGGAGACGCCTAGAGCACCTGTGGAGGTCCGATAAGTCCGAGGAGAACCGAGCACTTTTGACTACCTGCACCAAGGATTACATCCGGGCACTAAGAGTTGCCAAAAGAACGCATATCTCCGCCTTGGTAGCGTCCGCCGAGTCACGCCCAGCCGCCCTGTTTAGGATCACCCGCTCCCTCCTTAATAGGAGGGATGCGGGAGAACCTTGCAGGGTAGGGCTGAGGACTATGCCCAGTTCTTGGCGGACAAAGTTGCTCGGTTTCGTTCGGACTTGGACTCCACCGCCGTAGATCCAGCCGAGACACAGGGGGATTACTTGGTAAACCATCTCTGGGTTGAGTTCCAGGATGTTGACTCTGGGGATGTGGACAAGGCCATTCGAGCTGTAAGTGCCTCCACCTGTATTCTGGACCCGTGTCCCTCCTGGCTGGTTGCCAACAGCAGGGAGGTGACACATGGCTGGATCCAGGCGGTCGTGACCGCCTCCCTTCGGGAGGGGCACTTCCCCGCCGCACTTAAGACGGCGGTGGTGAGACCCCTCCTGAAGAAACCATCCTTGGATCCAGCCATTTTAAACAACTATCGTCCTGTCTCCAACCTACCCTTTATTGGGAAGGTTGTTGAGAAGGTGGTGGCCTTCCAGCTTCAACGGGCCTTGGAGGAAGCTAGCTATCTTGACCCCTTCCAGTCCGGCTTCAGACCCGGTTACAGCACTGAAACCGCTTTGGTCGCATTGACCGATGATCTCTGGAGGGCCAGAGATGGAGGCCATGCGTCCATCCTGGTTCTCCTTGACCTCTCGGCGGCTTTCGATACCATCGACCATGGTATCCTTCTGCGACGACTGCGGGAGGTGGGGGTGGGAGGCACTGTTTTGCAGTGGTTCTCCTCCTACCTCTCGGACAGGTCGCAGTCGGTGTTGGTCGGGGGGCAGAGATCGTCCCTGAGGCCCCTAACATATGGGGTGCCGCAGGGTTCGGTCTTATCCCCCCTACTATTTAACATTTACATGAAACCGCTGGGCGAGATCATCCGGAGGCACGGGATAAAATACCATCAATATGCGGACGATACACAACTGTATCTGTCCGCCCCGTGCCAACTCAATGAAGCGGTGGACGTGATGAACCGGGGCCTTGAGGCCGTTAAGAACTGGATGAGCGCTAACAAACTGGTACTCAACCCGGACAAGACCGAGTGGCTGTTGTGTTTCCCTCCCAACAATTTGGCTGACATTCCAACACTCAGGCTGGGGGGTCAAATTTTATACCCCTCAGATAGGGTCCGTAATCTAGGAGTCCTCCTGGATTCACAGCTGACTTTTAACCATCAGTTGTCGGCTGTGACCAGGGGGGCATTTGCCCAGGTTCGCCTGGTCCGCCAGTTACGGCCCTACCTGAACCGGGAGGCTCTCACAACAGTCACTCGAGCCCTTGTGATCTCTAGGCTGGAAAACTGCAATGGGCTCTACATGGGGTTGCCCTTGAAGTGCATCCGGCGACTGCAGTTAGTCCAGAATGCAGCCGCGCGAGTGATAGTGGGCGCACCGCGGTTCGCCCACATTACACCCATCCTCCGCGAGCTGCACTGGCTACCTGTCGATCTCCGGGTGCGCTTCAGGGTATTGATGACCACCTTTAAAGCACTCCATGGTAGTGGATCTGGGTACTTGAGAGACCGCCTTCTGCCGATTACCTCCCTTCGACCGATTAGATCTCACAGATTGGGCCTCCTCCGGATTCCATCTGCCAGTCAATGTCGACTGGCGACTACACGGAGGAGAGCCTTTTCTGTTGCAGCTCCGACCCTGTGGAACGATCTCCCCGTTGAGATTCGTACCCTCACCACCATCCAGACCTTCCGCACGGCCCTTAAGACCTGGCTCTCCCAGCAGGCCTGGGGATAAGTTTTTAAATTACCCGCCCGAGTGTTGACTGTTGAATGCAAGTTGGTGTTTTATTATCTATCTTGTTTACTCACTGTTGGTCTTGTATTATTGCACCCCCTTCCCGTGATTGTAAGCCGCCCTGAGTCCCCTCAGGGAGAAGGGCGGCCTATAAATCGTAATAAATGTAAAAAAAAAATGTCAAATGTCAAATGGAGGTTTTTAAGAAGAGACTGGACAGTCACTTGCCTGGAATGGTATAGGACAGCAATGGCGAACCTTTTTTGGCTCACGTGCCATAAGGGGGGAGAGTGCAGGGGGGTCATGCGTGGGCGTGCCACACCCATAATGCAACGAGCAACACCCCCCCAGTGTGCATGCGTGCATGAGAGGTGCTCACCCCCATTTTGTGCATGCTTTTTTCACCCTCCCCAGGCTCCAGAGGCTTTATAGGAGCCTGGGGAAGGTGAAAACAGCCTCCCTGCCCCCTGAAGACTCTCCGGAGGCTTCAGGGACCT
This sequence comes from Thamnophis elegans, assembly GCF_009769535.1. NCBI lineage: Eukaryota > Metazoa > Chordata > Lepidosauria > Squamata > Natricidae > Thamnophis > Thamnophis elegans. Next base: position 15,607,213 of record NC_045552.1, on the reverse strand, counting down.
TCAGGAGACTACCCTGTGACTTCCGGTTTGTTCATAGGGTCGTTTTTAGTCCTCTGGAGGCTTCAGGGAAGCCTCCTGAAGGTCCCTGAAGCCTCCGGAGGGCTTAAACCGACCCTACGAGCAAACCGGAAGTCCATTCCTGAACTTCCGGTTTGCCCATAGGGGCGGTTTTTTGCGCTCCCGAGGCTTCAGGGAAGCTCCTGAAGCCTCCGGGGGAGTGGGGGAGGCCCTGACAAATGGCTCCGCGTGCCACCTATGGCACGCGTGCCACAGGTTCGCCATCCCAGGTATAGGATCTCCTGCTTGAGCAAGGGGCTGGACTAGAAGATCTCCAAGGTCCCTCCCACCTCTATTCTACCGGTTCAGCAAACCAGATGTAAAATTAACATCCGGTTTGCCCAAACCACCTGATTCCCATCCCTGAATAAGTCACATTTTTCAGTGCCATTGTGACTTTGAACTAAACGAATGATTGCAAGTTCTGGATTACCTGTATAAGGTATAAACAGGTAGTTCCTTGGCTTACCAGCATTCATTGAGTAATGAAAGTTACAATGGTACCAAATTGATCGAATTGATTTATGACTGGTCTTCACGTTTACGATGGTTGCAGCTTCCGCAATCATCACATGATCAGCATTGAGGTTTTGGGCAACTGGCATGTACAGATCGTCCTCGACATATGACCTCAGTAGAGCCCCAAATTTCTCTTAAGTGAGACATTAGTTAAGTGAATCTCATCCCATTTTACGACCTTTCTTGCCACAGTTGTTCACTGCAGTTGATATGTTAGTAACCCGGCTGTGAGGTGAATCTGTCTTCCCCACTGACTTTGCTTGTCGGAAGGTCGCAAAAGGAGACCACATGACCTTGGGACACAGCAACAGTCATAAATATGAATCCATTGCCAAGTGCCTGAATTTTGATCAGGTGATCATGGGGATGCTGCAAAGGTCGTAATTGTGAAAAGGGATCATAAGTCACATTTTTCAGTGCCGTTGTAACTTTGAACGGTCACTAAATGAACTGTTGTAAGTCGAGGACTACCTGTATTTATGACAGTAGCAGCATCCCAGGGTAAGGTGATCGACGTTTCCTTCCCAGTTAGCTTCCAACAAGCAATGTCATTGGGGTAACCCAAGATTCACTTAATGACCTCACAATTCATCTCACAACTGCAGTGATTCGCTTAACAACAGTGGCAAAAAAGGTAATAAAATGAGGCACAGCCCACTTAACAGCCGTCTTGCTTAGCAACAGAAATTCTGATCCCAATCATAGAGTTAGGTCAAGGACTATCTATAGAATAGAATAGAATAGAATAGAATAGAATAGAATTCTTTATTGGCCAAGTGTGATTGGATACACAAGGAATTTGTCTTTGGTGCTTATGCTCTCAGTGTACATAAAAGGCAAGATATATTCATCACGAATCATAAGGTGCAACACTTAAGGATAGTCATAGGGTACAAATAAGCAATCAGGAAACAATCAATATCAATATAAATCTTTGGGATACAAGCAACAAAGTTACAGTCATGCACTCATGTGGGAGAAAATGGATGATAGGAACGATGACAAGACTAATTGTAATCGTAATGCAGACTTTGTAAATAGTTTGACAGTGTTGAGGGAATTATTTGTTTAGCAGAATGATGGCGTTCGGGAAAAAACTGTCCTTGTGTCTAGTTGTTCTGGTGTGCAGTGCCCTATAGCGTTGTTGTGAGGGTAAAATTTGAAACAATTTATGTCCAGGATGTGAGGGGTCTGTAGATATTTTCACAGCCCTCTTTTTGACTCTTGCAATGTACAGGTCCTCAATGGAAGGCAGGTTGGTAATAATTGTTTTTTTCCTACAGTTCTAATTATCCATTGAAGTCTGTGTGTGCCTTGTTGGGTTGCAGAACCAAACCAGACAGTTATAGAGGTGCAGATGACAGATTCAATAATTCCTCTGTAGAACTTAATAATTAACAACAACAATAACAATAATGTTATATTCAGTAGCAAATTATTCTTCCAGGTTTCAAGAAGGCGTTTTCTCAGCCGTACCTAGGAAGACGAGAGATTGAACCCAAGTGCAGAGAAGAAGCTCTACCACCAGCTGATAATATCTCCCCCTTAAAAATAGAAACTCAGGAAGGAAGTCTTTAGACTGGGTGATTCCTTTCCTCAAATTCTTTTGTTTGGACTTAGCGGTGTCCTTGTCGTTTGTAAACTTTGGGTCTGGCCTTGATATGTTATGCAAAACAGGATGGGGGTGCTTTATGCTGCTTTAGCCTTTATTTAGGAAACATGGTTAAGCAAAACATTGGTTAATTAAGTCCTGCAATTTAGCCTTTGGATAAAAGGGCTGCTATAAGAAGGAATGTAGGAAGCTTATTTTTTGTTAACAAAAGTGACTTCCCAGGGCCTGGTTCTGAAATTCCCAGCTAGGAGTCCTGGTTTTCAGAGCAATTCAATCTTTCTCTTCTTCCGAAAGTAGCCTCTTCTCCACGTTGTACCAACTAAGCAAGCATGCTTGGGATGGCAGCCATCTGCACCTTTGTGGGTGGTGTGTGTGTGTGTGTGTGTGTGTGTGTCGGGTCCTATGTTTTCTGTTTTGATCCGTGCCCGCTGGGACCTTAAGTAATTAATATCCCAAATGGTGCCATGTCTCATTTTACACCAGAAGGGACCTGGATGCAAACTGAGCATAATTTCTTATCCCTTTCATTGTTCAGGCCCAGCCTTTGTGGACACTGCCGTGCGCATGATTGCCTTCCTTTCTTCCTTTCTCTCTTCCCCCCACCCTCCAGCCCCCCCAGAGAGGTTTGGGTCTTTTCAGCATAATAATATCGACCCATTATTTTGCCCTGCAGCAGGACGTGTCCCAGCTGCAAGGCTTTTGTTTACAGTAACTTCGTGGCAAGGATTTGCCCCAAAGCTCACAGCGCTTAGGTAACTAATAAAATTGTTGAAAGATCAGGAACTAGGCTGGCCAGCACACCCATTTGCAGTGGGCCACTGACCCGTCCGGATTTAGGCTTCGCTTCCCCCCCCCCCTTTTATTTCTCTTAGTCCTATTGAATGCCCTGCTTTATTCCTTGGTGGTTAGTGGGAGGCAGGAGATAAGCCATTTGTCATGATCCCTTCCCTTTACCAACTTCCAGGGGCACCTGGCCATCCCCAGTGGGTTGAAGGAGGAAACTCATTTGTGTAGCCATGTTTTAATTCCCCGGATAGTCTAATCTCTGGCACCATCTGTGTCCCCCACCTGGATGGAGGAGGCCAGAAAGCTCTTGGGATTTCTTCCAGAAGGTGAATGTCAAGAGGGCTTGTTTATTCACTGTCTGTCCAGATAACATCCCGGGTCACAAGAGGACAGTTTTGTTTGGTTTTGAAAGAGCCGCTGAGCCGGATCTCCGCCAGCTGCAGAGACTGGCTTTCAGTAACCCAACGTCAAGGGAAAAAGGGAAAAAGAGGGCTTCAACCAAAGCAGCAAAGAAACTTCCCTGGGGCTAGATAGTCCAAGTGGATCTGTGGGTCCCCCACCGTTGACTGTCCCATGGTCCTCTCCTCCAGTCATAGCAGCTGCAGGCTTGGCTGGCTTCCCGTAAGCGACACTGGCCTGTGCAAACAAATACAAGTAGTCCTCGATTTACAACAGTTTGCAAGAGCAGCTAATATCTGTAGCTTGGGTATAGGTGTTGTGGCCTGCGAGCGGAGCTGGCAGCAGATTCGAACAGTGAGAAGGTTGGGGTGGAACATGGGCCAGTCCTGGAGTCTGGGGAAGGCTCAGATGAGGGCTCTTCATCGGAGGCAGAGAGGGGGCCAGAGCCGTCCCACAGCTATCAGCTGCCTTCAGAGTCAGACATCAGTGAGGCAGATGAACAGCTGGAGCCTGTTCCCAGTGTGTGCATGCGCAGAATTGCCAGACAAAGGGAAAAGCTAAAGAACAGGGGTCGACTTGGGAGTAAGGTCACAGGTGGACAATAAATGCCCCCTCTCAGAGGAAATAAAAGAGGAGCTAAAGGGGAGTGGAGTTTGCAGGAGACAATTAGTTCGCTTAATTGGTTCGTGACTCTCCGAGACTCCTTGCCACATTTTGCAGATATCAGCCTGTCAGCTCGCCAATCCAGATAAGGTCTGTGACTGTAAATCCTCCCTGGAAAGACTTTGCTAGATGTGAATGAGCAGAACTCACAGTCAATTAATAAAAGGGGTTTTTTTCAGGACAAGGAGTTTGCTTCCTGCTCTTGGGAAGCCTCGGTCAGAACACTTTCTATTGGCTTCATCCCCACAGCTCCTACCTTGTCTCAGATTGCTATACACAGCGAGTCAATGAGAAAGCAGGTGCATCACCAATGGGATAATTGATGGTCTCTGAGCTCATTTAGAATCCTGATTCATCTGTTGTGATGGAAGAAAAAGCCTCATGGAAGTGGCCAGCAGCTTAGCACGCCTGGATTGGCTGTTTTATTTTATTTATTTAGCTAATTTATACAGCTTTGGCTATAGCCTTGTATAGGCTGTACGAGTGGTGGGTTTCAAATTTTTTTAGAACCTCTTCTGTAGGTGTGGCCTGCTTTGTGGGAGTGGCTTGCCAGCCATGTGACTGGGTGGGAGTGGCTTGCCGGCCATGTGACTGGGTGGGAGTGGCTTGCCACCCATGTGGCTGGGTGGCAGTGGCTTGCCAGCTATGTGAATGGGTGGGCGTGGCCAACTTGTAAAATGTGGTAAAACTCACTTAACAACGCTCTTGCTTAGCAACCAAAATGTTGGCTCAGAAACTCTGGCATTTGAAGCACACAAGTCTTAAAGCTGTCAAGTTACAAGACCCTTGTACCCCTAACCCCTTAGAAAAAAACCCCCAGGGGTGTTCAAACTTGACAGCTTTAAGACTTGTGGACTTCAACTCCCAGAATTCCTCCTCCAGTCATGTCGGCTCAGGAACTCTGGCATTGAAGTGTGCAAGTCTTAAAGCTGCCAAGTTACAAGACCCTTGCATCCCTAACCCCTTAGAAAAAAACCCCCAGGGGTGTTCAAACTTGACAGCTTTAAGACTTGTGGACTTCAACTCCCAGAATTCCTCCTCTTGCTCTTCATCTTGATGATGTGCGGACGGGTGGGGCGAGGGAGCTAGAACCGGTTTTAAACGGCACTGTAGATTTGTGGAACTTCTTCTATAGAAGAGGTTAGGACTGGTGCTCGCTTCGGCAGCACATATACTAAAATTGGAACGATACAGAGAAGATTAGCATGGCCCCTGCGCAAGGATGACACGCAAATTCGTGAAGCGTTCCATATTTTTTTAAAAAAAAAAAAAAAAAAAGAAGAGGTTAGGACTGGCAGGAACCTACCCCTGGGCTGTACCCATAAGTGTAGATGGCTATACAGCTGGATGAGTTAGCGTGCCAATTTTACATTTGATTTCATTTTCTTCCTTTTTTTTTTTTTTTTTTGCAAAAGTTAGGAGGGACAGCTTCTCAGCAAAATTCTTACCGAGGAAATGCAGGTAGTCCTCAACTTACGACCACAACTGAGCCCAAAATTGATGTTGCTAAGTGAGAAAATTGTTGAGTGAGTTTTGCCCCCATATTATGATTTTTCTTGCCACGTTTGTTAAGTGAGTAGCTGCAATTCTTAAATTAGTCACATGGTTATGAAGGGCATCTGGTTTTCCACTGACTTTGCATGTCAGAAGGTCGCAAAAGGGGAATCACGTCACCCCCACACCCCCGGGATGTTGCAACTATCATGAATGTGAGTCAGTTGTCAAGCATCTCAGTGTGAATCCTGTGACCAAGGGGGATACTGCAGGGATCGTGAGTGTGAAAAACAATCAAAAAGTCACTTTTTTCAGTGCCATAGTAACTTTGAATGGTCATTAAATGAACTGTTGTAAGTTGAGGACTGCCTGTAGTGTGGCTGAAGTTGTTCAGCAGTGAGTCTCCTTCCCCAAAGTTGAAGCAAGGATATGATTTCAGATTACACTGTTATATTGGTTAGATTTATACCCTACCTTTTCTGTAGGAAATCAAGGGGGATTCATTTATTCCCCAAACATCCTAATACGGTGTTGCCGAACCTTTTAGGCACTGTGCCAAAATGGGTGCGCGTGTGCCAGGGTTGGGTTCCTGCCAGTTCTAACCTCTTCTATAAAAGAGGTTCCACAAATCTACCGTGCCGTTTAGAACCGGTTACAGCTCCCTCCCCCCCTTCCGCACCACGCTTGCCCCGCCCACCGCTCACTGATTGGCTGGCTCACCAATCCCCCCCCGGCTCTAAGAGTCCTATCTAAACCATAAAGTCTTAAAGCTGTAAAGTTTGAACATCCATGGGTTTTTTTTTCTAAAGGGTTAGGGGTGCAAGAATCTTGTAACTTGACAGCTTTAAGACTTGTGTGCTTCAAATGCCAGAGTTTCCGAGCCAACATTTTGGTTGTCAAGCAAGAGCGTTGTTAAGTGAGTTTTACCACATTTTACAAGCTGGCCACCCCCACACAGTCACATGACTGCCAAGCTACTCCCACTTGGTCATATGGCTGGCAAGCCACTCCCACCCCATCACATGGCCGGCAAGCCACTCCCACAAAGCTGGCCACACCTACAGAAGGGGTTCTAATTTTTTTTGAAACCCATCACTGGCATGTGCATGTGCATGCCAGAAACCGGAAAAGAAGCTGCCCCATATGCAGGTGCGGGCCAGGAAGATAACCTTCTGGTTTCCAGCATGTGCATGCGCGTCGGCCACCTTGTCTTCCGGTTTCTCGCATGCATGTGCACGTGAAGACCAGCTGGCCTGTGCGCATCAGTAGTGAGTTGCAGGCGGTACACCTGTACCAGAGCCTGCCCGGAGCACCGGATACCATTCTGGTACAGTGCTTCAGAGGGCCCACCCACCCGCCTGAGCTCCTTACATGTCCTTTAAGCCTTTGGCGCTTCCGTGCATGCGCAATGCACTTACGGCTCCTGTGCGACACTCCGCTGAGTAGCGGGAGCATCACGGAGGCATTGCAGGCAGGTATGACACATGCACACACGTCCATGTGGGTGACGCTGGAACCTGCCACTGGTGCCCATGCTTGCACCGGAAACTGGAAGATCATCTTCCCAGCACGTTCATGCGCATCGGGTGGCTGCTCTTCTGATTTCTGGCGCTCCTGTGCATGTGAAGACCAGCTGGCCGGCACACCGGAACCCGGAAGAGCAACGGGCGATGGCTCGCGTGCCCAAAGAGATGGCTCTGCGTGCCACTTCCTGCATGCGTGCCACGGTCCCAATACCTTCCCTACTATACATAGCATGCTAGATTTCTTTCATTTAATCATGCTGGTATTTTAGAAGTGAAAACCTAACTTTCTTTGTCCAAGTCTCCTTCCTGACTTTTCAGGCCATAGAGAACAAAACATGAAGCTAACAGTCGCTATTGTAGGTTTGGTTTGTAAATTGAATCTGACCGGGTTTTGTAAAATCACGCAATTGTTTACTGCTATGCCTGGGAAAAAGTGGCAGAAAAACTACGCAATTACTGAAAACTTCCTGCACCAGCTCTTTAAAAAAATGCAACCCAGACCCTGAACATTTATTTAGTTCTGTTCCTAACAACATGATTTACTGCATGGTTGATTAAGCTGGTTTTGTACCAATGCAGGCAGTCCTCGACGTACGACCACAATTGGGCTCGAAATTTCTGTTGTTAAGTGAGACGTTTATTGAGTGAGCCTTGCCCCATTTTACAACCTTTCTTGCCACCATTGTTAAGTGAATCACTGCAGTTGATAAGTTAGTAACACAGTTGATAAGGGAATCTGGCTTCCCCCTGGACTTGGCTTGTCATGACATGGGATGACATGACCGCCAGGACACTGCAACCGTCATAAATATGAACCACTTGCCAAGCGTCTGAATTTGGATCGTATGATCATGGGGGTTCTGCAATGGTCATGTCACTTTTTTCAGTGCTGTTGTAACTTTGAACGGTTGCTAAATGAACTGTTGTAAGTCAATGACTACCTGTACTTTATAGATATATCTTCATATGCCACTCATTTTATTACTATTTGGTATACTCTTCATTGATTATATTTATAAGCTGATAACACACAGGCACATAGTACATACATGTACATATATAATAAAAAATGATAGTCCAATATCTCTTGTTGCATTTTAGTAACATCTCATGAGCCATGGTGGTGCAGTGGGGTTCACCGACAAAACTACGACGGACAAATGAGCACCGACAAAACCACGATGGACAAATGAGCGCCGTCAAAATTGCTAATTGATTTTCGACAATAGCGCTCCGACAAATGCGCGCCGACAAAATCGCGTCATCAAGAAACTATAGACAGCCCAGTGAGTGTGCTGGGCCTTTAACATAGTGGGACACGTATACATACGTTATAACCCTAACCCTAACCCTTTCGATTTTATTGTGCTTGTCATCGCACTTTTGTCGGCGCGATTTTATCGGCGCGAATTTGTCAGCGCGATTTTGGCGTCGCGTTTTAATCGGCTCTATTTTGTCTATCGCGCAATTGTCGGGTCACGGCGCAGTGGTTAGAGTGCAGTACTGCAAGCTACTTCTGCTAGTTGCTGGCTGCACTTCAGCAGTTCAATTCTCACCGGCTCCAGGTTGACTCAGCCTTCCATCCTTCCAAGGTCGGTCAAATGAGGACCCAGATTGTTGGGGGCCATAGGCTGACTCTGTAAACAGCTTAGAGAGGGCTCTAAAGCACTGTGAAGCAGTATATGTCTAAGTGCTATTGCTATTTTTCTTCCTTCCTTCCCCCCCAGTGGTTAGAATGCAGTATTGCAAGCTAACTCTGCCCATTGCCAGGAGTTCGATCCTGACCAGCTCAAGGTTGACTCAGCCTTCCATCCTTCCGAGGTCGGTTAAATGAGGACACAGATTGTTGGGGGCAATAGGTTGACTGTAAACTGCTGAGAGAAGGCTGTGAAGCACTGTGAAGTGGTATATAAGTGTGCTATTGCTATCTCTCTGGGACATTTGAATCAGTGTTGACTCCTTAAAATTAGTTCATACAGTTTCTTTGCAAGATTTTGCAATTGCCTCCTCCTTATTGGCCCAAGGTCACCCAGCTGGCTTTGTGCTTAAGACAGGACTAGAACTCAGGACTAGAACTCATGGTCTGCTGGTTTCCAGGTGGGTGCATTAACCATTCCACTAAACTACCATTCTCCGGGACATCTAATTTTTTAAAAATAAAAATAAAGGATGCTTCTGTTTTTCAAACCTATATTGCTTGGCTATTAAATATGTTGCTTCTCTCATTCTTTTCCATGTATTCTACACTGATGGATTCTGATGAATTATCTATCGGATTCCTGTAATTGGCTCCATTTTTATTTTTGGTGAGTATGAACTTTTATGAAATTCTTAATGAGTTGAAAGTGTTCTTTCAGAAACAGAGGCTTTGCTTAGTCTCATTTGTTTTTTTTTTAAATTAAGTTCTTCTGGTTTACGTGGTTTAATCCTTCCTTTGTAATGTAACTGAAAGTATACTGGATTCATTTTTTTTAATGGAGTAGAATTCTAGTGGGTTAATTTGTTATTCTAGAGCAATGGATATTTTCTATCAAATGTTCTTCTTGTGGTTAGTTCAGGGGTTCTAACCTCTTCTATAGAAGAGGTTCCACAAATCTACAGTGCCGTTTAGAACCGGTTCCAGCTTGCTTATTTATTTGTTTGTTTGTTTGTTTTAATTTATATTGCTGCCTATTCGCCCATGGCGACTCAAAGCAGGTTACAGAATAAATGCCACATGTAAAACAATAAAAACTAACAAAAAGAATCAAATAAATGAACGTAGTACAATATAACAAAATCAACCCCCATCTCCCACCCCCACCCCAGCAACAGCCAATCACACGAGTCATTTAATGGGCTCCATCCCGCTCTGGGTTCCCCAGGCCCGCTGGCAGAACCAGGTCTTCAGCGCCTTCCGGAAAGAGTGGGGGGTGGTCTAATCTCTGGGGGGGGGAGGATGTTCCAGAGAGAGGGAGCCACCACGGAGAAGGCCTTTCTTTTGGGTCCCACCAGATGTATCTCCCTCGGGGATGGGACCCACGGTATTCCCTGCCTCTCTGCTCTGATGGGTCGGATAGATATGACCGGCAAGAGACGGTCCCTGAAATCACCTGGTCCTAAGCCATGAAGGGCTTTAAAGGTGACAACCAGCACCTTGAATTGTACCCGGAAGCAAATCGGCAACCGATGTAGCTCCCGCAGGAGAAATAAATATACAAGATTATTTTAACCCTATTCACAAGAATCTGGTCAACTCAAGTTTGACACTAAATTCACACAAGGGCCAGCGGAATTTAGGAGAGGTTGCACTTTTGCAGTGCTTGTGGGAATACAAGGACTCTAAGCTGATGACTAGTTTAACTCCACCATCACCCACCCATCCCACCTCTGCGTGCTCTTCTCCTACAGGCTCTGAATTGAGGGGAGGAGTGAAATAGCTGAGTAGCCTTGCAGTATTTATCTAGTAGTTATGTAGCGAGTGCTTTCATCTGGCGAGATTCCTATATGTAGCTGAGCGACAATAAACATACCACTCTGATCAGTTCTTTGAGTTGCTTTTGGTTCCTTGTGCCTGACAGAAGATGACAATGTTTTCCCTGTGGTCAGTAATCTAATTGCAGAGGTTTCCCCAGTTTCGGCAAACAGAGTAAATGTGCCTTGTCAGTTTAACCTTGAACCTGCGCCTTTAATGAAATACTAGCAGATGCCCCAGAGTTTAGACAGGCACCTGGTCAAAGTGAGATAGGCTTTCTTCTCTGACAGCAGCATGAAAGGGGAAGCTAAGGAAACATATCTGAACGAGTTCATTCCTTCAGACTTTTGGATTCTTCTTTTGCCAAATTTAAAGTAATTCCTTCCTACGCTGAAGAAGTGAGAGGGAAGCATCTGTTTTATCGTATTTATATTTCTCTTCTACGGAATGCAAAGTGGTGCATGCAAATTTATTTTTGGCTGGATCTGTTTTAACTTCAATGAGACTGTAGTATCTGGTGTTTTCAGGCTGTTCTTTGGAAGCCCCGATCGAGTTTGCTGAGGTGGAGTTAAGCCATTTGAAAGGGCTTTCTTTTGGACTAAGGAGTGGTGGGAGATAGAAAATCAAAGACATTACGTGATTTGTTGCTCTGCAACATGATTTGTTTGGTTTATGGCATAGCATGCTGGGTGAATCTTGATGCTGTGAATTCAGGAGTGGGCTTCAAAAATTTCAGCAACAGGTTCTCTGCCTGGTTTCTGGGTGGGCGTGGCCATGGTGGGCGTGGCCTAGTCGGCCTGCACCATGGCAGGGGGGGCATTTTTGTCTTCTCCAGGCTCCGGAGGCTTTCCTCGAGTTTCTGGGAGGGCGAAAACTGCCTCTCCTGGGCTCCGGAGGCCCTCCGGAGACTGGGAACAGGGCCTCTCCAAGCCTCCACGCCGACCCTGCACTTACTTCGCATTCAAAATGGGCCATGTGGAGACTCCTGGGCGGGGTGGGATTTGAAGGTTCTCCAAACTGGCCATAACATTAGCTATGGGTTCTCCCATACCTGGGCGAACCCATAGCAGTCCACTCCTGTGTGAATTGCAAGTCACAGTTAACTTCCAGAGCCCTGGTGACTCAGTGGTTAGAATGCAATATTGCAGGCTAACTCTGCATGCCAACTGCCAAGAGTTCGATCCTGACTGGCTCAAGATTGACTCAGCCTTCCATGCTTCCAAGGTCATTAAAATGAGGACCCAGGTTGTTGGGGGACAATATGCTGACTCTGTAAACCTCTTAGACTTGGAGAGTGCTGTAAAGCACTATGGAGTGGTATATAAGTGCTTTTGCTATTGCGTACAACATTCAGTAGCAAACCGTGATTTGTTAAACTATTCATAATTGTTAATGTCTGAACTGGGCCAGAGGCACTGTTCAATAATACTGCCCACGTTCCTCTGTGCATTTATTAAATTCTTTTCTGTATGCATATTTGAAAAAGCAGCATGATATGCCAGTGCTCAATTTCAATACTAGATGCTTGTTGCATAACCTTTCCATGTTTATCTGGAAACAGAAGGCTTAGCTGGATCAACAGATGGGCTTTACTCATTGAGGAATGCTGTAGAACCTAAAAGAACACTAACTACCCTCCTGTTGATGATGCTAATAGTACAAGGCATGAAGGTAATGTTTCATTGCAAGAAACCTGACCACAATTGATTTTTTTTCCAAATGGGCTCGAGTAGATTATTATCCAATTTATGCCAGCTTTTGACTAATAGTTACATACAAGACTTGTAGCTGAAAAGAAATCTTAACTCTTTACTCACTTTAGGGAAGTGAGAGTTCTTTGCTTTCAGTTTTGGGGAACAATGTATTAATATACGTGGACCACAAATCTCTAAATCGGCATTTTCTGACTAGGTGATTTCCACATGGGTTGAACTATAACTCCCATCATTAGAGCTGTGGTGGCACGGTGGTTAGAATGCAGTATTGCAGTATTGCAGGCTAATTCTGCCAACTGCCAGCAGTTCGATCCTGATCGGTTCAAGGTTGACTCATCCTTTCATCTTTCTGAGATCGGTAAAGAGAGGACACAGATTGTTGGGGGCAATAGAGAGGGCTGTAAAGCATTATGAGGTGATATATAAGTCTTAAGTGCTATTACTAGAGCTATTACCTATAATGCATCAAATCCAGGCTGGGTAATTTGCTGTGGACAGACATATTTTGTTTGTTATGGTTGGCATGATATGAATTATGCAGAACGGAACTAGGCCTTCCTTCCTTCCTTCCTTCCTTCCTTCCTTCCTTCCTTCCTTCCTTTTCATCTGCTCCCTCTACTCAAGAAACTCTGAATGGTGAAAAGAAATATAAATAAAGTAGCTGTATCAATCCTTTAAGAAGAAACAGAGCTGAAAAAAATTACAACATCAGTTATTCATAAAAACCACACCAGAGATCCATCCTGTCCTCTGCATTTCAGGGGGAAAGCCAGGTCTTCACAGAAGGCCAACAAGGTTAGGGCTGCTTCCATCTCAGGGCAGAGACTATTCCACAAGACAGGTGCCTTGATGGAGAAGGTAAGCAATGCCACCAAAGGGACCTAGACATAGTAGAATGGGTAAAAACAGTTGCTATTGACTTTTCCTTCACTCTAGGCATCATGGCTGTGGTGTCTAAAACAGAGGCACAAAATTTTCCCCTTCTAGAAATGGCTGGAATGTTGTGTTCATGAGACAGAAGAGAAAGTACATTAAATATAAAGAAACATCACATCAATTGCATGTGGTCTCCATTGGCATGCTATCTCAGTTACCCCCATTAGCTTTGCTTTGGCCTGTCCACTGCACCCTGAGTATACCCATTCCAGGGACTGCAGCTCTTAGCCCATCATTCTGGATCCCAGGATGGCTCTTGATCTGAAAAAAAAAACCCTGTGCATACCTGCCTCTAAAGCAGGGGCATCCAACCTTGGCAACTTTAAAGACTTGTGGACCAACTCCCAGAATTCTCAGCCAGCATGGCGTCCACTCAGCCATCCCATTACAGATTAACAGAGTTGGAAGGGACATTGTAGGTCATCTAGTCCAACCCCACACCCACCCACCCACCAAGCAGGAGACCCTATACCATTTCTGACAGATGGCAGTACAATCTCTTCTTGAAAGCTTCCTGTGATAAAACTCCCACAACTTCCAAAGGCAACTTCTGTTCCACGGGCTGATTGTTCTCACTGTCAGAAAGTTCCTCCTTATTTCTAGGTTGAATCTCTCCTTGGTCAGTTTCCATTCATTATTCCTTGTCTGGCCTTCAGGGGCTTTGGAAAATAGCTTGACCCCCTCCTCTCTGTGGCAGCCCCCCCCCAATATTGGAACACTGTTATCATGTCTCCCCTGGTCCTTCTCGTCACTAGACTAGCCACGCCCAGTTCCTGCAACCGTTCATTGTGTTGTCTGCTTCTTCTCACTATTGCTTTGGAAGAGGTTTGTGTCTCCTGAGGATTGCAGGGTATTGCCTGCACAGGATTTTGCAACTTTTCCAACAATCACTGTAAATGCCAAACCCTGATTGTAATTTGCTGGGTCTTGGCCAGTACAAATCAAGGGAGAAATTGAATGCCCTTTGGTATTGCTTTCCACTTGATAGCTTTGCTGTCTGTGAACACCATTTCTTCTGGGTATGGGGGTAAAGCAGCCAAAATGATGCTAAAGTTAAAGAAGACTGAGAAAAACAAAGCAGAATATCATCAGACCACAGACGTTGCAAATCTTGTTTATGAACAAGTGCACAGATTGCAGCCCAGATGTTTTCCTTAGGAGAATCAGTTTACGTCTTCTCAAGAAGCACGGCTCCTTCCTCTTAGGAAACATCTGAAGTCAACTTTCCAAAAATGGAAATACTGCAATGGCTTCTAGGAAGAATGGCCTTGCTTTATACAACTTTACCAGCCTGATGATGAAGTGAAAGGATTTGGATTGTTGTGGTGCTGATGAAGAAACAAGCTAGATCTACATCAACAATAAAACAGAAGGAAGTTTCTGAAATTTGATCAATAGCAATAGCAGTTAGACTTATATACCGCTTCATAGAGCTTTCAGCCCTCTCTAAGCGGTTTACAGAGTCAGCATATTGCCCCCAACAACAATCCGGGTCCTCATTTTACCCACCTCGGAAGGATGGAAGGCTGAGTCAACCCTGAGCTGGTGAGATTTGAACAGCCGAACTGCTGAACTGCAGTCAGCTGAAGTAGCCTGCAGTGCTGCATTTAACCACTGCGCCACCTTGATCAAGGAAAGCTATGATTGACTGGAAAATGGTCTCTAATTGGGATGCTCTGGCCATGTACCCTGTTTTCCCCAAAATAAGACCTCCCCAGATAATAAGCCCAATCGAGCTTTTGAGCACATGTACTGAAATAAGCCCTCCCCCCAAAACAAGCTCTCCCTGAAAATATTGCAACACAGCAACAGCCAGGAGGTGACCACGCTTGCTGTCTCCTGCACCTAAAAAATAATAAGACCTCCCCGAAAATAAGACCAAATGCTTATTTCAGGGGTCAAAAGAAAATAACTCTGTCTTATTTTCGGGGAAACATGGTATTAACCATTAAAATTACAGGTAATCTCAACTTACAACAATTCATTTAGTGACCATTCCAAGATA
Source organism: Thamnophis elegans (assembly GCF_009769535.1). Lineage (NCBI taxonomy): Eukaryota > Metazoa > Chordata > Lepidosauria > Squamata > Natricidae > Thamnophis > Thamnophis elegans. Next base: position 15,592,047 of record NC_045552.1, on the reverse strand, counting down.
TAGCATTGGAAAAAGGGACTTATGACCAGTTTTCACACTCATGGTTACGTGATCAAAATTCAGATGCTTGGCAACTGACTTGTGTTTCTGATGGTTGCAGTCTCCTGGACTGATATGATCACCATTTGTGACCTTCTGACAAGCAAAGTGAATGGGAAAGCCAGATTCACTTAACAACTGTATTACTAACTTTAATTGAAGCCCTTCATTTAACAACTGTGGCAAGAAAGGTTGTAAAATGGGGCAAAATTCACTTAACAACTCTCTCACTTAGCGACAGCAATTTTGGGCTCAATTGAGGTTGTAAGTCAAGGGCTGCCTATATCTTCCTGTCCAAGGAATATAAATGGAGCACCAAGGAGAGATTGCCTTGGTAGAAAACTATCTTGCCTTGGACTGTAAAACCTTTTCTCAAAACTTTGAGTCTTCACAGCTGTCCTTTGGGAATTGCATTTTTGTCTTTGCTGAGCTTTGAATGTGAATGGAGACATTATTTATAGCTTCAGGATACAGTCTTTTTGCTTTTCATGTTCCAGACCACAAGAGGCAGACGGATTCAATTCTCATTATTTTGTCATGAGCTCTGCAGTATTCTCCCCCCCCCCCCCGCCTTTTGTAAAATAACCCACATAGCAAAGAGACATTCTAGGTTACTCTGTTTGTCTTGGTAGGAATGGAAGGGGAAAAAAACTAAAAGCAAATTTCAAAATGCTTTTCACAAAAAAATAATTTAAAAAAGGGCTAATATTAAGAGTTAAGATTGTTAAAAACAGGACAGAGATTTTAAATACAGAGGTTTATCACGTCTGCCATGAATTGTTTAATATATTGGCAAGGAGCTAGTTGTTTTATTGGTTTTAATATAATTATTTGGCTTGGTTCTTTGGACTGAAAAGAAAATGATCATGCACTAAAAAAAATAAACTAGGGGTTATATGTACAATTTTCCTCTTGAGTATTTGGAGTTCTTTTATATTAAATTATTAGGTATTGTTACTGGATGAGGTTACAATCTAAATATCTGCCAATCAGATTTCTGAGTTTAAATAATGAAGTTAGCAAATTGTGGGCTTTGATTTACTAATTCTTACTCTATGAATAGAATTAGTGAATGGCTGTTCTAAAATTTGCTTTAGGATAGAAAACCAGACTTTGAAGCTATTAGGTTTTTAAAAATTGACTTATTGATTGTAATCCAGGAACAGCACGATTGCAAATGGACATGGTTTATTCCTGCTTTCTGGGCTTTCTCCTTTTATGCACTTTTCATGCTCCTGACTGATTCATAGCAGTGCAAACTATCAGTTGCTCAATAATGGGGAATACTGTTTTTTTCTGGAATTATTAGAAAATGACAATCAATAAATGTATTTTGCTTATCTACAAGATTGAGTTTGTCATACATTTGTTTTACTCAACAAGAGATAGATAAATAAACAAACAAACAGGGCTGATTGTGATATGATTTGGTATCAGCTGGTTTACATTGTTATAGTTGTTCTTCTGGAGCCTATGCTGTAGATATCAATTTCAATTGTCAATTTGTCAATTTAATGGGTTTATATGCCGCCCAATCCCAGGGGAGACTCAGGGCAGCTTACAAGTACGAATAAAATAAAATAACATACAGGGGAAGAACATAAGACAATACAAACATTTTAAAAACACAACATACATCCGGATTAATTGGGGGTTGACCTGGTTTGAGTCAGCAACCCCAGGCCTACTGGAACAGCCAGGTTTTGGTGGCTTTTTGGAAGGCTGCAAGGGTGGGGAGGGTCCGGATCTCTGTTGGTAACTCGTTCCACAGAGCCGGAGCAGCAACAAAAAAGGCTCTCCCCTGAGTGGTCGCCAGCTGGCATTGTCCGGCAGACGGCACCCGGAGGAGGCCTAACCTGTGAGTTCTTATCGGACGTTGGAAGGTGTGTAGCAGGAGACGGTCTCTCAGATATCCAGGTCCAGTGCCATGTAGGGCTTTAAAGGTAATCAGCACTTTGTAGCGCGTCCGGAGACTATAATAGGGAGCCAGTGCAGCTTGTGGAGGATAGGTGTAACATGGGTGTACCGAGGTACCCCTGATATCACTTGCGCGGCTGCATTCTGGACCAGCTGCAGTCTCCGAACACTCTTCAAGGGCAGCCTCATATAGAGTGCGTTGCAGTAGTCGAGCCTTGAGGTGACGAGGGCATGAGTGACCATTTGAAGTGCCTCCCAGTCCAGATAGGGTCGCAACTAGTGCACCAGGCGAACCTGGGCAAAGGCCCCCCTGGTCACAGCCAACAGATGATGTTCTAAAGTCAGCTACAGATCCAGGAGGACACCCAAGTTGCGAGCCCTCTCTGAGGGGTGTAGATTTTCATCCCCCAGGCTAATAGATGGAAAATCCGGGTTATCCTTGGGAGGAAACATCAAAAGCCACTCAGTCTTGTCTGGATTGAGTTTGCTTCTGGCCATTGGAGATATGAGTTTGCTTCTGGCCATTGGAGTACTCAGAATGCAGATGATCAAAAGTTTGCTGTTTCTTATTTTGTATATGGATCTGCCAAACTGTGGAGGGAACACCAGACTAGATGGGATATATAATGTATATAAGATACAGTATTTGTGTGGATTTTTTTCTCTGAGATCTATAAGGTCACTCTTACTTGAATATCCTTTTTGGACTTGTATGCTGTATTATGAAGCTGGCCTATGCTATACCAGGGAGCGAATCTGCCAGCCAGCTACAGCTCCTGAACCTCAGAGGCCTCCAATAATACAATACTGGTAAAGTTTAAATATGAAATACTAAAATAATCAATACATTTATTTCAATAGGCAGATCCCATTCTAAATATATTTTAATACATTCTCTCTTCTGCACTATTTTTTTTACTTATAGGTATAGCTACTGGTTTTAAACTTTAATAATATTTTACATGATACCGAGCAATATAATGGCATATAAATCGGCTATGAACAGCAGCAGTAAATCTGCACCCCAGGTTTTGGATATTATAGAAAAAAGTGAGAATTAAGTGTGGTCCATGAGCTGAATTCAGTCCCATCAGATGGGAGTAAACAATATGGGGAGAGGAGACCAGATTTAAAGCAGTCTTTTTCAAAAGCCCTGCTGTCTAATGTCATCCTTTTGATCATGAAAGAAATAAGCATGAGAGAGAAGCATTTTTAAGCGTGATAAGAGATCAGTCAGTTGATGGTATTGACTAATACAATTGTGAGATTTGTTCACATTTTGAGTAATTTGATTATTAAATCATTAAAAAGTTTTCAAAAGGTAGCTCCGTTAATCCTCTATAGCAAAAGCAATAAAGAATCTTTAATAAATTCACTGCTACTGTACTTTAAAGGCTCATGAATCGGAAAAGCTTATAAAAATTGTCACTAAAATGCCACAACACTATGCTTTTATTTTTAGAAAACTCATGGTTAAAAAATATTCTATATATGATTTTTAATGATTACCATGCTTCACACTGAAACATACAAAGGTATTGAAATGGTATAGCTTGCCTGCCTCACTACACTTATTCATAGGTTTCAAGCCTGTTTGGCAATTTAATACCTTAAGACAGTGATGGGCAACCTTTTTGGCGTGGTGTGTCAAAAATCGGCAAAAAATCGAGCGTAACTCGTGTTGTGTGTCACTTCGACAAAAACATAATTTTGTGCAATTTATAGTTTAAACTACAAAAATGTATAATTGCAATATATAATTGTATTTAATAAACCAAAAACAAATTATTTAACATACCTGCTTAGTAACTTCTTTGTTAAGCGCTTTTGCATGCTGAGCTATGGAGTGAGCAATGCTCAAACTTGCAGAGTTTAAATTTGTAGAGCCTTTCATAAATTTAAGGATGGAGTTAGATTGGCTCTTATAAAGGTGTAGCTTCCTGGAAATGTATTCCCTCCTTTCATCCTCACTTTTTTCCAAGAGCTGGGAATGATTAGTTTCAAAATGTCTATTTATATTCCATGTTCTGCTTACTACCGTTTCAGTACATAGAACGCAAAATGATCTGCCATTTTTTTCTATAATGCCATACATCTCGCTCCATGTCTCTTGAAAGGGTCGGCCACTGCCACTACCACTCCCTTTACTTAACCTTTGTTTTTTATTTTTTGGGTGCTCCATAAGTGGGCCAGTGACAGCAGATAGAATTATAGATAGCCAATTAAGGGTTAACTAGCCTAACAAGCTAACACAACCTCCCCCTCACTTATCTCAGTTATTGTGGGCAATTACAAGTCCATGGCACCCCAATAGTTGCTGTTAATGGCGCTCACAGTTCCCGTTGGCACTCCGCTGTTCCCTGCTGTGGTGCGGTCGTAACCGACAGTCCCAGGAGTAGACTCTCTGTGCCGGCCTGACTGGAGAGAGGCGCGCACTGTTCCCGCGCTCCTCTCCTGCGGGTCCTCCCTCGCTGCGCTGATGACATGTGTGCGCACGGCACGCACGCCTTACCAGCAGCCCCTGCGCTCAGAAAGGGGCGGCGGCGATACAGTAAGTGAGTGTGGGCGGGGGAGATCACACGTCCCGCCCCCCCCGTTCCTCCAGCACAGATTCTTTCATCCTCGGCGGCCGTGCAGGAGCCGAGGATGAATCGCATGAAATCCTGTGCGTGTCACCCCAAATGGCTACGCGTGTCAGCACTGACACGCGTGTCATAGGTTCACCATCACTGCCTTAAGAGGTGCTCAGCCAATTGTCAATACCATAAAAGCATACTAGTTACTTGCTCAAGTAATCCTGAGTAATCACGGGAATGCCACATTAACGTAAAACTGAATAATGCAAATGAATTACAAATTGTTGTGTCTGGGCAGTGGATTATGTAAGTTATTCTCAAGCAAGTCATTATATGGCAAAAAGAAGATAAGGTCATCTTTGAGTCCAAAGCATAATAGTTTTGTTTATTTTATATGCACATTTGGAGCATCTCAGACGGTGGAACCAAGCCAATGGTAACACGACTGTGCAACCAATGCATTGTTGTTTGCGTGTTGCTTGTACACAGATTTGGTTAACTTGTTGTGGCCATATTGCCTTTTCTTTTAACAATCTGCAGACAACTTTTCCTAGGCTATGTAGCAGGTAAAATGGACCCAGCATGGAGTAGCTATCATTATTTTTTCTCCCCTAGACTGGCCTTCGGTTATAAAAATGAAAGAATAATAACTACTCAGTATTTCTGAGGAATATCGGGGTGGGGGGAGTGCTCCAATGTAACTGAGATCAAGTATGGCTGTTTTGCATTTTTAATGCTGAGCCTCCCTCCTCCCCCCCAATTTCTTGAGAAGCCTATAAACTTCTCTGGCCTCCCTGTCGCGCGCTCTATCCCTCCACCTCTCACTCTCCTCTTAATGATTATTCCAGGATCACCACTGTAAACATGTCGTTTCAACCCTTCACTTAATGACCAATGTTTGTTTTTGTGCTACATGACAAGTTGAAAGAATCTAAGATGCAGCAGCTACGCCTCCTCAAATGGCATCCATTCAAGAAGCTGTCAAGGGCCGGCTGTCTTTAATGTAGTCAAATGTCTTTATTTTAGGAAATCTTTCTAGGAGGCCGCCATTATTAATATGCATGACCAGGAACATTTTTTTTCCATAAAAGGCCTTCAGCACGTGGGGGGGCTGCATCTGCGTGTTTTTCTGCAACATGAGTGTCTATTGTTAGTAACTACCACCTCCCGGGCTGCTGTCTGTGCAGGAGCCCCAAGAGAGGAGGGAAAATGTTTTGAAATTCCCTGAATGGAGAGTTTGCAGCCAGCTGGCTCTGGTACACAGACCGAGGTGAAAAGAGGACTTTTTTCAGACTTTCTCTTTTGGCTGCTTTCTCTTCCTGGAAAAAAATGCATTGAAGAATTTAAGCAAAATAAAATATAATAATTTACACGTATTATTTACACAATTCTCAATGAATTATAAAAATAAACAAGCAAAAACTGTATCACTAGCCCCCAGCTCCCTCAAGGAGAAAAGACAAATAAACTACCTAAAACAGTAATAGTGTCTTATGGTTACATCTTATTTCACACATTTATGTCTCACCCATAAAAATAAACAACATGGTGCATAATCTAACCGTGTAGGATTAAAATTAATAAATAGGAGAGTAATGGATTAGATCCAGAATACTCTCAGAAATATTTACTGAGCAGAAGTCCATTCACTGTTTTTCTTGCTGGTAGGAAACAAGTTGTCCCCTTTCTTTTGCAGCCTTACTACCATTTCACACACTCTTCCATGGATCCCACCAAAGTTGATTTTTTAAAAAAGTGTGTTAACATTGAAGTAAAGAAGGATGGAAGATAGTTCCTGCAGCATAAAGGCATGATTGAATATCTTTCAAATATTTCAATCTTTCAAAGATTGAAGGTATTCTTCTGTTGATAAGTGACAAACTCAAGGCTAACAAAATTGGTAATGCACTAAAATACATTGTATTAACTTTAAACAGAAGCAACAGTATATGAATACATTCCAAAAATTACCCTTTGGAAAATATGCATCCTTTCTGTCTGCTGGAAGCTAGAAACAGCAGCAGATAAAAATAGGCCCCAGGTGCTTTATTTGGCACCACAGAAGAAAAGAGACATATAAAGAGACGTATTTGGAAGGGAATATATTCCCTTCCAAATACATTTACTTATGCAATCTTTCTTTTCAGGCTTGACAAATCTCGTTCTGTGTAATATTTAACTACAGGGATCACAAGACACACTTGTAGCATATTTAAACTTTCAAATAGGATTGTAGAAAATGTCCCTTCTAATGTAAGTGACTTTTTACCATCTTCATAATGCAAAAGGCAACATGGATTTTTGGTGCGCTAGAAAACAAAAGCTATTTCCTCAACTGCTTTAACCTCATCATTTTAAAGCAAACTTTCATTTTGAATTAAAAATGGATCAAGCTTGTGCACACAATTCTACTTTGTTTGATTGTGTTATATATTGTTATGCTTTCAAATGATTTTTTTAAAAAAGAAATTCATAGTCTGCTTGATCCTGCCCCCCCCCCCCAAGATCAATCCAAGTTTGATTCCTGGGAATTATAAAGGCACATCCATGTAGGATTTTGGCAACAGCATAAAATGATTTGCCATTGCTTTTTTCCAGGGTATACTTTCCTTTGACTTCTCAGCCTGGCTTCCAAGCCTGGGATTTCCTGCTAGTCTTCAACCCAAGTATTATTCAGCGCTGTCCCTGCTGAAATTTGATGAGATCAGCTCAGTTGCTACAATGGAAATAGCTTTGATCAAAATTGTTGGATTGTAATCCAGGTCCTAGATTGTGTAATCACATTTAAAAGTGGCATCTATCTATTGTTCCTTCAGTAAAATTTCTCAAGTGTTCCAGTTACAATGTTGGGAGGCATGTTATAGACTACTAAAAACACTACCTAAGACGGTGACTCTTGACTGCATTCACACTCAGTACCACAATGTTCATCCTTTGGATATCTCTTATGTAAAGTTGTACAGGTAGTCCTCAATTTAAGACCATAATTCGGCCCAAAAATTATGTTGTAAAGTGATTTGTGCCCCATTTTATGACCTTCCTTGCCATTGTTATTAAATGAATCACTGCGGTTATTAAGTTAGTAACACAGTTGTTAAGTGAATCTGGCTTCCTCACTGACTTTGCTTGTCAGAAGGTCACAAAAGATGATCCCAGGATGCTGTGACTGTCATAAACATGTGTCAATTGTATGAATTTGAATCACATGTCCATGAGTATATTGCAACAGTCATAAGTGTGAAAAACAATCATAAATCACTTTTTTTGTGCCTTGAATGGTCATTAGATGAACCATTGTAAATTGAGAATTACCTGTAATTGGAAATATTATGCTATATGTCCAAATAGAAAAACAGCTATACTTACTTTGGATCAGTATACATAAAGTTGTACCTTTCATATGTAGTTAAAAGACATCAATAATTCTAAAGCTGAGCTTTTGAAATAGTGAATAATTTAGAATCTGCTTTAGAATAATTGCAGATTGTTTAAATATTTTGCAGTGGAAAGGCTACAATGGGACCACCATACCTGTTTTGTTGATTAGATAATATTGCAGTGAGATCCTTAGTCAGATATTTGAGAATGTGGTAAAGAGATAATACAACAGTTATGGGGTCAAACCTCAACCAGCAAACACAGATTTAAATCCACACTTGACCACCAAATTCATTATTATTTTTCATTATGTGATTGTTGGCTAGTCACTTGCTCTGAGCCCGTGATGATTTTAGGTGGAATAAAATGAGGGGAAGTCTTTAAATAAGCATGAGAGAGAAAATATGGTGTGTACATGCAGTATATAAAATAGTAATTCTAAGGCCTGATTCACATAGCAGACAAATCTATAGTTTATTGATTTTGGTTTTGGCTTACTGTCTTGCGTCAACCCAACCATTATATACTTTGATTCATAGATTACTGTAGTATGCAAAGCCAGTATGAGAGATTATGCTTCCCTTGTATGTAAGAGAGAGATTAAAAACACACACCACCCAATTGAGAATTATAATTATTTTCCCTTTTAATATTCTTTCCATATGAAGAATCCTGGATTTTTTAAAACTCTTATGTGTAATAAATGGCATGCTTTTTATAAATGTTGATAACAGTGTTAGAAAAAAAGAGCTTGTTGGATTGCAGTGTTATTACGTGCATGGAGGTATATCTGTATTAGAAGTATGTGTGTTAATACAATTATTTTTCAGCCATTTTTTGTGAAAGGGATGTTTCAGTCCTTAATGACTGGCCGTAAAGTATCTCTTGTACTGTGAGTGTGACACATATTAGAGAGAGCCACCCAATGCCTTTCTATGATAAGGGGATACATCCTTTTCATATGTCACTACTGTGAGGAATACAGGTAGTCCTTGACTTATAACTATTGGTTTAATGATGGTTCAAAATTATGAAGTAATTTAAAACCTGTAGTCCCATTTATGATTATTGCACCACTCCATAGTCACGTGAGCTCAATTGGAACACTTGCAACCAGCTTGCATTTACAACCGGTTACAGCCGTCCTGCAGTAATGATTGCGATTTGCAGTACTAATTTCCAACAAAAAAACCCACCACCCATTGGGGAAGCTGGATTCATTTAACATCTGCATGATTCACTTAATGACCACGAGGTTCTTAATGATTGCCATAACTCTTGTGGTGAAATCAAATCCAATTTACTTATCACTATAACTTGTGAATGAAATTTCAGTCCCAGTTGGGATGGGAAGCTAAGCACTACCTGTGGATACAGTTTTCACGAAAATAAGACCTATCCCAAAAATAAGCCCTGGCATGTTTTATACGTGCATCTAATATAAGCCGTACCCTCAAAATAAGCCCTACTTAAGAGCCTGTGCCATTTCGTTGCTTGCGGTGCTGCGGCCATGAGGCGACACAGGATGGTGGTATAGCTGCCCCAAACCAGCTTATCTCAGGGCCCTGGCAGACAGGACATCCTCACCCCAATATCTGCACTAGCAACCAGGTGCACAGGTGACTGCCAGCCCACTTCTGCTTACTCGCAGCTGCAACAGAACAGAACAGGAAACCAGGTAGTGTACTGGTGCTGTGGCCATGAGGCAAGACAGGTGTTAGGGCATGGATGGCCTGGTCGTGGGGGCCCTTAGGTAAGCCGGTACAGGGTGTGTGTGGCAGCTCCACCCCCTATCACCTTGTGGTCATGGCACTAAAGCATTGCTCGGCCTTCTGCTCCATTACGGCCACAAGCAGAAGTGAGCTGGGCCCACCCAGGGTTCTGCTGGATGGGGCTGCCAGAGCCATCATGAGGTGAGGCAGGTGTCGGGACATAGGTGACCTGGCTGCAGGGGCCCTGAGGTAAGCCAGTGCAGGGCCCGTGGGGCAGCTTCACCCCACGTAACACTAGCATGCTGCACAGCCTCCTGCCCCGTTGTGAGCAAGCAGAAATGGGCCTCCCATACATGGGGGAAAAAAATAAGACAACCCCGCCTCCAAATAAGACCTAGTGCTTATTTTGGGGCCCAAAAGAAAATAAGACCCAGTTTTATTTTCCAGTAAACACAGGTAGTTTAAAAATCTCATGTACACCTTTTGCTGCTATAGGAGGAAGGCCAGCTGCATTACTCTTAACCTACCCAATGTGTGTGCCCCCTTGGTATAATACTCTTCAGAGCAAATATGTGGTAGAAGCTATTTTTTTCCCCATGAACGACTTATTTTGCTACAATTTCCTCCTTCAGTTGAGCAAGCTGCATGTTTCAGATTTAGTTTTTAAAGGCATAATGCTACACTTAAATATGCAGAGCCAACACTTCCCGGTTTCACTGTGCTTGATGTTTTAAGTTGTGCTATGATGCCATAGCAAAGAAAGTGATAGGTATTTGTTTCAAGGAACTTCCAGAAGTAAAATGCATAGGAGGGACGGTCTGCTCCTTTATAGTATGAAAACACTGTTGACATAGTAGTTGTTTCTCAGGATACTGGCAAGTGGATTAAGCTATGTCTAGTTCAGACTACCAGTGATCCTTGATTTATGACAGCAATTGGGATTGGAACATCTGTCGCTGAGGTAGTTGAGTCCTGCCCAATCTTTTTCTGTGGTTTTTAGGTGAATCTGGCTTACCCCATATATTTTGTTTGTGGAAAGCTGGCTGGAAAAGATCAATGGTGATCACATGAACCATGGTGCTGTAACTGTTGTAAGTAGATGATGGTTACCAAGCACCCATTTTTTTTCATGTGACCACACACAAATGCAGTGGAATTAGTTTTAAGTGTGAAGATTGTCACTATTTCCATCAGTCGTAACTTCCAACAATTGCTAAACAAATGGCTGTAAACTTGAGGACTATATGCAATTTCTCATGTGGGTGTAGCAATATTAGGCGTTAAGTACTCACTGTCAAGGCTACTAAAGAGTGCAAGTTTGTATGAGAAATTCAGGACCCATGCAATTAAAAGATCATTTTCTCATACAATCTTGCACCACTTGGTAGCTTTGATAGTATGCATTTAATCTAATCAGATGGGCAGGGGACAAAAGAAAGGATTTCACAAAATACAGAGTTAATGGATTGTTCTCACTGCCACAGATATAGCTATCACCGAGTCAGTGAGATGACACGATTTATCAAAAGCCAAAGAGATGGAGCCTCCACATTCAGAGGCAGTGTATTTTTCTGTACCGCAAATGCTTGGGAGGAAAAAAATAAAAACAAAACAAAACAGTAGGCTGACTTTTTTTGGGGGGGGGAACAGACTGGATGGCCCTTGATGGCAGCTTCTTGAACCTTGAATCATTCACTACTAGAATAATCGCCACCTTTTCACCTCTTGCGTCGAGTGGACCCAGCAGCTCAAGGGATTAGCATAAGGCATGCGGAGACTGCCACAGGAAGCTGGATTAATTGTGTAAACCGGGGTCCAGCTTCTCCTGCAAGCGTTTTTAAGCCAAGCTGCTTTTTTTCCATCTGACGCAGCGCTCCAGACTCCGACTCTATTGGATGCCTCGCTTCCTTCGTCCATTCCGCTCGTACTATTATTACACCTCGGCAGCCCCGCCTTTTGGTCAAAGACGTCTGGGCCGACGAGCCATTGTTATCTTCCCCATCTCCTTCCTTTATTTATTTTATTTTTTGTGTAGGGCGGAGGGAAAGGGAAGAAGAAGAAGAAAAAAAGCAGGTTAAGTCCCGAGGGCGATCCACAGAAAAGAACTGCAACTCCCAAAGCGGGAAGGAAACGAGGAAAGGGGAGGGGGGGTTTAAAGAAATAAGCGAGCACGCCTGCGCGCGCACCTTTTCCTCATAACTGACCCAGATGGCCGTTGGGATTCATTTATTTTGAAGAGGGCGCGAGCCTCGCGCGCGCGCGCGCTCTTTCGCTACCTATCTTCCCCACTCGCCACTGCCGCTTTTCTCCTTGCGCGCTTGCGCTTCCCCCCCCCTCCTTCCCGCTGCCGTTCCGTCTCCCACGAAGCCCTCCGCGCGTCCCGCGCTCCCTCGTTCTCACCACCACACGTCGTCTCTCTCTCTCTCTCTCTCTCTCTCTCTCTCTCCCCGCTCCGCTTTGGTTCCCTCCCTCTCCGCGGCCGAGAGCCAATGGCTGAGCCTCTGAGGAACTCCGCCTTCTCCTCCCCGCCAATAGAAACTTACTACTATGTTATGGGGCGGGGGGGGAGAAGAGGAGAGGTGGGTGAAGGAGGGAGAGAGAGAGGGGGAGGAGAGCGCGATTGAACGAGAGCCAGCCGAGCAGCGACACCGTCTGAGGGGAAAGGGGAGGGGGGCGCCTTCGACCACTGCCAGCACCCTCGCGAAAGGCTTATCGGCGTCCGAGCATCCCCACCTGGGGAGGAGGCAGGCAAGTGAGGCGGCGACGCAAGCGACTTCCGTCCCTCGTCCCTTTTCTTCTCGTTCCCCGCTGTACCTCAGCGAGGTGCGTCGTGCTCGCCGAAGGAGACGGCTATCTGTCTGGCCGTCCATCCCTTCGACTGGCGGTCGGAGTGACTGACTTGGAACCGGAGGAGGCGAAGGCGCGTCGGTTGGCGTCGGCGCGAGAAGGGACCTGGTCTTCCTCTCTCTCCTGGCAGGGCGGGGCCGCTGCCTGGACAGCCCCGGGAGGCTCTCAGGTGCCGTTGGCCTCTTGCCCGGCCGCGGGGGCAGCCGTGTTCCTCGCTCTTGAGGTGCGGAGGGAGCGTCCGGCTTCGTTGAGCCGCGGGGTGGTGGTGGTAGTGGTGGAGACGGTACGGCGAGGTGGTGCAGTGAAAGGTGTGGGACGGAGGGAAAGGGGGCGCTTCGTCAGCCGGGGAAAGAGAGAGAGAGAAGCGTGTGGAGCGGTGTCTGCGTGCCCGCCTGGCAGCCTCTCGGCCGGAGGAAGGAGGTGGGATTATGGGATGGAAGACGGTGTGTGACTCAAGTGAGGTGAGCGCGTCGGGTTGAGGAGAGAGCGCGCGCGCGAATGTCGGTGCTGGTGGTGAAGGGGGAGAAGAGAAGAAGAGAGGCGAGGTTGAAAGATTAAAAGGCGAGCTGGCGGGTTTAGCTTCCGCGATAGCCTCCTGCGTTTCCCCTTTCCCTTTGCTATATCCCCTGGGTCAGTTGGATTGTGGTCTGGATTCAGAGCCCTCCTGTCTTCTCAGATCTTCATCTTCCTGGGTTTTCTTGGTTTATTTGTTTTGCAATGGCACCAAAGATACAGCGGTGACAGTTTCGAGTTTGAAGGGGGGAGGGGCCGTCTGCAGTTGTGTAAGCGTTTTTGGGAGGGTGGGAAGAGAGGGACACACACCCAGAGAGAGACAAAGCTGATCAGGTACAGGTAATCTCTCTAGCATATACTGAGATGAACTGAACACCGTTCCTTGGGGCTCGCCTGGTTATGACAGCAAGGTCGTGGATTTCAAAATAAACAACAATAAAGGCCTACTGACACCTATGATAGCATACCCTAGTTCTGTTTAATGACGACAGAAGCTACATTGTTTTGATTGCCATACATCTTAGACCTAAATACAGCATGAAAACATTTTGTTGGTCTGTCCCAAAGATGCTTTTTCAAGAGGCAACTGGACTTTTTGGCTTTTGGTTTGCTTCACATCCAAGAAGCACCTTCAGGCTTTGACTGGATGATGATTGAATCCTTTGATTCTCCACCATGTATTCTTGGATGAGAAGCAAAATATCTTCAAAGAATGAGATAAATATTAATGAGTGATGTGTTTTTTTCACTTATAGTAAATAGGGTGGGTGATTCTTTAAGCAAGATGTACAAACAGTGAGATGATATATGGAACTGCAACCAAGTTATATTATGTGATTGCCTTTTTTGCATTTACCAGTATTGTTTTAATTGCAAAACCATATTGTGGTTACTGCAATAGAAACTAATCAGTTAAAAATTAAAGTGCCCAGATCACTTAAAAAGAAAACTTCTAGTGAGTTTTCACTTAACTATGGTTGCTTTAAATTCAATTTGATAAAGCACTACATGCATTAGCCACATGTAGATGCTCTCAGGAAGTTAGGCAAAGTTAGTACTTAAATGGATTAATGCCATAACCTGAGAAATATAAATATCCCAGATAAAGTCAGCTACAAACTACTTCCAAAGTACATGGAATGTTCTGTGAAATCACTAAGATTTAAGCTTGCATACTCATTTATTGCAAATGATTTTGGCCCATGATTGGTTATGTTAATAGTGAATAGTTATGGTAGTACAGATGCTTTGTGTTGTTTATAGTCTCTTAATAGTCCCACTGCATTTACTGTAGTTATTTAGCTGGCATTATATAATAAATATTCCACACCAAAGAATTGATGAAGCTTCTTGAATGAGAAGCAAAATGTTTTCATGGAAAAAACAATCCAGTTGCCTTTTGAAAAGCACCTTTGGGGCAACCATGATCTGGATGACTGAGAATCTCCATAAACATTCCAGACAAATGTTAAATGCATAATATGATTTGTGGCTTTCACTTCATTATATGTAATGAACACCTTTCACTATATTGGATTTATTGATTATTTTTAAATAATTTAACCTTAATTTGGTGAAGTATTTCAATTCTGATTTCAGGAATGATTCCCCTCCCCAACAGTCAGTGGGTTAAAAAATTACCCAGTTTGTCTTAAGTTCACTGGCAATGTTATCAGTTGTGGCAGCTGTCAGAGTTTTGTTTAATGTAATCCTGGGTTAATAAGAGAATTCTAACTATAGTCTTTCAACACTATAACTGTAGGCTAGTAGAGAATTCAATATTGATTGGGCCTATAAATAACGTTGTGAGACTTTGAATGTCATAAATATCAAATTAGGATAACTATAATAAGTTTAAATAGACATTGAACAAATAAAGATACGGTGCTTGACAGTAACATATCCTTCAAGATAACCTAATTGTTATTTTGCATTTTAATACTCTTTTGAAGAAACTAATAAGAAATTGCACAATTGAGGGACTGTATAAACATTTTTTTTCTTATTAAGGTATTAGAACATTTCAAATTTAGAGGCAATATGAAAAAAAATCTCATCTTCCAGGACAATGAGACCTACTTAAAATTCTTTGCCAAAGAGACAAATGATAGACTTAGATTTATAGCATTTAAAGTTAATAGATGATGAATTTACAACTATGAAATACAAAGTTGCATTTATTCATGTTCTAATAGCATATTTTGACTATTTCAGTGTGTTATAGTAAGTAATTGGATAGCATCTGAAAACTTCAGTTGGTACAAACTGGCTTTCTATGGAACACAATGCAGTGATCAAGTCATTCCAATACTTACACTTTTGTACTGGTTGTCAATTATTTACCAGATTTGATTGAATGTGTTTGTTGTAATCTTTAAAGTATTTGCTGCCCTTAGGAACATACTACCAGCTACTTTTAGAATGTGTGTCAAGTTACATCTTTAATATAGGTAGTTCTCAAGTTATGTTCACAATTTAGCCAATTTTAAGTGAATTCATGAATGACCATTGATACAATAATTTTATCAGTGCTAAACCACTTAACAGATAGTATTTGACTTACGGTACAATCATTCATTTAGCAACTATTCAAAGTTACAATAATGCTGAAAAAGTGACAACTGTTGCAGCATCCCTGCAGTCATGTGATTGTGACTGGATGCTTGACAACCAACTTGTATTTATGATAGTTGCAGCTTCCTGCGTTCACATGATCTCCATTTATATCAGCTGTGCTTGTTCAGCAACTGCACTGTTTAACAACAAATTTCCTAATTCCACTTTTTGTAAGGTGAGGATTACTGGTAGTCTTTTCAGTTGTCATAAAAGCTTATATAGTTCATGTATTAAGATCGCTGTTTCATAGATTCTTGTATATCTCTGCCAAATTATAGCCCTTTTTGTGTAATATAAAAACAAGTGGTCTTGCTGTTAGCAACTAATCTTATCTCTCTGTTGATCATTTATCTATATTTTATGCTTCTAGGTTAACTGCCTAGTCATTATAGTTTTAAGGTTTCAAAACTATATTCTAGGAAATACAGTGGGGACCAGAATTTCTGTTGCTAAGCAAGGCACAGTTGTTAACTGAATTGTGCCTGATTTTATGACCTATTTGTCACCTATTTGTCACATTGTTAAATGAATCGCTGCAGTTGTTAGGTGAATCATATGATTGTTAAGTGAATCTGGCTCCTACCATTGACTGCTTATTGGAAGTCAGCTGGGAATTTCAGAAATAATGATCACATGGCCTCTTTAAGTGTTATATTAGGCCCTAGATAGCCATAAATAGATGTTTAATAGAGCCTAATAAATGAATACTAGAAATGATTTTGTGTTCTATAATATGCTGATTAAATATAGAGTCAGTTTAATGTCATGGTTAAGGCATCAGGCTAGAATATAACTTTGGGCTGGTCATTTTCTCAGGACTAGGAAGGAGGCAAACTGCTTCTGAAAAACCTTGCCAAGAAAACCACAGTAACTTGTCCAAGCAATCTCCAAGAATTGGACACAATCAAAGGAAAAATCTTTGCATTACTGTTGTACATTTTCTTTGTGTTTTATCAGCTTCAAAAATAAACATACCGTAATTGTGTTGCTTCATCAGAAACGGGTGTGGTCTAACATTTCAAAGGTTAGGCATATTTTTACTTCCTGTTGTCTTTGCTACATTAATTGTTATGCTTAATACTCAGAGGCCAGTTTTCCAAATCTACAGTTTTCTAATGAAAAGGGAAAAAATCACATTGGTAAAACATAGTTTGTTTGTTTATGAATATTTATAGATACAAATATCAAAGCCCTTGTGATCACTGGAGACTTTTAAGAAGAGACTAGACAGCCACTTGTGTGGAGCAGAGGGTTGGACTAGAAGACCTCCAAAGTCCCTCCCCACTCTATTATTCTAAACATTCTGAATCTTAATTCAGTAGAACATGTTTAAATTAGTTAACCTGAGTGACAACTAGAAAACAGATGAAGCTGCTTTCATTGTAGTATAACTAGAAAAAAACACAAGTACAGTGCAATATATGCTAATTGAATATAAAATTGCCCAATTCTGATTGGATTACTTTGTATATGCAATTTTTTATCCTTTAAGAAGTATGGAATCTTTTATTTTCTTGAAACATTTGTACAGTAATAAAAATGCACTTTATTATATTTTACGATATTAAATGTGCAATATTATATGATCAGAGATGTTAAATATTTCATTAGTGAGTATTTGTAATATATAATGAAGTGTAATAGAGTAACTGGTGGGAGCCAGTGTTTTATTAATGCATTCTTCATTAACCCGGTTTGCATTAAAAGAATTCCAAAATGGACAATCCAGTAAGAACAAAGAAAAATAATCTACAGTGAACAACCTCTATCAAACCAAAACCTAGTATCTTGACTATCAGTGTGGCAAGAATATAGTATCTGAGAGAATTTATTCCAGACTGAGATAATGTTAGATTAATTAATATTATTAATAGGGGTCTTCACTGATGTTAGTGAATGAGTGACTGATGAGTGAAATTGAGGAACATAACTAAGTTGCACACCACAAATAGAGCAAAAATATTTTTTAGAGTCACCTCTTTAGCATTATTCATTCCATAATTATTTAATTTAAATAAAAAGTTTTTACCATTTTAAAATGGGAAAAGTACATCTTTTATTTTAATTTCAAAATAGAAAAGAAGAGAGAGCCCTTTGATCTGGTTTCGGTGGTTTAAAGTTCAGAAAAGAATACAATAAGGACAGGATATATAGCTAATCCTTGACTTAAGACCACAATTGACCCTAAAATTTATGTTGCTAACTGAGAAATTTGTTAAGTTACAACTTTCTTGCCACATTTGTTAAGTGAATCACTGCAGTTGCTAACTTAGTAACATGGTTGTTAAATGAATCAGGCTTCCCCATTGACTTTGCTTGTCAGAAGTATGCAAAAGGTAATCACATGACCCCAGGACACTGCAACCTCCATAAATATGAACCAGTTGTCAAGCATCTGTATGTAAATCACATGACTATGGGAATGATGCAATAGTCATAAGTGAAAAATGGTCTTAACCATTTTTCAGTGCCATTGTAACTTCAAACTGTCACTAAATGAACTGTTGTAAGTCAAGGAGTAACTGGAGTAAAATAGTTGTGGATGCCTATCTGCATCTTTCAGGGTTTTTCCTTATGTTTATTTGAAAGTGTTGTGATGTAATGTAATTCTCAGGAAACCATGGAGACATTCATTCAGTTAACTGAAACCTTAGGTGGAGTTTGTTTGAAAGATACGTATCTCATTAATACACCACACCCCTATAAACAATTCTGCAAACAAACGTCCTGTATCCATATTTAAAATGGGAAATATCCCCCCTCCTGGGGATCATGTTTACTTTTTTTGAAAAAACAATTATGGCTGTGGCTGCACGTAAGCATATATTTGGTTCTCCACTTCAAAGCTTGAGTGGTAGAGGAATTTGTAAAAATATTCTATTTTGGCTGGTATTTTCCCAAATTGCTTTGGCATATAGCCCAAAGTATAACTCAGTTTCTCCCCATTCTTTTTACAGAATATAAACATATCTGTATTAAGTACAAGACAGTAGTGGGTTGCAAATCCCATTCCAACTGGTATGGTTGGAACGGGGCCGGCAGCATTCTCATGGATGCGCGCAGTGCACGTGTACACGTGCGCAGCGCATGCATGCATTCAAGCGCCTCCGTGACACTGCAATGCTCCAGTTGCTCCGTGGAGTGTTGCGCAGGCGCTGTATGCGCCATGTGCCTGCGCGGAAGCACAGAAGCCTTTAAACTCCAGTGAGCTCAGGCGGGCAGGTGGGCCCTCCGGAGCACCGTACTGGAACGGTATCCAGTGCTCCAAGCTGGCTCTGGCACGCCCATACCGGGGCATTCCGCCTGCAACCCACCACTGGTACAAGATGAATGGGAAGGAGTCAGCATTATAGCTATGGTTGTGTTTGGCAGGATAGTGTTCCTGAAATGGTTTTTAGCTTCTACATTGCTGTGTAATTTTTAAAGCAGCATTCATTCTATACTATTATAGTTCTATATTATTTTCAAACTACTTTTTATGGAATGCACCAATGTATTATTTAATTATAGCATAAGAAAATTAACATTGGCAACTAATGAATCTCACTGGTCTAAAGAATCAAATTGCAAACATTTTTATTTGAAATATTTTTGAAAATAATTCTTCGTTAATTGTTTTAGGAAATAGGCATTGGAACTTGCAATTATTGTATGGTAAATCCTCCAGATGCTTTTACAGTAATCAAAAGAAACATGTCTTCTGATTTTAATGCTAAAATACAAAATTTGAAAATGTACATTTTTATCCCCATTTAGGTAGCAATAGTTTAATTAGAAGCACATGGGGCTACTTAGAGCTCTGTCTGGTGAAACATTTTCTCAGCTCCAGTTGAGGACTGAAATTTGGACTACCTTTGTGAAACTCTTAAAACTTTAAAGATTTTATATAGATGATTACTGTAATTTACAGTAATATAACCCTTATCTTTTTTATAGTTATGCTAAACATGGTATCACTTGATAAACTAGCTGATTTCCAACATAAAATCCTTTCTTTAGAAACTTGAAAGCTAATCTGTTTTCGTCTCTCCCCTGAAATATGTATAGTTTCATATAGGTAGCATTGTAAAGCTCATTAGATTTTAGTAGCGTTCAGTACAATGGGATAAAATTACATTGCTTAAAGGCATAATTTTTTTTGTAAAGGGAAAAAATTGGTTGTTTTGTTTAGCCTTGATTATTTTATTTAGCTTTTATGGTTTGAAGTTCTTCTGTAGAATAAGATGAGATATAGAGTAGTGGATAGAACGTTGGATTTCGAATAGTGGATAGAATATGCTCAGATATTTGCTCGCCTGTTTTATAGAACCAATTTCTGTCTTCTGCCTTAATAGCTTTGATCCAAAAAATGTTTTCTAGGTAGATCAAGACCTCTTATGTTACAGAGTAAAGGTGTTCATGTAATTCCACCTCAATAGCTGCGGGGAACAATATAATAATCTTTTCAGGAGATTTTTAGGAGCCTTCAGACTAAGATATGGAAGTGAATGAACACCTGATGTCCCATTCTAACCTCCAGAACAAGATTCTAAAGCAAAGAGACAGCCAGGTTCATACGCCTTATTTTGAGGGGTGATTTTACAGAACAAAGTATTGTTGCTTACCTGCTACCCATCTAATCAGTAGAAATAATCATTCCTACTTTCTCCCTGGACAAATGCAGTAAATTAATTCTTAAGTCACTGATTTGTTTTGATGATCTCCAAGCTTGATAAAATTGTTTTGCATTTCTTATTTGCAAATGGCTACTATGCTTTCACTTTTTGGAATCTGTTTCCATATCACCTTTTGAACTGGACTTGAAGCTTGAACATGATTTTTTAAAATAATATCAATTATTATAATTTCTCCTCATCTACCTAATGTATTTAAGTCTAATAGGAAAGAAGATGAAGGAAAGCTACATTTCTTCTTCTTTAAATATATTGATATGTATTTCTTCCAGAGACCTAATTATCTTGGATTTCTCCCCTGTCAAAGTTAATAGGAAGAGAAAGTAATGGCAGAAATAAGATGGTCAGAAAAATGTGTAACTGGCTTTTGTTGTATAATATTACCGCCCAAAATCTGATTTTATTATTGGTAACATAGTTCAGTAGTTTTCAGATATTATATAAATAGGGAATCCATGTGCATGAAGTTGTCCTTTGAGGAGTTTGGTCTATGGCAAGAAATAGTGGGTATTGTAATATAGAACACCCAATTTACATTCCTTTGATTAGCCTGCTATGATTCTTCATTGTACTTTTAGTATACTCATTCCCCTAGGTGTTAGTGGCAGGTGAACCATCTTCAAGTAGACAGTTGTTTTGTTTTATAAGTAAGAAGCATTTGTTTTATAAGTAAGAAGCATAGAAAGCCTTGAGAGTAATCCATGTAGTACACAAAAAAATTCTCAAGCTTATTTTTTAACCTTTAAATTAAGCAATTTTTAACCTTTAAATTAAGCAATCTTGCTTAAGTTTTAAGTTTTAGAATTTTGCATTGGATTTTATATTTTGTATCTGATAAACTGAATTCTGTAACCACAAAGAATTCACTGGAAAGGACATTTTATTAATTATAAATGTTAGTATTTTTTTCTGGATTAAGAAAAATGAGGTGGCTATTTATGTAACATAAAATGCGGTTTTATATTAATATTTCATGTCTTCAGTTAAGTTTCTTTTATTTTTCTACCACTAGAAACATGACAACTGAAAAGAGTTTAGTGGCAGAGTCTGAGACTCCTAAACAGCAGCCCCCAAAGGAGGAGGAGGTAGTTGCTGAAACTGATCCCCAGGAATCTTTTGTGGAGAAAGCACCCGAGGGGGATAATCCATCCAAGAAGAAGCTGAAAGCATCCAATGGTGACACACCCACCCGAGAAGACCAGAGTAAGAACAAAGAATGCAGTTCTGAAACTCGTGGCCTGTCACGCTTATTTTCATCACTTCTCAAGAGGCCCAAATCTCAGGTATCAGAAGAAGAAGGCAACGGGCCAGGAACAAAAGAACTTGGTGAAGAACACCAGAAAGAGGCTGATATAGAAGTTGATCTCAATGAAGAGATTTTGCTGAAAGCCCCAATAGCAGCTCCTGAACCTGAACTTAGGACTGATCCGTCTTTAGATCTTCACTCACTCAGCAGTGCAGAAACTCAGGTAAGTATCATGTAAAAGTAATATTTTCTAGTTGCTTAGATTTCTAGAGAGATTCTTCCTAATATTGTGCATATAGCTTTAATTTAATATAGTTTATTTAGTACCATACTTTTCAGAGTATAAGACACACTTTCCCCCTGCAAAATTGTGGTACATCTTATACAACAAATATTGCCGAAGTCCCACCCATCCTTTGGCTGTTTTCGGCCTCCGCGTGCCCTATTTTAGACCCGTTCCAGGCTGTGCAGATTGTCACAGTAGATCACTGATGATCGCCTCCGTGTGTCGTGTTTTTGGCCTCCGCACACTTTGTTTTTGGCCTCTGCGCATCACATTTTCGATGGCAGGGAGCAGCGGCGGCAGCCCCCGCTGTCTGGAACCGGCTGAAAATGCAATGTACAGAGGCTGAAAACAAGACGTGCGGAGGTGGTGATTGGTGGCGATGTGCTGTGACAATCCCCGCAGCCTGGAATGGTCTAAAACAGAGCGTGTGGAGGCCAAAAATGTGACACGCAGAAGCCAAAAATGCGATGCGTGGAGGCAGTGATGTGCTGTGGCAATCCCCACAGCCTGGAATAGCTGATTGGTGGTATTCTGGGAGGCTGATCCAACCAATCAGCTGCTCATACTGAATCAGGTTGCAATAAGGTGCTGAAGCTGACCAGGCTGTTTGCTGTTGGCTGCAAGGACGCTAGACAGATGAATACTGATTGATGCCTTGTTTTCCTCTCCCAAAACTAATGTGCGTCTTATACTCTGGAGGGTCCTATACACTGAAAAATATGGTAGTTTAGTTTAATATAACTAAAACAGAATATATTTTTATTGGGACTTTCATGGATTTTATTCCCAAGAAAATATAAATGCTCTATTACACCAATATTGAAAAAACTACACTGTCTTCCAGTTCCAATTCAAGGTGCACATAGCCCCATAAAGTATCAGAGATACTTGCAGTTGTCCCCATCCTGTTTTAAATTCTGCCTTTAACATGGGTATGTCTAACATCCACAAAATGTCTGCTTTTCCAGTGATCCAGCCATAATTGAAAACAAACTGCTTTTGAGTTGAGACATGCCCCTCATTTGCATAGGGATTTTAGATACTTTTTATGCTGCTGCTTTATGTTTTTTACTAATTATGTGAGTACCTCTTAGAGCTATTTGGCAGTAGGCAGCATGTAAAATAATTAGTCCGTTTTACAACTTAATTTTGAGGTTTATTTAACCAGGTTCAAGTTGGGAAATGTTTCACATCTTTAAGGTATAATTTATGGACAATGTATTTTGTTACATTTTAAATTATATTGGAAACTAATGACATTTAAGTAGTAATTCCCAGCATATGCATTTATCTTTTTATTTAAAAAGTCTCCCTCCTCCCCCAATGCAGGTTGTGAATTTCAGCTAGTGTCCTGGTTTTAAAAAAGTTTTACTTTTCAAGTATTTAAAGTAATAAAGATTTATGAAATACAAACTTAAACACATATTACAGGGAAATGTTTTATTAGAATATTTTAATGATTTCAGCCTGCTCAAGAGGATAGGAGAGAAGATCAGGACCAAGATCCAGAGAACATAGATCTTGAAATTAAGGAAGAAAAAGAGCAGGTGGAGTGTTCCAATACAGGTGAAAAAAAAGAAAACAAGGGAAAGGTGGAAAAAGAATTAAAAAGTGCTCCCAAAACAGTAAGAAGACCCCGAAATAGCATGCATTGCAAGATTACCTTACTGGATGATGCAATTTTTGAGTGTTCTGTGGATGTAAGTATATTTATATGTTACTGATTAATTTCTGAATTGTAAATCTATATTAAAACTAATATGGAGGGGAGGGGGAGAATGTGATTGTCCTGATACATTGTATCTTTTTGAAATGATAGAACACCCTATTTTTCTCTATAGTAGCCTAAACAAATTCACCCTATCTTTAAATTACAAAGTTCATTTTTTAAAAATTGCACTCATAAAATAACTATTTGGAGGAACCACTACTTTATAATTGCCCCCAGGAATCTGTTTAACTTTTTTTTTAGCAATCAGTGGGTTTTTATGTTTGATATGTTGTCAGGAATGAATGACATTGGGTGTAAGGTGAAGAGGTTTGATATTGGTATGGGAGGAACTGACTGCAACATACTACAGGCATCTTTGAGTCTTGCTAAAAACATAGTTGTTGCACCTTTAAAGTTATGGATAATAGAAGTTGCATGTGATACACTACCTTGTCCCTTTTGCTTGATTGTTGCATAGTAGATTGGGAATTAAGTACTATTGTTCTTTTTAAAGGTTTACTGATATTTTGAATCACTAATGAAACCTAAATGCATGTTTATGGCCAAGTTGTATTTCTGTAGCCGACTGAACAAAATAGATGTTTTAATTGACTTAACATATTTTAGTCAGTGTATGAATGTTACATTATTATATGATATTATTAAAATATTGCTATTAATATTATTGTATCCAGTGGTTACTTTATGTGTGTGTGCCTCTAATGGTAGTCTTTAATTCTACATGCAGAGAATGGAATAAAAATGCAAATTTTAGAGATTATTTTTTCATATGGGTGGCTCATGGTAAAATTGTGATTTCACTGCCTTGGATTCTACATTCCTTCTGTATCATCTTTGATTAAAGATCCTAGGTTGAAGTCCCTGGAGAACAACTGCTAGCAGGGAAGACAACAGGCTGATGATATAAAGCAGCTTTTTATATCCTTTCAGCCTGACATCTGTTTGTGGGCTGGGAGGGAAAGGCTTGCTGATGCTTGAAGAAAAAAACCTCTCACCCATCAGTGCCTCAAGCAATGCTCCTATATTGATTTATAATCTTCAGGCTCTAGCGGGAAGTTATAGTTTGGCCATCAGCCAAAATCATATTTATGAAATTGTGGAGAAATACAGATGCATTAAACCAGCTATAATTTAACTATCTGTTGTTCTGTTCATTTAACTAATTAGTTGGTGGTGATTACTAGAACTTTCATGTGTTTGTTAAAAAATAGGCTGTGCCAGATAAATCATTTTTGTTTGGCTGGATTATTAGATCCTCACTTGCCATGCCAATTTAGAGTGGCAGTTGTAGCAGGTCCCAGTTGCCATTATAAGGTGAATCCTGCAGAGTTGCAGCATCTTGGGGTTATGTGCTTGCCATTTGCAATTTCCTGATGGCTTCTTCAATGAGTGCTTCTTAGAAGCTAGTAGTGAAGATAATCTCTGGTGATCCCAAGATTGTGGAATACTGTAAATAATTGCGAGTAAGTTACCAACAACTCAACTCAACCCATGATTATTGGGACAATGTGGCACCCTGGCTGCAACTATGAGGATCTGCCATCAGTGGCCCTTGTTCAGTGCCATCATAACTTTGAATGGTCATTGAACGAGTAGTTGTTTAGTGTGGACTACCTATAGATGGAGTGTGCTTAGACTTTAGTAAGGCATTTAATAAAATTGACTATACACACACACACACATATACATACACACACAAAAACACACACACACACACATATACATATATAGACCACCCATCTTACCATAGGGTAACTCACTACAAGATTCACAATTGGTTAAATATCTGTACCTAACATGTGAAGAAAGGTATATGACGTTAGGAGAATTGCTAACATTTCAGGAGATAGGATCAACGTTCAGAAAGAACTGATACACTTGAACATTGGACCCTATCCAACAAAATACTGCTCAGTGGTAAAAAATGTAAGATTCTGAACCTTAGGTAAAGAAAACCAGGTGCACAGGTACAAAATGGGTGGTGTTTGGCCAAACAATAATATTTGTGAGCAGGATTTGAATGTCTTGATAGACCATAAAATAAGCATGAGCCAATGGTGTGCTGCAGCTGCCAAAAGAGCCACTGAAGTCTTGCGTAGCATCAACAGAATTATAATGTCAAGATCATAGAATTGGTTGTTCCATTCTACACTGGTCAGACTGCACCAGTGTAGTGTGGAGTGGAATTACCATTCCCATGACTTTGACATGGTAAGACAGCATTTAAAGTACTGCTTCCATTTTTTGTCACTACAATGCAAGAAAAATGCAGAGAATACAGAAAAGCAGCAAAGATAGTGACTAGCTAAAACACCATATCATAAGAAGAACTATTAAAATAATTGGATACTGTATGTTTAGTTTAAAGAAGAAAAGTCTAAGAGGAAACATGACTTCACACTTCCAATACGTTAAAAAACTATCCAAGGGAAGAGAGTATAGACCGTAAATTATGAAATACATGATTCTCAATTTTGTGGGGGCTGGAGGGTGGGGGGATGTCTTGTGAAGGGATATACTTGCATGCCGAGTCAGATTTATTTAAGGTTTGTTTGTTTTTCCCTTCCTTCCTCTTTCTATGTCCAAGATTAGAAATTTAGTCTTCACATCTCTGCAGCTTTCTTTCTGGCCATTTTTCATATGTTTTTGTTTTTCACCATTTAGGACTAAAGCTCAAAACACATCTTAACTATAATTACCAGTAATTCTCTTAACTATTTGTATTTTTCTACAGAAACATGCCAAAGGACAAGATCTTCTTAAGAAAGTATGTGATCACCTCAACCTTTTGGAAGAGGACTATTTTGGACTGGCCATATGGGATACCCCAACGTCTAAGGTAAGAACTTTACACAAAAACGTTCTTAGTAGGTCATTTGGGGGAAATTAATTTGCTTAAATTTGGTGGGATGGTGGAGAAGAACTGAACTTTATCTGGAGAACAGTTAATAAAATGCATGCATCCCGTCATTGGTAAATTTGTAGAAACTGGCTCTAACACAGAAAAATATTAAACTGCCTAACACTGCACATAGAAGCTCTTCTGGATAGATCAGTACCATGGACAGCACCTGCCTCAAGTGACTTCTGATATTTCTGAACAGGGCAATGTACATGCTATATCTACATATAGAGATAGCTTATATAATGGGGAGAGGAAGTTGGCAGTTGCGTTTTGCTTTCAACTTGAAAACTATCTAAAAATGTCCAGGCTTCTAAAATTATAATTCTGCAGCAATATTGATAGTCTTGGTGTCTATGTATTTTTAATTTTGTTGTTTCTTTATTTTAACTTTATTATTAGAAAAATATTTTTAAGATACTTCCTGTTCATCAGCTTGACTATGTTAACATTTTAATAATGTGTCATTTTATTCTATTACTGTGCTAGCTTTGTATTGTATTAATGCAGCAATAATACATTTTCACATTGTTATTTGTCAACATTTCAAATGATAAATATTTACCATTTTCTTGTAGACATGGTTGGATGCTGCCAAAGAGATAAAAAAACAAGTTCATGGTAAGTGGATTTTTTAATGAAGTGGTAGATATGTATAATTAAAAAAGTAACTGTTATCTGATTCTTCAAACAAGTAGCTGTTAAAAAGGATCAGGGTGAAATGCCTATAGATCATCCACAGAGTGATCAAAAAGTATTGAAAGGAATCAACAAATATATTAGAAAAATCTGCTTTGTAGTTTATCAAGTACAATAGCTTATTTCTTAAAACTGATTCTACTGTTAGTTATGTTAATTGTGCAGGGATATAATTGCATCATTGAGTTGGAATAAAACTTGAAAATAAGGATAAAGCAGCCCAATTCATACTTGTAGTTTAAGATTCACTAAAGCCTAAAATAGAATTTAATCTATTTTTTTCCTTCCTTGCTTGCTTCCTTCCTTCCCTCCCTCCCTCCCTCCCTCATAAAGGGTGCAGAATAATGATTCAGTATTTACTCACTTAGGAGATTACAACCTTAATTAACTTGCAGCTATAATAAACCATGAGCTCACAGTGCATTTCTAGCTTTGTCACTGAGTTCACCCATCACAATATACCTGGTTTGTTTATTGTTAGCTTAGCTTATGTATTGTGTGAATGCAACAATAAAGAGGTGGTGTCACAAATTGGAGGGATAGGCTTGTACACAGAAAGCAGGAGCCCAGTCAGAACTTGCTTTCATTCTATCTGGGCAAGTCAGCTGTCAGCTTGTCCAAAGAAAGCAGAAGAAACATGGTTTAGAACAAATCTTGAGTGTGATGTGTTAGGACTGTAACTGTATATGCACCAAACCATGGTTTCCATGTGCAAAGCTGGATTTCTATCAGTACTCATTTTTTCTGTGACAGCTTTATACCATCACATTTTTATTGAAGGAAACAAAAAGTTTGGATTTAATATAAATTTATAAGCTTGGATTTATTAGCTAGTACTTATAGCAGTGGTCTGTAATAGACAGTCCTGTTTGGCACCCTACTTGCTTGGGATCAATTATTTCCTCATTTACTATCCAGATATATACTCTGGTGTATAGATACCTAACATACAATTTGCTGTTGATATTCAATAGGCTAATTAACCTATAATTAGGTGAGTCATTCTTGTCACACTTTTTACATAAGGAAACAATTATTGCTACTCTCAGTTCTCTGGGAACTTAGCTGTGCATTTAATATATGAAAAGAGAGAGAGAGAGAGAGGCCAGTACTGGTGCCCATCAGAGCTATATTTAATTAACTTGGAAAGAATACAATTACAACCTGGAGTTTTACCACACTGAAGTTGATTAATAATATTTTTTACTTCCTTGCATATTACTGGGGGCCACTTGGATAGAGGGATAAAGGCACATCTATCATGTAGGAGTTGGCATGAGGATCATAATACAAGGCTTGCAGATAACATATGCAAGTATACAAGGAATATGGGGCATTTGGGTGGCATCATTGTAGAAACAATTTGTCATAATATACCAGTGGTCTTTGATTTTGTAGCTTTGATTAGCTGTGACCATTTTTTTCTTCTGGCCAATGGGTTTTACCTCTCTTTCTGAGCAAACAATACAGTTTTAGCATCCTGAGCAGTGTGGTAGCTAGAGGTGAAGATGCTCTCCTCCTATTTAGAAGTTTGGGACTCCCATTTGGAAGTTCAACTCTTGGTAGCAACAGATGTTTCTCTATCATGGCGCAAAGAGAAAATATCTGCTGTAAACACCATGTAGGCATAAGGAAGTCAGCTGGCCAGTAAATAGTCAGCTCCATTTAATTGCCCCGACTTCATTCCAAATAAAGAGTTTACAAGGTTGTAAAAGGAAAACAAAAATACAGTTTTAGCAGCAATGTAGCATTTGTCATACTAGTTCTTGGAATGATGACCCTTCAAGTTTGGATTGGTCTTTATTTTCTGTAAAAAAGATCGGAGTCTATGGTTACAAGCCAATGATATACATTTGGTTGATTTCTTGAAAGTGATTTTATTTTAACTTTTAGAAATTGAAGTTGTAATATTACAGCTGGTAGGAATAAGATTAAGCTATGTCTTTTAAAGGCAGAGAGATTCCAGGCTTCTTGTTGTAATTTATTTTTGGTCTATAATACAATGGAGAAATTTTGCTTGTAATGTTTATGTTTATAATGTGTTATTTCTATATCTTCTTACTGAATTATAGCAATTATAGATGGAAGGAGTGGAGATCTTGTGGTTTCCAGATTTCTTTTAGTGTCTGTTTGCCCTTTAGTCAATTGATGATAAGAATTATAATTTAACAATTTGCAGACTATTGCAGATTAACCCCAAATCTCTCTTAAATTCAGGAGGTCCATGGATTTTCACTTTCAATGTCAAGTTTTATCCTCCGGACCCAGCACAATTAACAGAAGATATAACAAGGTTTGTGATATCCTTAAATCACTATTTCTTAACCTTGACAACTTTAAAGATTTGTAGATTTCATCTCTTCCCTAACCAGCATGCTGACTGGTGTATTCTGGGGATTGAAGTCCACACATCTTAATGTTTCTAAGGTCAAGTAACACTATTTTAAACTTAATGAAAAACTCCTTTGTGTGTTGTTTGTATTTTGCAGGTATTATTTGTGTCTCCAGTTAAGAAAAGATATTATTAATGGGCGGCTTCCTTGCTCCTTTGCTACGTTAGCTTTGCTGGGTTCCTACACAATCCAATCTGAGTTAGGAGATTATGACACAGATCTACATGGTGCAGATTATGTCAGTGAATTTAAATTTGCCCCAAACCAGACAAAAGAACTAGAAGACAAGATCACAGAATTACATAAAACATACAAGTGAGTATTAAACTTGTCATTGATCAAGTGTTGTATAACTAATTAAAGGTGTGTGTGTTTGTGTGTGTGTGTAAGTAAATATGAATATCTTTAAAGCATGGATACAGCGATAATTTATTATTGATTTCACTCAGACTTCTCATTATAACTGCTTCTACAATTATTTTAGAAGTTAAATTATTGAAAATTAAAAATTAAAATAAAATTAATATGTTGGGTGAACTCAACTAATTGTGAAAAAGTTTAATTAAATTTCTATGGCTGCTAAAATGCTATTTTGAAACCTATTTGTTTATAGATCTATGAGTCCAGCTCAAGCTGATATGGAATTTCTTGAGAATGCTAAAAAGCTGTCAATGTATGGAGTTGATCTTCATCAAGCCAAGGTAAAAGAATATATTTGTTTATAATATTTCCATTTTTAATGTGTTTTACTTATATATCACACCCAACTGCAACTGTGATTGGTAAACATAGGATTAAAACACAATGAGCAAAATAAGAAAGTAAAAAAGAAAGTAATGGTGACCAAAAGTCAGCCCAATTCCAATAACAACAACAAACAACTTACTGCGATAGATTCACCTAACCTCCAGATTCCATGTCTGAGGAAAAGGACAGGTCTTCACATTTTTTAAAATACTAACAAGGTTTGGGATTCTCTGAATCCAGGGGATATGGCATGCGAAAGAGCAGGTGTTGTAACAGAGAAAGCTTGCTTCCTGGGACCCACAAGATGGCACTATTTAATAGGCAGGGCCCAGAGTATGGGAAAAAGGAAGAATCTGTCTTTTGCAAACTCTGAATTCCTGTGCATAATCTAACCATACTAATTCTAGCACCCATCTGTCTGGGCTCTCGAGTGTTTTAAACAAAAAGAACATAGAGATAATTCGGAGAAGGGTGGTTTCTTTTTTCTGACTTTAGTTTGTATGATCTTTTATTGTTTTAGCAGTAGCACCTATACTTTTATACTGCTTCATAGTGCTTTACAGCCCTCTCTAAGTGGTTTACAGTCAGCATATTGCCCCCAATAATCTGAGTCCTTTAATTTTTTTAAGGTTGAAATATTAATATTTTTAATGTTGAAATAAGAACATATGAGTATTATATCCTATTTTCTTTTTTCATAGGACTTGGAAGGTGTAGACATCACTCTAGGAGTCTGTTCCAGTGGTCTTCTTGTCTACAAAGATAAATTGAGAATCAACCGTTTTCCTTGGCCCAAAGTGTTAAAGATTTCTTACAAGCGCAGCAGCTTTTTTATCAAGATCCGGCCTGGCGAGGTAGGCTATGGAGTCATTTTATTTTAGTTCTAATTGAATGCATTTGTCTTATTCTACCCTATCTTTGAGAAATATTAAGGATAAACTATTTTGCAAATAACAGCTGAATCCGGATGCTAAAGAAAAGTCTATCCACAATCATGCATAACTTGGTAGATTATTACTTACTTCCTTTGAGGCTTTTTATGAGGAATTGTCTTTGGGCCTTCATTGAATAGTGCAGATGGTTTGAAACATGGCTTTGTTGATTAGAAGCACCTAATACGCTGTGTTGCATTTTATGTTAGACATACACCAATCTACATCAAATGAACATGTCTTGGGTGAAGTCAGAGTTCTTGCTCTAATGTGGATATTGTTATTAGTTATGTCAGTTTTAAAGAGTAAATATTCATTTTAGGTTCAGATATATATGTTTATGATATACATATTTCTATTGATAATAGCATATTTTACCAGTAAATCTACACATCTTGTCAGCATTTAAAAAACATCATCTTGTATTGAAATTTGACCAAGTCATGCTATGATTTTAATGTAAAATCATATTGCATATTTCTGCTTTGGGAAAATGCTTTTTAAGAATGTTATTTTTTAATCATTTCAATTAGGTTTGTACCTATTTTAATTCTAGTGAAAGGAGTAATTTTTCATGTTATTTGATATGCTAAATGGTAAGAATGAAGTATTTAATTTGCTATAATAGCTACATTATACAATCAAGCCATTATAGTTTTTTAATGCAGCCACGTAGTTGAAAGTTTTTTAAACTGTTCCCAATCTTTGTGTGAGGTGAGGTGAACTAAGAAAGAGTAACTGGTCCCTTCCCTATTTTATTTTTTCAGGGCTTCCCCCCCTGTTTCCCCGTTGTAGTTTTCATTTCCTTTGTAATTTGCTTTGTTTAGTTGATGATGATTGGGTAACTTTTTCAATAATAGCTTAAATTAAATGAAATTTACTGATCAATGGTTCTTTTTAAAAAAAAATCCAATGAAAATATTTTTTAAAATTTAATAATTTAATCCAGTGCATAATCTCTGTGCCAATCAAACTTA
Organism: Thamnophis elegans; assembly: GCF_009769535.1. Lineage (NCBI taxonomy): Eukaryota > Metazoa > Chordata > Lepidosauria > Squamata > Natricidae > Thamnophis > Thamnophis elegans. Next base: position 15,559,862 of record NC_045552.1, on the reverse strand, counting down.
CTCTTACTATTTTCCATAGCATGAACAATATGAAAGTACTATTGGATTCAAACTTCCTAGTTATCGGGCAGCTAAGAAATTGTGGAAAGTCTGTGTTGAACATCACACATTTTTCAGGTTTGCATTTGTATTTTTCATTGCTGGCTAATTAAGAAATGGTGTTTATGGGTGTACATCTACTAAATCCACTTCTGATCTGAGCTAGATGAGATCAAGTGTGGTTTCAGACCTCCTGAGTCCTAATTGACTAGTGGTAGCAGGTAGTTTTAATTTTCCAGTATTTGTTTCCGAAAGTAGGTCAATATCATTAGCAAAGACTCTTCTTTTGTCCTCACAAGGGATGCACAACTCATCCCAAGGATGAAGAGTTGGTATTGTTAGTCCTTGTCATAACCAAGATACAAATATGATTGGTCCTCACTGACCACTTGTTCAATGACCATTCAAATTTACAATGGCACTAAATGAATAGCACTTACAACTGATTCTCATACTTAGTAGCCACTGTAGCACCCCTATGGTCATGTGATTGTGATCTGGGTACTTAACTCATGATTATGCCATTGCCATTTCTGAATGTCATGTGATCATGATTTGTGACCTTTCCCACCAGCTTAGGACTAGCAAAGTCAATAGGGAAGCCAGCAGGAACTTGCAAATCACTGTTACATGAAGTCCTCACTTAGAAAGCTGTACGGTCCTCACTTAATGATGGCAACTGGACTGTTGACACTAAGAAAAATGCAGTCATGTGATTTTTCAAGTATTAACATAATTAGGCGAAGATTACCTGTATTTCAAATTATTTTGTCTATTTGTACAATAAAATTTAACTTTTGTTACTAAAATGGAACAAAAAGCAGTCACTTCAGGTAGAAGTACATTGAATGAGGGTTGATGGCATAAAAATGGGAAATAGTCAAGGACATTGGCTGCTAAGGGGAAAAAATCAGAAGTGCTGGAATGATCTGGAGGTTTGTTTTTTATTGCTGAGACCACAGTAGAAAGTAACAGATGCAGAGGCCAGTACATTGATAGCAGGTGAGGGGAGGCGCACAAAGCTTTGAATAGCATAAAATTGTTCAAGCTTTGTCTATATTCATGAATGAATAACTAAATGTAAACAGATTCTTTCATAATAAAAATGAGCTAATTTGTTGTATATAATATTTTATTACTTCAGAATATACAAGCCCTAAAATAAGAAAGCTTTCACCAATCAGATCAAGTATCCTCTGCAACAATCTGTTCTCTTGAGGTTCTGAGTTCTTCTATCAAACACTTCCCCCTTTTAGCTAAGCATAGAAAACTGGAAAACGGATGGGGGGTAACTTTAAAATGTCTAGTCCAAAGCCCACAATTTTACAATATAAAATGTGCTTATTTTATAAGGGAAAGCTATAGTCCTATGCAGTCTTACACATGGGGAATTTAATGAGAAATTCCCTTACTAAATCAGTGAAGCCAAATCTGTAAATATTTTTTACAAATTGGAAAACAGAAATTTTTAGAAAACAAAAAATATATATGCAACAATCACACATGCTGTCCGAATGAAGATAATCTTATTCAGATCTATATTTACCTTTAAAAAGCAGAGTGAATTCTGATCATTTATCTCACAGCTTCACAGCCTTGGGGTTTCTGTTGATGGGTGTGAATGGCACTTAAAAGTCAATAAAATAAAGATATAATTAAGATAGTACTCACTATTGAGTGGCAGTCATTTTATCTGAGTTGGAAACATATCTTTGGGTTTTAAATTAATAACATTAGAACATGCATGTATCTTTTAGATTAACATCAACTGAAGCGCTCCCCAAGAGCAGATTCTTGGTGCTGGGTTCTAAATTTCGCTACAGTGGCCGGACACAAGCTCAGACCAGACAAGCTAGTGCCCTGATAGATAGACCTGCACCACAGTTTGAACGAACAGCAAGTAAGCGTGCTTCTAGAAGCCTTGATGGTGGTGAGTACCCTATTCTCCTCTTTACTATAAGTTCCAGTTTAAGTTGGTTCTTTACAAATTCTACTGAGTTGGATTTCATTAATATTTGCCCTACACGTGTAGTAATTGATTTATTTAAAAAATGGTATAGGATTCACATGGGAAGTCTGAAAAAATGGGGAACTGAAAACTGGCATCTGATTCTTACCATACCCTGGTTACCACAACTCTGTTATTTTGCCATGTTCTGGGGGTCATGAGGAAATAACTGTGATTTCCTGTGTGACTCATTGTTTCTTATGTTATGTAACATGAATGCCTCAGGAAAAGACTTCCATGTTGGTGACATAACATGAAGACAAACAATTTTAAAATGTTCATAAAAATAGCTTTTAAATCTTCCTTAAACAACAATGCTTCTTCTAATATAGCTAACAATTATGAATTTTAAGAACCATTTCAAATTTGGAGATAATTTTAACTGAAGGCAGCTGAGTATAAAATTGAAGAAATCAACAAAGCAGTTGTATCCATACTAAAATTTAGCAACTTCTTTTCTATATACAATGTTTTGTATATTCTTAACATGTGCAAAATTTCTTCAGCTAAACGTGGCTCTCAAAAAATTCAGTTCAAACTCGTAGAGGAGGAGAAGCAGGAGGATGTGGTGTTGGTTGGGGTTCCGGAATCAGAACCCATGGAACAATTTCAGGAGAAGCCAGGTATCGCTGTGGATAGCACTGATTCTCTCTCTTCCCTGTCTCCGGTGCTTTTTCTATCTTTTTGTGAGCTGAGACATCTTACCTGAGTCTGAAATGCTTCACATGTTCTGGGGGTATATTTTTCCTCCCAGAGAATTCCCCTCCCTCCAATCTCATAAAGGAATCAAATGAGTTCTTCAATGATTGGAACACAAAGCCCCTCCTGTATATTAATACTTAGATTCTTGCATCAACAATAAAGCCACAAATCTCAGTTGCTTGAGAAAATAGTTTGGTTCTAAGGTATCAGATGATTGAACGGGGACCACTTTCCATATTCACTATTGTAAAATAAAACAAGATACTTTGCAAAAGAGTTCTTCAATATCTCTGGCCAGCTATATTATTCGGTATGGATAATGTGTAAATGCTATGCTGGAAATGTCATTTATGCAGTCCTAAAGTTATATTCAAACTTAGGATATCTTTGGGGTTTGTTTTGTTTTTTGCTGTAATTTAAGCATTATTTTTTATGAGGATTTCCTCCTATTTTAAAAAACATTGTTTGTCTATAATAGTATAATCTGTCTTGGAAAGCCTGTAGAAAGCAAGTTAGCTTATTTCTGACCCACATTTCAGAGCACATTTAAGGCATTGAATTCAGTCTCAGTTCTGCTGCTTTCACAATGCTGTTTTATTTTGTCATTCTTCTTAGTGCTAAGACATATTTGGAGCAATTTGCTAAATTTTATTTTAATATTGTTCAGATGAAATAGGATTATTCCTGTTGTATAATTCAGCTCCTAATTAGATTTTTGAGAATGGAAGTATCAGTTTTTGTGTATATTATTACAATTTTATATTATAAGGCTGAAGAAATTTGATGGGAGAACAATATCCTTTTATAAACAAAGCAGGATACTACATATATATAAACACATCCCCCTTGTGTGTTCAAGTAACAGAATGGCGACAAGTAGCAACCTTCAAAATTGTAATACGTTGTTAGAACAGTGATATTAAATTTGCATTCTATCGTTTGTACACAGTACTACTAGTGAATCATTTATCAAGTTGGATAGAGAAAGCAAGGAGGATAATTAGGTTGTTCATATTTAGAGCTAATCTAAAGACAGATTGCAAGATGATTTCATATCTTTGAAGCAGTTACATTTTTTTCCTAGAGCTAAATGACTGCTTCAATAGAAAAAAATGTGGAGCAATGTGTCTGCATGTATTTGCATGCAAAAATAGCTGGGCACAGCTGAGTGAGCTTGGAAGAAGAGACAAAATTGTATTACAAGTTTGCTCCTAGTAATTCTCTTTTTAATTCTTTGAAGTTTTAAAATGCATTCATAACTTTTATAGCTATGCATGTTCTTGACATAAGTACAATAAAAGAAGAGGAGAAAGAAGAAAAATCAGTTGTACAGGATCTAGACCCAAAATCGATATTACTTGAAACAATTCAGGAAGAGTCAGGTATCACAGCAACAACTTCTTATATTTTGTGACTAATATATTTTCCTTAGTGATTAACATTCATTCTTTCTGATTTATCTAATAATTCACTAGACTTATTATAACAATACTTACCAGTAATATGGCACAAAATAGTATGATAATGGATAGAGAACTACCAGGAAACTTAATATATTTATGTGATAGACTTGAAGTTGTGAACAGGGACATTTACCATTAAAGCTGTTCTGAAAGAGTTTACCTTATTTTTTGGAGTATAAGATGCACCAAGATTTTGAAGAGGCAAATTTTTTAAAAAAAGTTTTTGCACTCTGCAGACCTCCCAAAAACAGCCCATTTTCCACAAAAACTGGTCCATTTTTTGTCAAAAAAGGGCATGCATAGCCTTTAGGAGGCTTATAGAGTGCTCGGGGGGGGGGGCAAAATTGAGCAAAAATACCTGCCTGTTTTTCGCTCACTTCTGCCCTTCCCAGCCCCCAGGAGCACTCTGAAAGCCTCCTAAAGGCTATGCAGGGCCATTTTGGTGAAGGGCTCAGGGTTTTGGGAGGCAAAAAATGGTGTATTTAGTGTATAAGATGCACTCAGATTTTCAGCCTCTTTTTTGAGGGAAAAATTTGCATCTTATGCTCCAAAAATATGGTATATATGGTTTAGTGCATGTTTTCCACTGTTTTCCTCCTCTCTGGAACATTGCCAGTGTGAATGAGCATGAACTAGGAGTGGTAGCATGGAATCGATACTTATACCATTTGTTTAGTGAAATGTCCAAAGTTAGGGGTCCTTGTGCTTTCTGAGCTTGGTTGTTTTCTTGCAGATGTTTCATTCAGTGCACTGATGATGTTACTGATTTGGGTAATGAAACATCTGCAAGAAAACAAGCAAATTCAGAGAGCACCAAGGACTCCTCATGTCAATCCTGAGCTATAAATATTCTCCTTTATTGTTCAAAGATACAATGGCACTGAAAAAAAGTGATTTATGACTATTTTCACACTTACAATCTTTGCAGCAACTCTGTGGTCTCAAGATCAAAATTTCGACGTTTGGTAATTGGCATCTATTTATGACTATTGTAGTGTCCTGGGGTCATGGGATCACCTTTTGTGATCTAGCAAGCAAAATCAATGGGGAAGCCAGCTTCACTTAACAACCATGTTACTAACTTAACAGTGATTCAGTTAACACCTGTGGCAAGAAAGGTCGTAAAAAGGGGCAAAACTCAGTTATTGCTTAACAAACTTTGGGCTCAATTGTGGTTGAGGAGTACCTATATATACCTTTGGGAATTAGGGAGACTAGCAGTGCCAGTTCAGCATTAAAGAACCAAAACAAGATATGGAAGAGATAGTATCAAAGATAATTTTTTAGCTTGAGTAATATCATTTAACGTTGATCAAGTACAGTATATTTGATTGATGAAATGTGTAGTTCAATTTTAAATTAGATTTTGAAAATGTCATACTTGAGGCAATATAATTTTTGGGATAACATTTTGAATAGTAATGAGTATGTGAAATAAATTAATATAGATGTAGCATTGCTGCTCATTCTTTTGCTTAGTTTTCTTAGGATCCCATATGAATGTATTGTTACATCTGAGAGGTGATCCAATTTACAGTGTATTTCACTGTCCCACTTAAGAGAGAGAAAGCTGTTAAAGATTCTCGTCATGTAATCTGTACTTTTTCATGCTATTCTCACAACACAGGATATAATTGTGAAAATTGCTTTTTAAAAAGCCAGTATTATTATTGGGCTACCCTTTGAAACAAAGATACTAATTTATTTAGTTTAATCTTTATAGTAAGTATTCTATGTCTGCCAGTAACTCAAATGATCTTGTTTTGCATTTATCACTATGATTAACAGGAGTAATTAGGTGATGATAATTATTTTATCATCTGTGATAATTATTTGCACCAGTTACCTACTTTGAACAGTGATTCTTCAAATAAGAAGCATTTTACATTATGTATTGTTCACTAACATTTAATGTGTGGCTCTTGGTGGTATTAAATGTTTTCTTTAACATTTTTCTTCATGCCTTATTTAAAATAAATTCTGCTTTAGACATGCCGATTGCTTTGCATATCTTTATTTTGCAGTGTTGTGGCTTTCTTCTTGATTCTGTTCTGTACTATAACTGAAGATGTATCTATTTCTGCTTAGCAGTAGCAGTGGTTACACCTGATAGAAGCCCGCGGCCTACATCTGCACCAGCTATTGCTCAGAGCCATGTTACTGAACCAATTGTACCAGCTGCATCTGTCAGCAAAGAACCAGCCGTTCTTAAAACTGAAAAGGAAACAGTAAAAAAAGAAGTAAAAGTTGAAGGAACTTTACAAGATAAAGCCAAAGCAGAACCAGCTGAAGGATTTCAGGTATGATGGTCCACCATTTTTATCATTATTGGTAAAATGCTTTTGTTTGTTTTAGAATAAGATAAGAGCTTAATCCCACTCACAGTTAAACCATTGTGCATAGGCAGCCTGGAAAAGTATTTACCGTATTTTCACCCATATAACCCGCGGGTTATATGCGTTTTTACATGCACAGCGCCCCCCGCGGGTTATATGCGTGGGCGGGGGGGCGGAAAATATTTTACACGATCGGAGGCTTGCACAGGCTTCTTTCTCCGTTTCTTCCCCCACCCCGATCTCAGCTGTTTCCTTCTCCTCCGTTCCTTTCCTCTTCCCCAGCTTGCGCAGGCTTCTTTCTCCGTTTCTTCCCCCACCCCGATCTCAGCTGTTTCCTTCTCCTCCGTTCCTTTCCTCTTCCCCAGCTTGCGCAGGCTTCTTTCTCCGTTTCTTCCCCCACCCCGATCTCAGCTGTTTTCTTCTCCTCCGTTCCTTTCCTCTTCCCCAGCTTGCGCAGGCTTCTTTCTCCGTTTCTTCCCCCCCCCCCCATCTCAGCTGTTTCCCTTCTCTCTTACTCGTCGCGGGTTATATGCGTGGGCGGGGTATACGGAAAATATTTTACATGATCCAGAAAACCCGCGGGTTATTCGCGTGGGCGGGGTATTTGCGTGGGCGGGTTATATGGGTGAAAATACGGTACTGCTTATTCTGTTTTGTCCTCAGACTAAAGGTGAGAGGACAAATTACGTTGATTTCCAAGCACTGTTTCCACAACCTAAGAAGTTTCAAGCCAAACATTCTTTAGGGTTTCCTTCTAACTAAATAATTATGATTGTGTTGATCAGTGTACTTCCTAAATTTTGCTTTCCAATAGTTTTTTTTTTCATTTCGAGATTTTAAAACCATACTAACTTGTCATTTCTTTTTTTCACACATAGTTACCCAGCATCTCTAGTTGCAATTAGAGACAGTTTCACCCACATTTTGGCTCTTCTTTGAAACTATATTCAACTTACATTTTAACTTTCTTAACAAAGCTTCTATACTCATTCACTACAGTTCTTGGAATTTGAAGGAATTCTGAGGAAATCTATCAGATTGACACTATAAGTGGCAAATTGGATTGCTTGAACATTCATCTGTATTTTAATCATCAATGATGAATGAAATATTCTCCTGTGCGCTGCTTGGAGAGTCCAAGCATGGGTTATTCAGTCTATTCGCCCAAGAATTAACTGAGTTATTTCTTTTGGCCACACTTCCTCTCCTCATTGAGGGCCAGTTCAAAAACTCAGTCCAGCCCAGTTTTGATTTATTTATTTGATTGATTGATTTGATTTATTACGGGTGTCAACTCCAAAAGAATCCAAATGCTTAAAAAGTCAATACAGGGCTTAAACATATTCCTTCAAAAGTATGGCTCAGCTTCAGTTAGTTAATTCTTGTCACTGATTCAAGTGAATTCAGAGTTTGGAATGGAGCTACTAATAATGATTATTAAGATAGATTTCTTCATCATGCAGTGTGTCAGTAATAGGAATCAATAGGAGGGGATAAATATTTAAATTCTGATGCTGTGCTAGAAGACATTTTCCAACCATATGCATTTAACTTTCAATAATATTATGAAGGACTTGCTTGAGAGTCTCTTCAAGAGAAAATCTAAAAGTTATGTAACATCATGCATTGTGTTATGCCCTAAATATGTGAAATGAGACATTGTTTTAGATATGTTATCTTTAAACTGGGATGTAAAGAGTTGGGGTGTGTGTGTGTTTGTTTGTTTGTTTATTGTGCAGGTAATGTTTTATTATCTTGCTCTGTATCTTAACTCTTACTTTTGATGGCTTTTTCATTGTGCCATGAAATTCCTTACATATAAATTACAATAATTGGTATGGATGCCTGCAGTTTTCTCTCCAAATTCCTTCAAAAAACTTTAATAGAGAAAAAAAAATAGAAAAACCTATTTAGAATCCAGACTTCAGCATGAAAATGTCTAAAACAATATATTAAAATTTAATTTTGGTTAAATAAATGTATTCTTAGTTTTATTGCAGTTAAATCCCATATTCATATATTTAAAAATGCAACGGGATTTACTGACAATGAATGAGTATAATTCAGTTCAGCTAATATCATATTATAATATTGTATTGAAGTTGACAGTTGAAATATAGTCTGCCATTGCTTATTATCAGTATTGAGCAATAAGTTAACATTTTAATGTTGGTTTAAAACTTTGGACTGTTTAAAAATGAAAAAAAGTGTGCCCTGTCTCCTATATTTAATAGCTGCATAATTGATAATTCACCCAATTCAAACTGCAAGCATCTTTAAGAGACGTAACAAAAATGCCTGTCTAAGTCCTTTTTTTCTGCATATTGATACTATATATATAATCAGTCCTTACTCTGTGAGGATTGCCAAGGCCATATGTGTAAGAACAAAGAAATCCAGAATAAATAAAATTCCACTGACTGGGACCTTTTTCCTTCGTCCTTTCCTCACTTCTATTAGGCACTTTGTATAAACAGTTCGGTTTAAAACTTTCTTTTTTTTGTTTCCTATAGCTCAAATGTATTGCCTCTATTTTTTGGATTTCTTTTTCTGACTAGTGCCTTCTTGGCTGCTTCTGCTCTGATACCTAGTTTCTCATTCAGTTGATGTTTTACTGATTCTTGATTCCTTGTTCCATACCTGCTATCCTGCCCTGTGCTTGTTCTCTGTCAGACTTTCACATTGGTCAAACCAGTACAATTCCCTCTCAAGCCAATTTCTTTGTAAGGAATGGATTGCAATCTAATCGGTTTCCTGAATTACTGCTGCAAAGTAATTCATTTAGAACATTCATTGCAACAAGGATCAAGTTAAATACAATGTAGAGATTTTCTCATGCTTCTTGTGATTTTTAGAAGCTCATCACAACCAGAAATAACAAGAAAAGAAAAGTTGGAAGAGACCCTTTGAAGTTTACAGCTGTTTTAAGCTTCTTTACATATTTATACTTACAATAAAATTGTTTTGAAGAATTCAAAATGCTGAATAAAATAACATCAACTATATCGAACTAACAAACTGTCATTATAAAGTATGGTGTTTATTTTGTCTTCATAAGAGTGCATGTTAATTAATGCATGTTTACACAATGCTTCAAAAACAAATGGTAGTTTTTGAAGCAATGCTATCTCCAAAACTCTACTAACAAAAAATGTTTTTGCCACTTTATTTTTTAACGTAGGTGGGGAAAATGCATATCAAAATGTCAATACCCAGCACAAATGGCGACCAAAATCAGGTTTGTCTGATTAGGTTGCTTTGCTTTCTTTAAAAAGAAAAAGGGGGAAAAAGGCTAAATCGAGTCAAAATAAATGAACCCATTTTTTTCTTTTTTTAAAAAACTCATAAAACAGCAGCGCGCAGAAAAAGAGGAAGACCCGATAAGAATGAGGAAGGTTAGCTGTTTTTTTTCCCCACTTCCATCAAAACAAAATTATCATATCACTCATGCATATGCTACGTATTTAAAAAGACAATATTTTGGTTTCTTCCTGTGCTGATATTTGTTTGTAAATAAACAAAATTAATCAGAATTAACCAAAGAATTAGTAAAAGTTTCCTTCTTTATACTTCTCATTTCCTAATTATTTTGCAAAAAACTTTCTATGAGGAGTCAACAATTCAGGAAGTAAAAAAAAAGTATTACTGTAATAGAAAAGGCAAATAGATGTATTTAAATTTTGAAATGTATTAATAAATTCTAGTTTCAAAAATGTTTTTATGTACACTAGAGAGCCAGGAAGACATTTCCAGTGTTCTGCATAGCTATATTCTAATTTCTTACTCTTTTTTGGAAATACTGTGTCTCTATGGAAGAACAGCTTGCAGAATGATGGAGCCATGATAACTGTCTTTTTAAAAAGAACCCATTACATTTTTCCATCATTCATGAGCAGGACCACACACATTCCTCATATTCTCCACATGACCTTATGATTCTATACACTATACCCCATTCGCAAATCATTGCTCTATGAATCTTAGTTTAACCTTTTTCATTTTCCAATCTGCAAATACCTGCAAGAACAACCTTTTTAATTTTTATGTGTGTGTTTTTTTTGTTTTGTTTTTCCCCCCCTTTCTTTCACAGAAGAGATCAAAGAGACTAGATGGTGAAAACATTTATATAAGACATAGCAATTTAATGTTGGAGGTTTGTATGACTTTGAAGCTTCTTTCAGTTGCATTTGCCTGGACCTCTACATTCTTTGCTAAACTCTTTTCGCCTCTGCTGTAGCATTTGTGTTTTTGGGGTGAGGTGTGTGCGCATGCTCTTTGCATGACTTTGTTAGAAATAGGCTTTTGCATGTCACAATAAACATGACATTATGCAACCATTTTTCTTATCTGTTTACATTGTTTTCTTGTTATCTGAAAATATGTGATTGGGATCATTCTTCACTTAAATGTATTTCTAAATCTTAGCAACTCGTTACACGATCATCTATGCCTAACAATCTCTAAGCATGCAATTATATGACTGACACAAATAAGCAAGGTTTTATTTTGTGATGCCATTCTATAGGCTAGAATCCCAGAATAGTTATATAAAATTGAATTCAATCAGAGTAGCAGACTTTTTGCCTTGATCTTCAGTTTTAATTTCAAAGCCTTTTAAGTTTCTCAAGTTGTCTTCGATTAATGACCACAGATTCAGCAAATGTTTCAACTTATGCTGGAGCTTGAATGAATGGTACTTATGTCTGGTCCTCATACTATGATGCTCGCTGAGTATTTTTTGCCATATCCTACATATGGGTAGCATGTCGTAAACCACCTCTACTTCTATTAGTGCTGTTGATATCAAAACAAGAATTGTTACATATCTTTAAAGAAAGGGAAGGGGAAAACTAAACTTGTCCATAGTTAAAAAGTTCATGTAGTTGTTTCTTCCATCTCAAATGTGGCCAGATTCTCAAGAGCATTCAAACAGAACAATCCCTCTCCTTTAAACTTCCCAATAAATTTGAAAGGAGGAAGTAGAATGTCATCACTTCATTCCTGATGTGGGAGATCATTTATTTTATTCAAGCTGAATAGACTTGATATTTCTTGTCATTCTAAGTGATAATTTTCAATTTCTTTGGTTACATATATGAGATTGGCAGGCTTGACTGTACTTTTCCCTCATTTGAACATGAGTTTGAATATACTGAACATTCCAATCATATATTACTGATACAGGAGAATGTGTGCTTCTTATACTGATTCTCTTTTTGTGTGTTACTATCTTTTAATCACAATTTCAGAAATAGCATAGGAGTTTCTTGTGCAGTGTCAATATTTTTTTAATGTACTAATTTTTGAATTTTTAATTTTGTGCTATACAGCTTTGAGTTTGCTACAATACAGAGCTTGGGGCAAAATTAAAATGGTGTAATCCAATCAACATAAGGTGATCTGACAAGAGACAATGGATATTTCATTTATATCATTTTAAATCCTCTATAAATCAGCTTTTTAATTTCTTATCTACTCTTGGTAGTTTTTTAAAAAATCCAATGTATTTACCTATTTTTTTTGTAGTAATTTTATCTCCTGTTACCATATCAGGTTCTAGAATAAATATGTATCTCAATGCCACTTTCTAATGTGTTTCACATATTTAGTTTGATCCCTAACTCTGTTGTTGCAGGTATTCACAGACCATCGGCAATAACAGCATGATCAATCAGATAGATTGTAATAATTGCCTGATATTATTTTTCTTTACTTTTTTAATTCTGTTCATGAAACATTAGGGTTGTTCCGATCTAATTCTAATAAACAGAAAAAAAAATGCTCCAAAGAAGCCCATCATAAAGTCAAACAAGTTTCAAACAATAAGATGAACAGAAAAGAAATTAAAAGAACACTAGATACGATTAAACTTTGGTATATCTTTCAATCATTTTAAGATTGCAATATTCATCTAATATTTAAATTGCCACACTATCCTGCAAACCAGTAGTATAATTGATAGTAACCTAAGGTAATCCATCACTAACAACCATTTATTTACTGACCATTTGAAGTACTAACAGCATTGAAAAAAGTGACATGACAATTTTTCACACTCCTGTGGTGATGTGATCAAAATTTAGATGCTTGGCAGCTGGAATGTAGTTATGCGACCTTCTGTGACCTTCTGACAAGCAAAGTCAATGGGGAGGCCAGATTCACTTAACAGCCATGTTCCTAGCATGTTCACTGCAGTGATTCACTTAATAACTGTGGCAAGAAAGGTCATAAAATGGGGCAAAACTCACTTAACAACGGTCTTGTTAATTGAAATTTTGGTCTCAATTGTCATAACCTGTACTCTTTATCAGAAAACCTTTTGATTCCTTAATATTGCAGTAAGGGCAGAATGACTATTTCTTTTTATATATTATTTTTGGAAGGTCTCATGTTTTAACAAATAGTTTGTTTTAACAGACAAGATTTTTTAAACCAGATACAATAAAATAAAATGAATAATGCTTCTATCCAATACAATTTTAAAAACTGTAAATTGTAAAAGCTGAGTTATTACTCTTAAAAATGTTTAACGTACAGTATAAAATAAAGTATAACCCTTCTTTGTACTATAGTGCACAAGTATTCATATATTGAGCCTTGAACTTGATTTTGAAATTGAGAAAACTGAAAATGTCCCAGAATTTGGAAAGAGATAAAATCCAAGGATTTTTCAAAAACTGAAAATGTGTGCAATTCAATTTTATTGTACCAAGCAAGGATTTTGATTGTACCAAGCAAAGATTTTCCTTGTTTGGGAAAACAAAGGTCAAATTAAAAAAGACTAATTATTACAGTGGCAAATACATGTAGATTCAATATGTACCTTCTGAAGATACATTTGTCAACTTGAGGAATAGCAGCATCAGGATAGAAAGGTTTCCTTGAGCAGTGAAGGCTGCGTCCAATCCTTGTAATAAGGTCACTGGCTAAACAATTTGTGATTAAATATATTTTCCCAAATATGCATATATGTATCCGTAGATGAACCTTTCCTGCAGATCGATGAACATATAAGCTTCTGAGATGTGCATACTAATAATAAATATTAATCTTCTAATCTGAGTTCTGAAATGGTATTGTCCAAATGGGATTTTATCATGTATTTTATTAAAGGTAAATCAAGTTACTATTGAAGTCATATTATCCTGGATCATGATAACCAAAATAATTGGTTGGCTTTTGTTCCTTTTTTGTTCACTAAAATGGTTTCTCTTACCAATTATGTCAATTGTGTCTACTTAAGTCAGCAATCTCATTCGTTTTTTTCCCTACCAAGGAATGATTAACTTTTGTGGATTTTGGTAACACCATAATCACAAACACATATACCACACCAGTTACCGGTATGTCTGCAGCTGGTAAAAGCTTTTTGGATATAAGATTAGCAGCAGGAAAAAAGGGTACAAGATCCAAATTGAGTTCCATATTGTATGACAGTCTGCTCAGAAAGAAGTATCATCAAGCGTAATAAAATTACCATGTGAATCTAGGATTGAAAGAGGCTACAAGTTTCACATTTGATTTCCAAAAAAATGCTTTGGAATGTGGAGGCATAAATATAACTCCCTTTTGCAAGTACTGAAAATAACCACATCTTTATGGTTATCATAATCTTTATGATTGTGTAGCAATTCTGGAAGATAGCCACACTGTCCCAGGAAAAGAAGCATCTCCTTTTAGCATTTACCTGTAGACACTACTTGATACACTTGGGCATGTTCTGAAGCACCTTCTTGGAATCAACTCCAAAGTACTGAATAGTTCTAGACTCTAATAATATCTACTGAGTGTTGGAAATGTACAATGGGTAACTGTTCCAAAGTTAGGAAGTTTGAAAAGATTGTCACTCCTGAAATAATAATTGGGATTTTATCTAATTGAAAAAAACAATGTTGCAAATAATGTTGAGCTTTATTTGGGATATCCTAGTACATTTTATTTCTCTGAGGGGGGAAAAAAGAATTGACTAATTTTCTGCAGCATCAAAGAGAGCGATAGATTTCATTTCAGTAAAACTTTCTGTGGTTTGTGTTGTATTTTTTTTTTTACTTAAATGGTAGGATCTAGATAAACCCCAAGAAGAAATAAAGAAGCATCATGCTAACATCAGCGAACTGAAGAAAAACTTCATGGAATCTTTTCCTGAGCCACGGCCAAGTGAATGGGACAAACGCCTCTCTACTCATTCTCCTTTCAGAACGCTTAACATCAATGGACAGATTCCCACAGGAGTAGAAGGAGTGAGTACTTTATAAAGTACTGATGATTTATTTGGCTTTGATCTTCTAAATAAGACCACTTTTTAATTTTCTAGGAATTGGAATTCCCCTTTGGGGAGAAGAACATAAACAAAAGGCTAGGCAAAGTTGCTTAAGTGTTTCATTAATCATTTCTTGTATATTGAATGAGCTATTAACCTTTTTAAAGCCAATTTTCTGTTAGGTTACTGTGGACATTGGAGTTGGAATGTCTTAGCATAAAATATAGAAGGAGGGAGGGGGAGAGAGACAGATATATATAACCATTATACTTCAGGTGGGTGGTGGGCAATACAGGGGAAATAATTCCCTCATCCCTAGACTGGAAAATAAAAAGATATCTATCTACCAACACACACTGAATCAACATATAGCTTATGCTCTTTATCCTTTAGTAAGAAATCTTTGCAGGGCTTGATTTGGTTTGATAATATTTATTTATGAAATGTATAGACTTCCCCAATCTGTTATGACTCTGGGTGGCTTACAAAATACCATACAATAAAATACAATAAAATACGAAAATAATCAAACACCTGAAAAAAACAATCATTAAAAAAACCCAAAACATCATAGAATCATCAACAATACTAACCCAAATCTTGATGATTGATCCAGGTCTTAGGGCTTGTTTAAATGGAATCAGGGTGAGAAATCTTGGGGGAATGTTGTCCCAGAGACAGGTGCCACAAGAGAGGAATGCACCCTCCTCTATATTATAATAATAAAATACAATGGTACTCAGTACTGGTTAATTGGTTCCAGGAGGCTCATTGAGTACTAAAAACGAGCACCAAATCCACGTGACTAATGTATGAACCTTTGTTTCCACTGGAAAGAGTAACAAGTTCTGGCTTGTTTATTGAACACCAAATAAATGAGTACTGGGACAAAATTTTCATATCAAATTCATTTGAGTACCAAATTCAACTTTAAAACAGTTGAGTACCGAGGTACCACTGTACAATATATAATAATATTGAACAAAAGGCAGGATGGGTGTGTGTGTGTGTGTGTGTATGTATGTATGTATGTATATGTGTATGTGTATGTATGTAGTATGTATGTATATATATATACACATACATACATACATACATACATACATACACACACACACACACACACACACTTCTACTGATAGTAAATAAATGAGTCATAACTAGCATGTATGCAATATATATATATGTGTGTGTGTGTGTGTCATAACTAGCATGTATGCAATATATATATATGCAATAAATAATATATATATTATTTATCAGCACAAATATAACAAATATATATATATGTGTGTGTGTGTGTGTGTGTATGTGTGTGTATATATATATAACTAGCATGTATACATATAATACATGCTAGTTATGACTCACTTATTTACTGTCAGTAGAAGGCATTTAGTCCATCACTAAAGATGGAATGGTAATTCTGCATTGTTAAAAGTATTACAATATATTTTTGTATTTTCAATAATTACTGAACTTGGTATTACACTCTGCAGTAGAATTGTAGATATGTTGGATTAAATCTGAATTAAATATTCATTAAAATACTCAGATATTATTTATCAAAGTATTTCTATGTTCTGAGTCCAGAGCATTGCTTTAAACTTCTGAGTACTATATAGTACCATATAAAATACATCATGTATACACATGCTTCTTTTGGAAACAAAATGAAAGTCATTGGCTGTTGCCGCCTTCTGTGATTTTTTTTTAACCTAATATATCTGACAAACTTGGGATTTCCTGATGTATTTAGCTTTTCAAGATGAGCTGTGTTTTGCTGGTGAAAGAAAACTGAATTTAGTAATAGTTTTCTGCCTGTGCAATAATAGTGCATGATAACTAAATAGCTTTTATAGTAGCATGTGAATATTTTTGCAGTCATTATACATCTAGAATTGTTGACTTGCTTTAAGAATATCCAAAATTATTAAGGTATAGAAATGAAGAAATTGAGAAGAAAAGATTTTGATTTTATTTTTCAGTTGATTGCATTTTTTGTTGAAAGATAGAAGTATGAATTGTTGAATTATTATTAATAACAGTTGGAACAGCATAGAAAGCCTTTTCATGATTAGCTTCTGAAGCACTGATCAGAGTAGAGTTGTTAAAGAATGCTATAAAGTTGGATTAATAAAGTTTTGTTCTGATTATATAAACATTGAACAAGAATAATTTATATTTTGAAAGTTAATGTAATTTGAGGGCATTTCAGAATAATTGCATTTCTCAGATCATAACTTCAATACTTCAGGTAATAAGTATTAGTAAGTGGACTTTTCATTAGAATTAATTTTAATTCACAGACACCTCCAAGTTTCTTAACTTTCTTAAACAGAAGGATGCATTATAATTATTAGTCATAGGGAATTTAATTTTTAAAATATAAGAATTGTAATTTTAATAGTCTATAAACTGGGATTTAGTTCTGGTTTATTTGTCTATTTATTCTACTTCAAAATACAACTGCATTTTCCATACTTTGTGTATGTCCAGGTCAAGAAAGCCACATTTCAGCCCTGTGAGAGACAGGTCGCTGGGCCAGAGGTAAAGCTGCTGTTTTGGTACATGCTTCTAAAGCAGATTTTTGCTACTGCATTGGTATTGGCAATCCCAAACCCTCAACAGCAGCTACTAGCATTGTTTGGGCTGCCTTTTCAATAATGTCATCTCTCACAGCCTTCTGATCTAACACTTTAAGTGGATTTACAGGGCTGCAAGCTTTTGCAGCTTTTCAATTGCTTCTTTCAGCGCATGGCTGGTTGACAAATTTGCATGAAGATGTTGCCATAAAGTTTGAGAGAGAGAAATTATGAAAGTTTAACTCTACCCTGTTCTTTTTATGTTGTCTTCCTCTCTTTTCATGTTCTTCTTTTAATTTTTATGTTACTCTTGCATACTTTATCATTTCATTTTGCTGCCCAGACTTCCAGCTACTTTCTCCCTGATCTCCATTACTTAGGGGTGTGCAAAGACTCTGTCCCCAAATATAAGATTGATCAAAGAAGACTGAATCAACTGAGAGAGCTTAGAGCCAATTTTTTCCTGTCCTAGATAGCAATTTTCATTTGTCATACATGGGGAAAAAAATCAACTTCAGAATTCTCCGGCTTAAGCTCAGTTTTCACATAATGCTGCAAAATACTACTCATATTTAAATTCTTTACACTCTGATGTCATATGCAAATAAAAATATAGAATAAAATATATTCTTTGTAATCTTACTATTAGAAATGCACATTGCATTTTCTTTGTTTTTAGGAAAGTTCACTTGAATCACAATGTAACATGGAGGTAGACATGGTGTCTTCCATGACAATACTTTCTTCAGTATTCAAACAATTAACTTTGTGCTATAGTTGAAGTATCAACTCTAACTAAGTACAATTTTAAATTTTAGTATAGCATAGGAAATCACAACCAATGTTTTGTATGATATCAGTTCTGTTTGTAAAGCAACACTATTATTATTGCATACATAATTCTATATCTTAACACTCAAATATATATTTTATCCCATGGATAGAGTTGATTTAGCATGAGTTTCTGCAAAAGGACTATTAGCAATTCAGAATTTGTTTAGTCAGTTAGAAAGCAGCTAATTTCTCTGTGGAATTTGGTTTAGACTTTGTAAGGTTAACAGAGGAATTAGTTGCATAACTGGTACAAAACATTTGCTGTCATTCTGACAATTTCTATCATTTGAGTCCTTGCATATCCCCAAGTATCATTTTGAGCATTTTTCATCAGTCATTTTGTTCATCTCTCTGTCTTTCTTGATCTCCTACCATGAAAGCAGACACAGGAACGCCCTCTGTTAGTGCAGGATGAAGACTATATTAAAAAGCAAGAGAAAGTTCCTGAGGGAAGTTTACCCCATCGAGCAACTGAAGAAATCCAGGCCAAAATTTCTATTCCAGTTCCCGAGGAGCAGAAAACACTCAAAACATGTCATCTGTATACTAACATTGTTTCTTCTCCACGCTTTCCTTTTCTGATGTCCCTATTTGTGATCCTTGCAATGACTATGTGGTGGCTGGTTTTTCTGTGATTAAGGAACATACAGAGCCTTATATGAAATATCAACAAGACTCTGCACGCTTTGATTTCTGGCTAAAACTGCTGTCTTACTCTTTCTATTTAATTTTTGACTGTAGTTCAGTTTCTCAGAAATTCTGCTTTTTAAAAGATGTAATTATTCAATACATAACCTGGTATTTTTGGGAGATAACGGAACATCAGGCAACTTCTATTGTGACCAATATTGCAATCCCTAAAAATCCAATTGTGTCAATGATATACTTGCTTGGATGGCTTCTATCATGTTCAAGACTCGTGTCTGCATGTATTAGTATAGGCTTGCTGTTAAAGTTGGATGTTGAGGAAAAGAGCTGGGGGGGGGGCAGTAATTGTTGAAAAAAAATCAGTATACCTGAGAATACCTGCTATAGACATTTTTAAAGTTGGATCTATTTCCAACTTGTTTCATGATTCTATAAACAAAAAAATATACAACTTCCATTTATAATGAAACAGAATAATTCAGAGATGTATATCCAGAGAGCAGATTAAACCAATGTGATTTAATTCCCTTGGTATTATAAAATAGATTTTACATCTTGCTATTAAAACACTTTTCACAACTCTGTCTTAAAGCCACTTCTTTGGGAAATGTGATTTGTGTATCAATATAATGCAGTGGGGTGAATTATGACTTATTTCAAGAACAGTCTGGGCAGGGATAAAGTGGATTTGCAGCACATGTTGCCTCACATTAATTGTAAGGGTATTTCTGTGTCTGCCTATGTATTCGTAGATTCATATTTGTGAATCATTTATCCTCTCTGTATGATTTTACTTAGAAGATTGTAACTTCTAGTTGCTGTTGAGATTGGCTTAGAATGATAGAGAGCCAATAACTCTCTGGAAGCAGTAATTTATAATTTAAATTACTCTCTTATCATTACTTTAATATTTTTTCTACATTTTCTGTGCTTTCCTTTACTCCGGAATATTTACTAAATTGCTTTGTTTTTCCTGCAGCACCTGTCTGTATGAAACTAGTATGTTCTAAATGTGCGTGGACTTTAATGCATGATGTTCTTTATACTATTTGCAGTAGTGTTAACACATAACTAAACATTACTTTAGGTAGAGGTTCTGACATCTAAATATATATTATGTTCATTTAAATCTTTGCATGTTGCTTAAACTTTGAAACACTCAGATGTTATTTGATATCAATTTATTTGTATAATTTTAAAACATAATTATAAAGTTCTGACTTTGACTCTTCATTACTGCATTATGCAAACACAGATGAATGGATTTTATACTCCTAGAATAAATTGAGGACAACTTCACAAGTTTTTTGAGAGCAGATTTGCAGTATTCAGCCTAAACAGCTATAATCTTGAATCTAGAAAGGAGGTGTGTGACAATTAAATTATTGAGCAAAGTTGAATATGAATGAAGTTTAACTAATTCAGATGATATTTTAAAATTAATCTTTAAAATGTTTATTACTTAGAATTATATACAGTATGTTTGTGTTGCATGTGCAGGTGAAAAATACATATGAGGTGTTTATCATTTTGAAAGTTTTGAAATATAAAATGAATTTCTTTCCGTTGTGCAGTCATGTCTATATAGATTAATATGCCCCAGCCTGAGGGAAAAGCATAGCTCTACTAATTTTTGGACATCTTACCTGCTTTCAAAACCATGGGCCATGATCTTCTTTTAAAGATGTGGGTCTGAGCCATTGCTTAAGTTAGCTGCATTTCTCTCTACATTGTTATCTTCTGATGGTGATGCTGTTATATTTTTACTTATAGAATTTCCTGTATTTTTCTGTATAACTCCCACACTACCTAAGATATTGGAGTGAAGGCCATTAGTCATAGTCAAAAAGATGAAGCAGTATTTGCAATATACAAACCATGTAAGCTAAACAAACCACCTATCATCAATGAGTCACTCAAAAAAGGATTAACCTTTAACCTTCTCTGCATGGACTTACCTTTGACTCATGAAGGATTGCATTTATAGCTACCATGTGATACTAGATCCATCCCTGTCTTTGGAAGTTTAAATAGCATCAGTGACCACATGTAATGATTAATAATCTTAAGGCCAGACTACTTGAGACTCGTCAGTTGCATCAGAGTTCTGGAATCGTAACACACTGGGACCCATAGAATATGGGTCCCAGTGTGCAGTTGCAGTGTCTTTTAATCTATTTTTTAACAGAAGGTTTAAATGATGCCTTCCATATTTTGGGACTTAGTTGTTTTAAGGAACACTTTCACCCACCTAGGTATGATCAAATCTTCTGAGGTGAGATGGATAGTAATCATATAATGGGTGTTCCTGCAGATGAGGCTATGGAATGGAATTTTACCAGTAAGATGTATTATACTTTTAATTTTTATAAGTTTAAAAATAGCTAGTGATACTTACTGCTAAGCTCTCTTTTTCAAGTGTGTGTGTGTGTCATTTTTAGTGCTTTACTTTTTGATGTTTTTATTTATTCTGCTATACCACCAGAAGACCTCCAGTCAAAATATTCCTAAATTATCAATTTTTCTGAATATAAAAGCACGTACCAAAGTTCACGAACAAGTCAATTAATTGTTGTACACTACCCCGAGTCACTTTTTGTGAGATGGGCAGCTATATAAATTCTTATAAATAAATAAAATGGGCACCAAATTTTTTTATGTTAGGTTATATAAGGAAATTTGATGAGTTCAGGGTGACAAAGTTTTTCCATCTTACTACTTTATGAACTATGGCAAGGCTGAGAAGACCATTTGGGTGAGTTCCAACCATAAATTACTTGGTTCAGTTTGTTCTTGATTATTTATAAAACATTGAATTAAGTACATGTATTTTTTTAAAAAAAATTACATTAGGCAAAAGATCATACAGCAAGAGAATGGCTAATGCATAGGTTTAGATCAACCTGCATTTAGTGATTGAATGGGCAGCAAATGTTATTTTCTGTTTTATGTATCTTATTTATATATGGATTGTTGTTCAGTAATAATTCAGGACAATCCTTTTACTGAACAGTAGCTAAAGAATCTTGAAAGGCAAAACTTGGGCTCTACCTAAGATTTTAGAGAGCTATCTAACCATGTAGTATTAAGGAAAGGGTTGATAACTTCAAAATAGTGGAAATTAATCATTTATCATTATTCCTAAAAGTCTTCACTACAATAAGAACACAGAATATCGAAAAGAATGGTTTTGATCCCTACAATCAAACTTTTAATACTCATTTTATGGTTTCATTAGAATTATCCTTTGTTTATCCCTGATTATTTTGGAAAGCAGAACCACAATACTCAATTTATTATTGAGTAATTTAAGTTTTAAAATCCATCCAGTTTGCAGTTATAAATTAATGATAGTCTATTGTGTTTCCCACCCAAACTTTTGAAGTTTAATGTAAGAATGGTACAAATGAAAACAAGTTAAATTTGGAATGTTGTCTTTGTGCTTCATAATACTGCTTTTTAAAGTTTTATTGACCCTTTTGAAATGTATTATCTTTCACTAGTTGGTCTCTGGAAATTCTTGCTGGTGAGTGTAGTATGTTACCAATTGTGCATTTTAAACATTTTAAATATAGCTGCTTCTGTACATATTTCCAGTATGGGGATAATCTAATATTATTGATGCATTGCTTGAAATACTCATAATATCCACTTGTTAAGGAAAATTCTTACAGAAGGTTTTTGAAAAACAAAATAATTTTAAGGGGTTTATCGCTGATTGCTTGGCACTATATATTAGTTTATCCCCTTTTTTATTTGAATGCTATTTTAATATAGATCCTCTGCCTGATCCAAAAACCTATCAAGAATAGCTGTCTCCATTCACTGCAGTGTTAATAATGGAGCTATTAACAAATTAGTAGAAGCTTTTGAGTGGAAATTTGTAACTTTTGCAAACTAATACAGGAGTTATCTTGAGTCAGCTGTTAGGTGCTTCTGATGTTCAAAGATACCAACAGAACATTAAAAGCAGTCGGCAATTTCATTTCATATTTTCTTTAGCAAAAAAAAGTGCCATTATCCTATTTCTCCTTGTATCAAAAAGCTTTTAAGTGGTATCTTAGAGTGAAGTTCCCAAGTTCTCCAATTTTTGGACAAATGAGACACTTGGAATTTTGAGAGCATCATTATGACCGTTCTTGCCAATTAGTTCTCAAGCATTCAGTATGGATTCATTTGTATGAAGTAGATTTATGAGACTGATGTCCTTCATACAGCTGTTCTCTTAAGATGCCCTTTATATTGTATTATTCCCAAAAATAATAGGATGCAACCCTCCATTATTTTTATTTTCCAAGAATGCCTATGGGATATATGTGGGATTCAGAGGCATTGTTGGGATTAAATGTAATGCTTGAACTGACACTTGCTTTACAGCATACTAGGTTTTTTTGCTGTTTTTTAGATAATCTTAAATAATTAACATCAAGTTAGTTGGTGGCAAGGAAAATAACCTGCAGCACATTGATGATCATTACCTAATAAACTGTTTATTACAGATGTGTCTGGAGCAGTCTGAACAATCAGGTCATTTTAATGGATATAAGACTTTTTCTTAAATGAGATTTTTTTAAAAAGTAATATCAAATATAAATAATTAAAATACAAAATATAGATAGCCAGCTATAGAAATGTCCAAATTAAGTCTTACACTAATAGAATAACAGAGTTGGAAGGGATCTTGGAGGTCCTCTAGTCCAACCCTCTGCTCAAGAAAGATACCCTATACCATTTGAAACAAATCTGTTCTTTAAAACCTCCAGTGTTGGAACATTGTTTTATATAATCTCCGTGACCGCCTCCTGCAACATACCTCCCAGCGCCCAATAAGATCACACAGGGTGGGCCTTCTCCGGGTGGTGCCGTCGACTACACAATGTCGTCTGGCGGCTCCTCGGGGGAGAGCCTTCGCTGTAGCTTCCCCGGCCCTATGGAACGATCTACCCCCTGAGATCCAGACCCTCCCTACTCTCAGCCTTCCGAAGGTCTGTTAAGACCTGGCTGTTCTGGCAGGCCTGGGGCTGCTGATCTCTGATTGAGCTTCAGCCCCATTAACGTCGAGTGTATGTTGTGTCCTTTTTTAACTCACTCTGTTTTGTATTTTAACTTTTTTAGTATTTTGTTTTTTAAACTGTTTTTATGTAAGCCGCCCGGAGTCCTTCAGGATTGGGCGGCATACAAATCTATTCAAATTCAAATAATTTCTTTGAATATCAGTATAGAGTTCCTATCATCAAAACTCTGTTTTCCATTAAATTTATTTTTAATTTCATTGAATTGCACACTTAAAGGAACATTGTTCAAACTTTTCTGAAAGCCATAATAGAACTCCTTATGGAATCTGGGAAAGGATATTGAATAGCAGGGGTTAATACAAAAGGAAGACTGGCAATTCCTGGTGCAACAAATCTGTTTACTCTAAATATAAAAATACAGGAGCTACAAAAAAGCTACATTGAAGAACAAATTCATCATATCAAATGATATGTGTTCACCCCTCGACTAATTTGCATGTGGCTAAACTTCTGTAGCTGTTATGTTTTAAAAGTGAGTGTGCCTGTTTTATAAATAGCATTTCCAATAAAAAAATATAGTTATGGCAGAATATTCCCTGAACTTAACAAACTATTTCTAATATAATTAAATTTTTGTGTCCTGCATCAAAGTCTGCAGTTTACATTAATTTATCCCTGCTAATATATGTTGATAATAAGCTGCCATCATTGAGTTCCTTATTATTGATCTTTTCTTTAACTTGAGGCTTCTGTCATCACTAATCAGAAAAAATAAGTTATTTATTTTAGGTTTGCTTCTCTAGCTAAAAAAAAGCAGAAATTGCAGACAATAGGTTAAAATATGTAACTCAGACTACTTACATGGGGTCTTAGGCATCCTGAGTTGGTGGGTGGTAGGGACAAATAATGTGTGTGTTATAATATACTCTTTGTATATTTGAATGTGATATCATGACACAAATACAGCATGGCAAAGCTTGCATCATGCCATCATCTACATTCATCATTTTGCTACCATGGTGGGTACAGGGTGGTAGGAACAGACACCTTTAGAAAGAATTATTGAGAAGGAAAGAACCAATAGTTACAAGTTCATACGTACAAGTTCATATTTAACATTCGGTCTTGGAGTTTGTCTCATCCAAACAGCCCCACTATTTGAATATTTTGTTTATCAGACATATAGATGCTAAATTTTAAATGCTGATATTAATAGTCAGTCTCTATACATGCAGTACTATTTGACAGAAGCAAAAAGAGTTTTGAAAACAAAATTTTGCATATACTATTTGATCTGCTTAGTCAGTTCAGAATTCACTATTTTAATGTAGACAAATAAAATGACTATTCAAGTGTTTTTTCCCTTATCCAATTGGCTTTCATTTTCCCTCATTAAATAAGCAATTAAAAAAAAACACATAATCGGTTATTGCATAATCATTTAGTGATTTCTTGTCACTTCCAGTTAAAATTGTACAAAATTTTCCTTTATTGTAGAATATTTCTCAATCTTTGGATATTTGACAAGCTTTTTATAATGTTTCTAATAAGATTCAATCCCTTACAGCAAAGTCGTGTCATTCATTACAAATATTAATTCCATTCATTCCCTGAGGCTTTTCACTTAATATGAAAAGTTAGATTTGGAAACAAGTATCCTTTATTGCTGGGGTTCTTTAATTTCTGGCTTTGCCCACAAATCTTATCCTATTTAAAGTATTATATCTTATTCAGTGGGTGATTGGACCAGGCAAATTTTCTATACTATTTCTAATCTTAAGCATGTTTTCATCCTTGCCTTTTTTCTATGACTCTTCCTTTCCTCAAATTGTAATAGGAGAGCTTGCTGAGATTTATAATGATCTAGTTGAGAACTTTCCAACAGGCGCACGATGGAAGAAGTATAGCATCATCCTCGGTGAAATTCTCTTACTTGGCTCTGATGCTAAAGATACCCTTGCTTTCTAATAGGCTGAGTGGATTTCTTTGTTTTATGCTGTTACTCATTTCTCAATAAAAGTTGAAGATAGCATGCAAAAGGTTCCCGTTTGACATTTGCGGTCAGATAATTTTAGGCAAGCAATATCATTGTAAATATATAAATAATGAGGTAGCTTCTCATCATCTCTGTTGTATCCCTGGGATTTTCTTGTCGTTATATCATTTGGATCATTCTTATAAAAAAAAAGTCAGTAATACTTTACGTTGTGCTTTGTTGAGAAGTTTAGCTTTGTTGAAAGCTTCAGCAATTAAGATGACTCCTAGATTTATGTATGAAAAAATTCAGTTTATAAGCCATACGAAAACCTGTTGTTTTCAAAGGAACACTTTAGAAAATTCCTCATTTCTCTTTTAAAAGCCATACCTGTAGCTGCAGAGTGGACAGTATTATTTTTCAATTATAAGAAATTGAAATTTGTGTTTAGAATCCTACTCCTCAGCAATATGAAAGCATTAATTATGTGCTTATGTTTTCAAAACATGAGCTTTCAGTATGATAGATCTGTGTTTTACAAGTAAGTGAGAGTAATGTGCTATGTATATTTTCCCAGTGCACCTTGTAGGAGTTTAGGACAGGAAGGGGACAGTGGATATTCAGAAATAGTACAGGTGGGGCAGCAAAAGCTAACCCTCTCCTTCTCCAAACTTACTCCACTTTAAAGTGGCAAATACCAGATTGTGTCTACTGCCATGATCTCCAAATGTCCAACCTCTTCAAAAGTAGCCTTATTCTCCTTCTGGCAGGAGATTGATTGATTGGTCCAATGACTTCTTAGTTGATTGAAAGAGTAGCTGTTATTACAGAGAAAGCTGCAGTAGCTTTGCTCACTTCAGACTTGGAGCTGGACCAGGACAAATTCCTCTGACAAAGAGGAGAATATAAACAACTTCTTGACCTTGACTAAGTGAGACTGTTATTGTCTGTCTGAGTGACTATAATACAGCCTTTTTTGAACACACTTGAAATATTCATCTTCAGCCATTGTAATAGTGTACACAGGCCCTATGAAGTCTTACTCTAAATTTTGCACTCTTTCTAGATGAAGTGCATTCTATTCCTAATTCTTTCTGGCCTTTTTTGTGTATTCATTTCTTTTTAGAGTGTGCGTGACTGTCCCTTCAAAGAGGATGCAGATGATGTGACAGAGGGGAAAAATATTGCCTCTCACTTTGAATGGGAGGTTTCAAAGCATTCAGTAGGCTTTAGTGAGAGCCAAATGTCAACTGCACTGGAGTCTACACAAATTCATGAATCAGACTCTTTTTCAATAAGCAGCAAGGAGCAAAAAGAGGAGGGTGCCACTGCTCTTGAGAGCAAGGAAGATCTAAGGTGTGAAAAGGGATTTTGCTCAAATATGGAAAAGGAAGCTGAGGATTTTAAACAGGCTGAGGTGGAAGTATCTGTAATCCCTGTTTCACCTCCACTGTACCTCCATGAGCAAGAGGAGGAAGCCTGTGGTTTTGAAGAAACAAAATTTACCAGCAAGCCACTTAGAGAGCTAAATGGAGAATATTACAATCCAAATGTTGATCATGAATTTCCTGCTCTCATTCGCTGTTTCCAGGTAGTAAATGTGAACATAGAATATCTTTTGCAAATGCCTGTACTACATTTTCTGAGTCACTTTGCAAACACTGGAGCAAGCATATTTACATATCCATGAAGAAGGATTAGTTTTTGATGTCCTGAAGTAATTCCTGAAAACTAACCAGTTATTCAATTTCATACTGTCTATATAAATTACTACTCCCTTCTTCATTCTTATCTGAAATTGACATGTCTTAATTAAACAAATTTTTCTTGATCTGTGCAAAGAAAGGGAAATTCAAAAAGCTAAAGATGTTTAATATATCAGAAAAACTAAGTACTAATGATTAATACTAATAATTTATGCATTACAACAAAGTCTGGAGTCAACAGATTTGGAAATACCATTTCCTCCAGCTGATTGTATTTTTTTTTGCTTACTTGCTTGCTTCAGTGTTCTTTCCTTATTAATCTTATCTGCTAAAAACCTTAAATATCTAATCTGATAATAAGGTGATACTTTGGGTATGCAAAGGGATACGATGGTTATGTGGTCCTTTTACTAACATTATGTTCTCTTTGAGTTAATTATCAGGTGGTGGCACAGCTGATTTTTCTTTTCCTGTTACTCTTAATACTTGAATATCCATAAATGGTGATTTGGCAGTGATTTAATATAAACTGGTGGACTTCACATTTCAAACTGCAGGTGTTGCCTATGCACTCTCTAGGTTTCCTACATTCAATTTAAATTCAACTAGTTTCTGAATAAATAAATACTGTGGCATGTAAAAAATCATGATATTCTTCCTACATGGTAGATCACATATATGGTAGTATATATGTAGATGTCTGTGATTAAATTTCTCATTAAATATTAATAATAATTCACTGAAGTGAATCCATTCCCATTATTTGACCAATCAGATTTTTAAAATGTGTGAAATCATTGCATTTCATCTTAATTTTCACAATTCTGCAAATGAGTGCAAACAACATAACAGTTGTGATGTATAGTTGAGTTCATGATGCAGCTATAAGTTGCACATTGGAATTCTGTGAAATAATACTGATATAAGGTGACTAAATGTACTTTACTTTGAAACTATTTTGTAGCCCCCTCTTGTGAAAACTCAGACTGTTACCATCTCCGATGTGTCTAATACTGTGAAAAGTGAAATCCCAACTAAAGACGTCCCAATTGTCCACACAGAAACCAAGACTATAACTTACGAAGCTGCACAGGTAGGCTGCTTCACATCTAGCGTTAAATTTTATTGTAATATTTTGTACAAATGCTAGAAAATGCAAGCAGTTTCATTCACAATTTTTATTCTAGAAGATTTTGAACATTTTATTTCAGTGGGATATTTTGGTTCCTGCAGGGAATTCCACTTGTGACAATTGCTGTGAGAAATATCATTATTCTATCAGAAAAAGTCGTGTTTTTCTGAAACAGGATTGCATGAGTTCCCCTACTTTGGTCCACAGAGCTCCTTCTGGTCATGATTGCTGAAAAACAGACAATACGCTCTCCCAACCTTTTGAAATGGGAAACAGATGAAAATGATAATATAAGACCTAAAAGAGTGCACCACATTTACCAACACCATCTTCAGAATATTGAAACAGCTCTGCTTCCTCCCATGCCTGATGAGGCCACTTTGTGGCTGTAAGTTTCCTGAAAAATCTTTTGAGTGTGGTGCTTCCTAGCCAAATGATATCCAGCTCTGAATTAGGCAAGTGTCTGCTGAGAGCTGAGCCGACTTACATTGGTGAAGGAGATTTGTTCTCAAGAATCATTATTTGTGGATCCTGGAAATATAAATAATAGTCCCAGAGTAAAAAAAAAAAGAAAAAGATATCCACCATCTTTGGTAGTTTGTACTCTTGAATTAAAAATGTCCCAGTGTATACTCTCACTAAGATAAGTTGCATGGTACCAGAAGGAGCCATATGTATTGGAAGCTTTTTTCAAAAATCTACCCAAAAATAGACTTGAGGGGAAACCATTTTCTTATTATTTTTGTAGCTGCAAAGTGCTTCCCACCCCCCACCCCCCGTGAGGCAAATATACTTGGTAGCTCTGGTCTCTCAACCTAAATATATAAACTGGATGCTTTTGACAAACCTTCCTCCTTTAAGCAGAAAACTATGTATAAGTTCAACAAAAGGAAATTTGTTACTGCTTTGAAAAAACATCTCAAAAGATTTTTAAAAGTACATTATTTTCATTGTATATAGACAATGGGACAGGAATGGAATTTAATTGCTACCTTTATTACCTCAGGGAGCTGAGCAGCTCTTAATAACATATCCTTGAGAAGATGCAGTTGTATAAAGGTCCAGTTTGTAAACTTCCTACAGCATCTAATTGTTTACTGGGAGGATTGCATTAAATTGGTATGGGCCTTGTCTGATCCAGAATGTTGTTGTTAGTGTCCTACATGTATACAGTAGTTGATTAGGTAATGCTATCTCTCTTCAGTTAGAAGCAGTCTTTCAGTTTCTTTTTTATGAATGTCGTATTTCCTGCCAAGTGAGTTACTCACTGTAGGTGGGCAAGGAAGTCATTTATATTTCCTGTATTTCTGCCTTAGATTGATGATGGCAATGGGGATTTAGATCCTGGAGTTCTCCTAACTGCTCAGACTATCACTTCAGAGACCACCAGCAGCACTACAACCACACAGATAACGAAGGTAAAACCACTGCTAAACAACAATTTGGTCTCATTGATAAGCTGCATGCATGTAAAAAAAATACATGCATAAATTTCATTTTCTGTGTGCCTTGGTAATCCTCGCAGGATTGGGCAGTGGAATGCACAGAACACAGAAGCACTTTTTTGTTATAAAATAGTGTTGCTGCAGATCAGAAAAGCTTGCATTTTGATGACAATTGTGGTTGTTTTAGAAATAAAATAATATTGTATCCAAGAGAAGGATCTTATTTCCTTGGCTATATAAAGTCTTTTCCATGTCTACATTAATAGTTACAAAGTTGCAATGAGCTCAAATTATCCTTTAGATCTACAGCTTTTGGCAATGGATATAAAGTAAAAAAAATACACTGAGCCAAATATGGCTTACTTTGAGTTACAGGTGCCCTCTTGAAAGTTTTGTTACATACAAAGAACCAACCTGTTTTGATACTTGAACTTTATGGTATTTATGGTGAAGTTGGGGAAACCTGCTTAGCCAGTGTTAGAAACCACAGAGGAAAAAAAAAGTTAAACAAATGTGTCTTGCAATATGGAGTTTTAAAGCATGGCTTTGCCTCAAATTATATCTACATTAAAATTGAGAATCAAGGAATTGCATGTTTTCTTACTAAAGCATTTTTTTAAAAGTTTAGTTTCAGCTTAATTGAGTTCTGACTAAATATTTTCTATTTCCACACATATTTAAAAAAGAGTCTGTTAATATTAACTTCACTTTTACAATCATTTTATGCTATTTATTTATTTATTTATTTATTTATTTATTTATTTATTTATTTATTTATTTATTTAAATATATTTATATACCGCCCAATCCCGAAGGACTCCGGGCGGCTTACAAAAAATATGGAAAAAAAAACATAACGAGAAAAGAAACAGTTTAAAAACAGCAACACCCTCATACATTCATTCTAATCGGGGCTGGACCTCAACAGTGAGGTCAACAGTCCCAGGTCTGCCGGAAAAATAATTATAATCTAATTTTGTATTTTGTAAAGCAATTTTCCTGTGGTTCATAAGAATGGGACACTATTTGATTCACTATTTGATTCACTATTGTAAATTTTGTAAAAAAATGAAAATGATGGAATCATAATTATGAGAAGGATAGTTCAAAATATGATACAAGTTTATACTAATGCTATCTATGAATTAGGTTTTTATTTGTATTCCTATTTAATAAATTGATTATGTTTCTCTTTTTAAAATAGTTAAAATCTCTGTAGGTTTTATCATTTTTTAAATTATAAAAACGTTAAAATTTGTCTTCTCATGATAGACTGTAAAAGGTGGAATTTCAGAAACACGAATTGAAAAACGAATTGTCATCACTGGAGACACAGACATTGATCATGATCAAGTAAGAGATTGTTGTAATTATATAATATATAATTAAAATGAAATTTAAAAAAACACTTGGATAAAATATTGCTATGATTCCACTAACATAGTCTTCCCTCAAGTGTTAGACTTGATCAGGCTGATTGTAAAATTACACAGGCTGATCTCCTCCCCCCATTCCATAGGCTATCAGACTGCAAACTATGTAAGGCAGCACAGAAATAATGCATTCTTTATACTCTTTTTTTTCCAGGTTCTTGTTCAGGCCATCAAAGAAGCTAAAGAGCAACATCCAGATATGTCTGTGACCAAGGTTGTCGTTCATCAGGAGACTGAGATTGCAGAATAAATAGTTTATACCAGGTAAGCTCTCTTTTAGCTCTACTTCATTATAAAATATTTCAACTTTAGTCATAAATAAAGATTGTTATCAGGAGTCTTAAAGAAGCTTCCTGTTTTTCTATCTCAAGTTTAATCCATCATAGTAAATCTTTACAGGCACGAATGGCTGCTAAAATGTACATATATTGGGGGGCAGATTCCAGCCATAGTAGAAATGAGAATGTTTGAAATAGTAGCCTGTTTCTGACTCTAATTGTGAATCATATCATAAATACCCTTGAAATTTAGTCTCACACTAATGTTAAAGGTGGTAGCAATGAATGTTTAGGATTAAATAGGTTGGGTCTGTAGAACATAAGATCTGCAAGTATCATGTCATATGGTACTTCTTGTTACCTTCCAGGTCTTGTTCCTGCACTATTATAAGCAGTCTACTCACCACCAATTGGCTGAGAGAAACCTATAGTAAACTATTTAAAAAGTATTGGGTGCTACTGCTATTGCCCTTAGAAGCAACATTAAGAATGCTAAATGGAGCAAAAATTAATGTTTCAAATTCACCAATGACCTTTTTACCTTCTCCATATTTTTAGTTTTTATGTAGTTCTAATAAAGTCCTACTTTTCAAATTATTTTTTAATCTGTACTTTAAGAAAAGGGCAACTGGTGTGACCTGTTCAAGATAACAAAAAACCATTCACAGTTGCTTGCGTTGTTCAATCCTGCAGCAGACGTCTCAATCACTGTGGGCATCCATTGCAAGTTACCTGAAATTTGTAGAGAAGTCCTCTGATAAAGCTAAGAATAAATTAATTATTCATGTTCTTCCCAGTGCAGTATGGAGATAATGTGCAACTTGGGAATGAAACCTCAGCACACCATTTAATTTGAGAAATTGTCTGTGTGTTTCTTCTTATGGATTATTTATGCTATAGATTCGTTTCACCTGACATACTGTTTGATGGTGATTTAGTTGTACATAAAGACCAAAATAGCATGGGGTTTTTTTGTGCTTAGAGTATTTTCTCTCCTGTTTCCTTTTGATCAATGCTAATGTTTCTCAACAAGGCACCACTTTTATGAGTGAGCTATCTCGCCAGCACTTAAAGCCCGAGAGCTATACAGGTAGTCAAGAATTGTTTCATGCACGAGTGAACAAGAACTGGGCCCTTGTGCTAGGAAGCATCCTTAATTCCATGTATTGACCGAGCATCGCATTCTGATTTAACCTTTTAGATTTTAGAACTATGTTATTCGTGGAAGAATGATCCTATGGTCAATTTAGGGAACCTAGGGGGTGTTGTTTGGGGGGGGCGAGTTTTCTGGATTTTGAGTACACATTGCAACAGACCAGAGTGCCATTTCTGAGCAAACCTGTACACAGGAATCCTATATTTATGTATCCTTGGAGGCTGCCTTCAGGCATATGGATTTTATGTACTTATTTAATTTTTTATCCTATTATTCTGCAGTTATGTCCCATTATCAGACAAAAGTAAGAAAAAAAGATCCAAAGTAATGATATAATAAAAGGCTGATTTTTAAAGTTAAAACATAATCTAAAATACAAACTTAACTATGGTAGTTTACTTTGAAACACTTATGCACATAAAAATAAGGAAAGCAAAGATGATTAATCATTATTGCTACTTTTTCTCAAATATAACATGGCTATGTTCTCATCTCAACATTCATATTCTGATCCTCATAATTAGACACATTTGAGCAAACTTTATGTATAAGTTTAGGAACATGTATTTATTTCACATAGCATTAACACTTAGCTGTGGCACATAGACTTATATACCATTCAACAGTGTTTACAACGCTCTCTGAACGGTTTACAGTCATCATATTGGCCCCAACAATCTGGATCTTCATTTTACCGACCTAGGAAGGATGAAGGATGAATCAACCTTGAGTAGATCAGGATTGATCTCCTGGCAGTGGACAGGATTAGCCTGCAATACTGCATTTTATCCACTGCACCACCATGGCTGATGGATTTAGTTTTCATAGAAAACGTCTTTCCTACTGTGCCACAGCATTCTCATGTTCATTCTGCAATGAGATATGTATGATTTTTCATTTTTCTAGGTTGCTATAAAAAGTTTAGTCTTTCTAGTGAAGATGAATATCAATTATTTGAAAATATTATATAACATGCATTCGTCCCATTTGCAGAATATCAGAAGTTCACAAACATTTTTGTAAGATACTAAATGTGTGTCCATTTTCATTAAGGAATTTGTATCTTTGTAGGTAATGCCTGCTTCATTCTTTGAAGGCCACCCAAGACATACCAGCAGAACTACAAAGAAACTTTCGAACACCATGACCTCAAACTTGCCAGATTTATTCTCAGTCACACATTCTATCATTTATTGTTAGGAAGTTATGCTTTTTGATGTTTACTCGGGATTATCTTTAATACTATATGTCCCTTTTCATTGTTTTTAATATTGTGACCAAAAAATTGCCATATTTTACATGTGCTGATGTGCTTTTTTAAAAAAAAAATCATTTTTTTCATTTCCTTTTCCTATGCCATTTTCTGAATCTGTATTAAGATGTCAAAAAGAGTACACAGGGCTTATCAAAAATGTTGCCTTCAAGTGTGATGATATTCACCTTTCTGTTCCTCAAGTAGCTTGCATTCTCTCCTACCTTTTGAATAGGTTACCGTGTGGCATATCAGTGACTTAGAAGTAGCCACCCTCGTCAGAAAAATCACTGTGTGCAAAACTTTAATTTGATTGGTCGCTCTATAAAATGTCCAGAGTATCCTAACCACAGCGTACTCGGCCTGTGGATTTCCTTCGCTTTTGTGGATATGTCTGTCTTTAGATGCTTGAACATATCCAGAGGTTGTGGTGTTTATATAAGTAATTCAGTAGTTGCCTAGGTTCAGGGACAATTGCTTTTTTATACTGTGAATTGTAAAGCTTTTAAATGAATTGTGGTAAGGCATTCAACTTTCATCTGCTCTTTCCTCCCTCCACCTTTGTTTTCCTTCACAGTCCTCGGTAGGTGTTTCTTGTAATCCTATCTGCTGTTTAGCCCCATTAAGCTACAAGTTTAAGAGTAAGAGACCCTGAGCACAATTAAGTTAGGCTGTGATTTATCATGGTGGGTTGTTTTTTTTTTTTACCCCAGTCATTTGTAGGTTTGGGTGGAGGGTTTTGTTTTTTGTTTGTTTTTTTGTGCAAGGGCGGGGGAGAGGCAAATAAAGATTTAAAATCATACCTTTTAAACAAAAGCTAAATCTAGAGCTCTGGCAATGCATCTGGATAAGGGGTATAATTCCTATTCAGTTGTTAAAGACAATCTGGCATTCCTTTCATGAAGATGGTATTGAAGGCTATCAGTCAGAATAGGATCTTGTTTCCTCAATGAAAAGTTATTTGGAGAGGGAATATATTAATTTCCATCAGAAGACAGTACTCTGTCGCTTTTCTTGGGGGCAACCCTAACCATAGTTCACTGGTGCTGTATCTCTCTCCCTTGTTTGCTTTAGATCATTTAGAACTTCTTATAAAAGGACTTGTTTCCCTCAAAAACAACAACAACAGCAGCAAACAGAGGTTGTTGCCCTTGGTAAATGATGCCCTTAGCTGTTAAATTAGAATGAAAGAGTAGAACTCAGCATTGGTTGCTGTCCTCAGCACCTTAGTACTGTACATATTGTGTCATCATAGAAAGCTACGGTATGTACCACCTGGGGAATATGTTCAGGGAAAGAGCAATAAGTAATTTATGAAAGGGGTCAGTGGGAGTTTTTTAAAAAAAAATAATGCTGATTTTTCATTACTTTCAAACAAAAGACAGATACTACTCTTTTTCAAAATACTTCACTTTTGTATTGCAATCTGCATGTTCAGGTATTGGACTCCAGTTTGGAATTCCCATCTTTCAAAAATAGATAGACCATTGCTTAGTTGGATGGTTCTTTTTTCCTAAAATATGTGAAAGCTCTGTAAAGATACAACAAGAAGCAGCTCTACCTTTTCTTAGAAAAACTCAATTTCAGTAAATAAAAGCTTTCATTTACTATTTGGAATAACGCAACCCTCTGTCATATTGCATGTTCCTTTCCCCCTCAAATGTGAGTGCATTTTGATTAAAGAGCCAGTAGGAATATTTTAGGATTGAAAGATTTAAAAGTAGTGGTATGTGAAATATTTTGAATTCAAAACATCCCATTTGAGCTTGAAACCACAATTTTACATTCAAAATGAAGTGTTTGTAACATTTTAGAAGTGTTTTGAGATGGAATGCTGTTTGGTCAGTTTTGCTTTAATATGCTCTGGACATTACATCATGTTTCCAATGATTGCTGATTGATGCCAGAGGGAAGCCCATCTGGAAACAGATCCTGCTTCCCCCCCCCCCCCAGGAAAATAAACATAGGATTGAGTTGTAATAGAATTAATGAAAGTAATTGTGAAAGCAGTAGAGTAAGCTTCCTAGCAATCTTACACTGAACTAGAATAAACTCTGGGCACTTAATGTATTTATTACAAAACTAGCTATTTATTGTGGAAGACAACTGTTTGGTACACTTTGACTGGTGCAAAATATATTTCTGCTGCTTTTACTGCTCTTTTATTCAAAGCATATAGCAGTTTTGAAATAATCCTATTATTTATTACGGAATTCTATTATTCATGAAGTTTGTATTCCATATGGTTTATAAGTACAGCTGTAATTGAGCATGATTTTTGTACACTATGGATAGCTAGCCAATGATGTTCTGCTCTGTTTAGCTAACCTACACATTCTTGCATGGAATGTGAATCCCGCATTAAAGGATATTACCTTTACATGATGAGGGGAATGCATTTCAGATTGTACCTCTTCCTGGCCTTCTTTACATCTATTGCTCTCCCATTTTCAGAGTTTTCTACCACCTTACCTTTTGACCTCCATTTTCATTCATGCACCAGGGTTAATTTCACTGATTCACCATTTTTTGTGTTGTGGAATAGATGATTCCCATCTTCCCTTTTTCTGATTTTTAGCTTATTTACTAAAAGTGTGAAATGAAATCTGCAATAAGTATTGCATTAGAGTGCAATAAGGGAGTCCAAGGTGGGATGGTATATCTGCATTGTGTCATTACCTGCCTCCTTTTACAATAATCAGAAGCATTTAGCAGTTTGTGTAAGTATTTAGGATATTGTTTTCCTAAATATAACTTAGGAATATGTTAGTTTCATGAAATTCTAAAAATCACAGGACACATGTGGATGGAAAAGATGAAAAACTATTCTACAAGATAAAAGGATAAAGATTGCAATTGGGCAACAAGACAGCTGGATTCCTGAGACAAAGAAAAGTAAGGATCATTCAAATTTGCTATTTTTTTCTTTTTGTTTCTATATATTCATTAGCAAGGCAATTTGAATTCAGGAGTTTAATAAAAGTTTTGCTTTCCTACTTATGGCCAGGCATAAGACCTCCACCTTCCTTTGAGTATGCCTGAAGATAAAAAGCATTGTAAAGCAAGAAAAACTTCATATTTTTGCAGATTAAGCTGATTTACATGATATACATCGGAATGTCCAACCTTGGCAACTTTAAGACTTGAGGATTTCAATTCCCAGAATTCCCTGTCCAATCAAGTCTTAAAGTTGACACAGTTGGATACCCTGATAAACCTAAATGATTGTGTTATGTTACTCTGTTTCTGATTATTGTAATGGAACATTTTAAACCCCTATGCACATACACACCTTCCTTTGACTGGCAGTCTAATTGTGCAACAACTCCTGCCAGCTTTTATTACCTATTGTCCCAAAACTACAAAACTAAACTTCACACCAGCAAAGGCTGAAAGAGTTTAAGGGTCCTCTTTTAAACCTCTTAGGAATGTGAATCCTGAGGCATAGGGATTATTTTCTTTTCTGAAATTCCTTCCTGCATAGTATAAATCCACTTTCTGATGCGAAGGGGGTTTATGTTTACCATCTGAGCTTGTAAATTGGCACTCCTGCTGGCAGCCTTTGTAACTGAACAAGAGTTGTGAGTTTGTTTTCTCCTGGCTGCTTATA
This sequence comes from Thamnophis elegans, assembly GCF_009769535.1. Classification (NCBI taxonomy): domain Eukaryota; kingdom Metazoa; phylum Chordata; class Lepidosauria; order Squamata; family Natricidae; genus Thamnophis; species Thamnophis elegans. The sequence goes on along the minus strand of NC_045552.1, from coordinate 15,521,985 downwards.
TCCTGCAAATGAGCAATATTTTATTTTGTATAGCCAAGCATGCTGGAGAAATAAAGAAAGGAGCTAATAAATTCTTTTAAAATGCATTTGCCAAGCTAATTTAGCTTTCCACAGCAGACAGAATGAAAACAACTTAGTTTTAGGGTACTAGAAATGTGGCCTGAACTGTCTGCCATTGACAATAGGGATTTTCACGTTTTGAGAAGGAAAAGCATTTGTAGGCTGTTTGTACTCACAATGTGCCACCATCACCTTAACAGATCACTAAATAAACCAGCTTCTAGCATTCTCGTTTTCTGGGGACCAGCACTGCCATTACTGGAACAGTAAATAAAATATAGTCTATTTATTTATAATGATGAAATGACTATGCTCCCAGTTATTTCCTTCCCCATTTATGAGATTATCTAGAAACTCTCTTAACTGTATAGTAAATGGAAGCTATTTATCTATGAATGTGTGTACAGAAGGAAGAGCAGCAGTATCCAAATTGGTCAAATTAGAAGGAAAAAAATAGATTTTCACTTGCCAACAATTAAAGTACAAATTAACTTTGGGGACTTGAGAGGGTGTTGGGGATTCATAAACTGTGATTTTTTTTCCATTTTCATACAAGGGGCAGTTTTTAAAAAAATGTATTCTAATTATTGGGGGGGGTGTTGGTTCTCTTTTTTACACATTAAATCACACTATTTCACTGCAGATATGAAGGAGCTTTGTAAATTTTTTTAAGACAATTGTATAGAATAGTTCATTCTTTTTAAAAAAGTAGGAACAGAATAAACAATTAGCAAATCTTTATAGTTTATGTAGTTGTTATTTTGGACTTTTGTAGTTAAAGAAAAATTAGATGTAGCATTTAGATATGTGTTCAATCTTGTATTGCATTTTTCAATAAATTTTCAGGTAAAAAAATGATGCTCTTGTCACTTATTAAAGCTCTACTTTGCCCAGAGTATCTGGACTATAGCTTCTGAAATATGCTGGCTGAAATTTTAATTCTTCCAACTATTTGGTTCATCATATGCAGCCCCAAATGCCTAGTTTAAGTATCTGTTAAATCATGACTTACCTGTGTACCTTTAAAAAGAAGTTGCTGTTACTTTTGCACAACATTGCTTGAGCTCACACACTGCGATAAGCCACACTGTTAGTTCATGTTGTATGAACCCAGCTTGGTAAGTCATGTTTTATCATGTTGAGAATATAACCTTTGATGTCAACCTGTGGAAAGAGCAATAGTGAGCATTGAAATCTCCAACCAATCTGCCTTGTGACCCATGAGACTCTTGTCATCTTGCTTCAAGGACGTCCTCAGTCCTCTCCTCCACGCAAACTCTGCTATCAATGTCCAGGAAAATGCAGAATCACAGAAAAAGTTGACCTATATTAGAGGATATCAATCGATTCTGAGAATGACCGTGAGAATCGCCTGGATAACTTCTCAAGGATTGATCCTATCAACAATACTTACTTGCACTTATCTCTGTTTGCAAATAACATTTGCTCTCCTGCATTGCTCTAGATGGAAAGCTGGTTTTTGTATGCAATTTTTTCCATAACAGGAGGCGGAATTGGGGAATGGTCCAAAATCCGTGTCTGCTGTTTTGAGCAGTGACTAGGTTGAGTGGCCCATTCAGCCTCTTTGGTGTTTCAGTTTGATGTCTGCAAGTCAGAGCTCAAATAAGCAAATGTTTTACACTGCGGCATCAGCAGAGGGAGCCTGTGCCAAACTTCGAATGTAACCATATAATTCCCAAATACATTTGAATTATAGCCCCTATAATTTGTCTCTGTGGTTTTTAAATACCCTTTTGGCATTTACAAAACTCTTCAAAAAGAGAATATTCATTTGTGTTCAAAGGAACGAACAACATGTATCGGGAAGAAATGCAAATACCGTATATACTCGAGTATAAGCCGAGTTTTTCAGCCCACTTTTTGGGCTGAAAAAAGCCGCCTCGGCTTATACTCGAGTCTACAACTGGATCCGGCAGTGCTGTTGCCTGTTGGAGGAGGAGGAGGCGAACCAGCCTGCCACCGCCGGCCACCGCCACCCCGCCGCTCTTCCCGCCCCCTTCCAAGCCCCACAGTCCAGCGGACGCAGCAGAAGCAGCCCCGGGGCTCCGCTGCCGCTCCCTGCATTTTGTGGACGGGGTCTCGCAGGAAGGAATCCCCTCTCCAAGGGATCCCTGTCCAGAAAATGCGGGGAGCGGCAGCGGAGCCCTGGGGCTGCTTCTGCTCCGTCCGCTCCTCTCTGCTCTCCTGTCGCCAGCTGGTGGGGCTGACCCTGATCCATAAACACTGCCGAATTCAGCCTCGGATCTTTGTCGGGACCTCTTTCTGGTCCACCTCTGAAGTCCATATTCTCCATAGTCTCTCAAACTGCTCCCCCCCACCTCCAGTTTCTTCCTAGTTTGATCCCACGCGCCGCTGACCTAGGAACCGCATACCTGCCAGCAGTTTTTTCAGGCTGCTCCCAGATGGGAAGGGAGGGGGATTGTATTAGCCAAAGGGGGGAAAGCGAGCGAGCGAGCGAAGCAGTGGGAGGGGGAAAGGGTCCCTGTGAAGCCCTGCGGCCAAGGAGCGCTGCCTGCTTTTAAAGAAAACCTGGAAGGGGAAGAGGGCGGGTTTTTTCCCCTCAGTTGTGAGGGCAATGCTGCTCGCGACTTTCCCCTAAATGTTGGAGAAAACTTTTCACCGCTGTCCTCCTCGGCTCATTTGGGAAGGACGATTGTAACAGGTTGAGATTTCCTTTCAAAACAAAACAAAACCAACCCCTCCCCCGGTCCCAATGTTTCAAACAACCCCCTTTCCTGCTGGGAAGAGCCCAGCCAACCCCCCCGTCCCTTCCCATTCGAAAGGGAAGCTCGTATCACCTTCTAGAGAAAGTGGCAAATGCCCTCCGTGACTTCCTTGGTTTTTCTCCGGGCTCTGCTCTTCGGCATTGCCCTTGGGGAAAACTGCCGCGGTTTGTTTCCTTGAATATATTAACAGGCGCGTGGAAAGCAACTAAGCCAAGGAGCGTACGTAGTCCAGCCAAGCGAGTCTAGTTTCCTGGGGTCCCTTGCTCGCTCGCTTTCCCCCCTTTGGCTAATTTGGGCTTCTCTTTCAAAGAAAGAAAAAAAGAAAGAAAGAAAGAGGAGGAGCCAGGGTGTAGAAGGGGTTTACAATCCCATCTGGGAGCAGCCTGAAAAACTGCTGCCGCGCCACGCCTGCGCCCCAAACAGAGCTGGGTCCAATCAGCCTTTTTTCCCCTTTTTATGCCCTGTCTCAGACGTGCAGGCGCGCATGCTGTGAACTTGCCCACTTAGACGTCGAGGTTGCCGCGTGCACTCTTGTATTTTCCCCTTCCTCTTACGTGTCCCCCTTGGTGCAGCGGGCTAACGCTGGTGAAAGGAGTGGGGTGGACACAACTGGTAAATTATAAACCACAGATTTTAATCCTATTTAATTTTTAATGGTATCAAATTTAGCTATAAAGAAGAGAGAAAGAAAGAGGGAGTGTGTGCACAGGAGTGTGGATTTTCTAAAAATCCCATTGAATCCAGAGGAGGGAAGAGAGAAAGAAAGAAGGAGTGTATGAGGGTGGGAGATTTCCTAAACCCCATTGAATCCAGAGGAGGGAAGAAAGAAAGAAAGAAGAAGTGTGTGCACAGGAGTGTGGATTTTCTAAAAATCCCATTGAATCCAGAGGAGGGAAGAGAGAAAGAAAGAAGGAGTGTATGAGGGTGGGAGATTTCCTAAACCCCATTGAATCCAGAGGAGGGAAGAAAGAAAGAAAGAAGAAGTGTGTGCACAGGAGTGTGGATTTTCTAAAAATCCCATTGAATCCAGAGGAGGGAAGAGAGAAAGAAAGAAGGAGTGTATGAGGGTGGGAGAACGACAGCTCTGATGGTGATGACTGCGAACTCAGTGATGATGACAATGTCTATGCTGATAACCTCACACTAGCTAATGCTGAAGCTGTTTGGACATACAGATGATGAGGAGGAATCCAGTTTTGAAGGATTTTAACTCTTATGTTTTAGCTTGGTTGCTGAATGAGCTAAGGTTTTTGTACATTTAAAGTTATTGTTGATACCATATTGTTTTTATTGACCCTCTTTTCCACTTACAGAGCTAGTTATTTATTTATAAATTAAAAATATTTATTTATTCAAAAACATTATTGGTATCTATTTTTATTTTTGAAATTTACCGGTAGCTGCTGCATTTCCCACCCTAGGCTTATACTCGAGTCAATAACTTTTCCAGCTTTTTGGGGTAAAATTAGGTGCCTCGGCTTATATTCGGGTCGGCTTATACTCGAGTATATACGGTAGTCATGCTAAAAAGCATGGCATTGTACCAGGATTACTCAAAACTGCTGCACTATAAAATTTAGCAAATAAGAATTTAAAAGCCAAAACATCTTAACTTCAGTTCTAATAAGTTTCAGTGTTAGGAAATTACTTTTTAGAGCTCAATGAAATTTAATTGCCTCAAAGAAAAGTTGCTATGGAGAATTCTTACACACCCACGCACACCCACACACCATAATAAGGGAAGCTTCAAGGACTTGACTAAATAGATTCTACAATATTCAATTTCCTGATTCTATGCAATTTCTGGTGTTTAGTCCACATCACTGACTTTGAAATATAATTAATAAACAAATGTCTGTCTTGCAATATATTCCATCCGGATTGTAATTTCATATCTAGCTCAGTAATGAAATAAGACCCATATTTGTATCAAACAGTGTTAGAATTTAAAAAAAATCCAATTCACTTACACAAAGATTAAATAATAGTGGGCCTTCCATATACTGTCATTTGAGGGAAATACTGTGAAAGATCAAGCTATGATAGAACTACGTGTCCGTAAGCTGCGATTTGCTTAATTGATACCTATAGTTGGCTTGGTTTCACACATGGTGAATCCATAGCTATAGTTCATAGTTCTCATAATGAGCTGGATGGGTTCACACACTATAGCACCAACGTCATTTCACTAAGCCATTATGCCAATATCCTTCCAGTATATTTTGGATTTTAGTTTAGGGCTAGAGTTGGATGAGAGCCAGTTTGGTGTAGGGTTAAAGGAAGCATCAGCCTAGAAAGCAGGAGACCGTCACTTATTCTGTTTTAGGCACAAAGCCAACTGGGTAATCTTAGGCCAGTCATTTTCTCTCAGCCCTAGGAAAGAGGCAATGACAAACCACTTCTGGAAAACCCGTCCCAACAAAATTTCAGGGACTTGTCCAGGCAGTCTTTGAAAATCAGATATCACTGGATGGAAGGGAAAAAAAGGGGGGGGGGCTTGTATAGTTAAATGCTGGCTGGGGAATTCAGGGAATTGAAGTCCACACATCTTGCTGAGTTTCAGAAACGCTACCCTAGAAACTTGACTCAAAGACTTCCTTAGATAGTACCTCTGGAACGGGTGGGTTCCTGCCAGTTCTAAGCTTTTCTATAGAAGTTGTTCCACAAATCTACAGTGCCATTTGGAACTGGTTCCAGCTCCCTCCCCCACCGTCCGCACATCATCAAGTTGAAGAACGAGAGGAGGAATTCTGGGAGTTTGGTATTGATATTTGGTATTTATTCGATTTGTAAGCTGCCCTATTCCCCGAAGGGGCTCAGGGCGGCTGAACAAAAACCAAGGGAAGGGGAACAAATACAGAAAAGTAAGACAAAAACAGGACAGTGATACAAGCAATTAAAAAAAACACAGCAAGCACAGCAAATTCGAGTAGGGGGGGAACTCAACCCCAGGCTTGCTGGGACAGCCAGGTCTTAACGGCTGTCCGGAAGGCCTGAAGGGTAGCGAGGGTCCGAATCTCCACGGGAGCTCGTTCCAAATGGCCGGAGCAGCCACAGAGAAGGCCCTCCTACGACTGGTCAACAGCCGGCATTGGCCGGCAGATGGAATTCGGAGGAGGCCTAATCTGTGGGATCTAATGGGTCTATGGGAGGTAATTGGCAGAAGGCGGTCCAATACCATGTAGGGCTTTATAAGTGACGACTAGCACCTTGAAGCGTATCCGGAGACCAATAGGCAGCCAGTGCAGCTTGCGGAGGATAGATGTAACGTGGGTGTACCGAGGCGCACCCACAATCGCTCACGTGGCTGCATTCTGGACCAGCTGAAGTCTCCGAACACTCTTCAAGGGCTGCCCCATGTAGAGCTCATTGCAGTAGTCCAGTCTTGAGGTCACAAGGGCATGAGTGACTGTTGTAAGATCCTCCCGGTTCAGGTAGGGACGCAATTGGTGCACCAGACGAACCTGGGCAAATGCCCCCCTGGTCACAGCTGACAAATGGTGATCTAAGGTCAGCTGTGGGTCCAGGAGGACTCCCAAATTGCGAACCCTGTCTGAGGGGCGTATAATTTCACCCCCCAGCCTGAGAGATGGAATACCTTGCCAATTTGTGGGAGGAAAAACCACAAGCCACTCGGTCTTGTCAGGATTGAGAGCCAGCTTGTTAACCCCCATCCAGACCCTCACATCCTCCAGGCACTGACACATCACGTCAACTGCTTCACTGAGCTGGCACGGGGCGGACAGATACAATTGAGTATCGTCCGCATACTGGTGGTATTTTATCCCGTGCCGTTGGATGATCTCTCCCAGTGGCTTCATGTAAATGTTAAACAGGAGGGGGGACAGGACCGACCCCTGCGGCACCCCATAATTAAGGGGCCTAGGGGTCGACCTCTGTCCTCCAACCAACACCGACTGCGACCTGTCCGAGAGGTAGGAGGAGAACCACCGAAAAACAGTGCCTCCCACCCCCACCTCTTGGAAACGCCGCAGAAGGATACCATGGTTGATGGTATCGAAGGCCGCTGAGAGGTCCAGGAGCACCAGAACGGAGGCCCGGCCCCCGTCTCTGGCTCTCCAGAGATCATCGGCCAGTGCGACCAAAGCAGTTTCCGTGCTGTAGCCAGGCCTGAAACCAGATTGGAAGGCGTCTAGATAATCGGTTTCTTCCAAGGACCACCGGAGCTGAGAGGCCACCACTTTCTCAACAACCTTCCCAACAAAGGGGAGGTTGGAGACTGGACGGTAGTTATTTAAAATGGCTGGATCCAAGGACGGTCTCTTCAGTAGGGGTCTCACCACCGCCTCCTTTAAAAGGGGGGAAAGGACCCTTCCTGGAGAGACGCGATCACTATCCCCTGGATCCAGCCCCATGTCACCTCCCTGCTGTTCGCGACCAGCCAGGAGGGACACGGGTACAGTACACATGTGGAGGCACTCACTGCTCCGATGGCCTTGTCCACTTCCTCAGGAGTAACAGACTGGAAATTAATCCAACGATGTCGCTCAAGACCCTCCCCCGGTACCTCGGCTGGCAATAGGAGTCCAGGTTTGCCCGAAGCCGAGCCACTTTATCCGTGAGAAATTGGATGAACTCTCAGCCTTACCTTGTAAGGGAGTGCCCGTATCCCTCCCTTTAAGGAGGGAACGGGCTATCCTAAACAAGGCGGCTGGGTGTGACTCAGCGGAAGCTATCAGAGCGGCAATGTGAGTTCTTTTTGACGTCCGAATTGCCCGGAGGTATGCTCTGATGAAGGATTTTAACAGTGCTCGGTCTGACTCGGACTTACTGGATCTCCAGCGGCGCTCTAGGTGTCTCTTTTGGCACTTCATCTCCGGGTGTTCCTCAGTAAACCAAGGAGCCCTCCTGGATCCACTGCCTCAGATCGGCCATAAAGGCGCAATCCGGTTAAGGGCCCCTGCCGCTGCCGAGTTCCAAGCAGTGACTAGAGTCCCAACCGAATCGCGGGCGAGAGTATCAGGTATAACACCAAGCGCCGTCTGAAAGCCCATAGGGTCCATAAGGCGCCTGGGGTGGAACCACCTAATCGGTTCCTCCTCCCTACAGTGGGGGATTGGCCTCCGAAAGTCAAGAGTTGAAGTCCACAAGTCTTAAAGCTGTCCAGTTTGAACACCCCTGAGGTTTTTTTTTCTAAAGGGTTAGGGGTGCAAGGGTCTTGTAACTTGACAGCTTTAAGACTTGCGTGCTTCAAATGCCAGAGTTTTTGAGCCAACATTTTGGTTGGTAAGCAAGAGCGTTGTTAAGTGAGTTTCACCACATTTTACAAGTTGGCCACGCCTACCCAGTCACATGACTGGCAAGCCACCCCCACCCGGTCACATGGCCAGCAAGCCACTCCCACAAAGCAGGCCACACCTACAGAAGAGGCTCTAAAGATTTTTGAAACCCACCACTGCTCTGGGAAATACACCTTCCAGTCATCATACAATAGACTGCATTACGTTTTATAATGTGATCAGAGCAACCATTCCTTCCTTGTTTTGATCGTCTGGAAATGCCCTAAGACCGTGATGGCGAACCTGTGGCACATGTGGCACGCAGAGCCATATTTGCTGGCATGCCAGCCCTCAGCTCTGGCACGCATCGGCGCAGCTGATTTTTTTTTTTTGCCCTTCCAGAGGGGCCAGGGAGGGCATTTTTGCCCTTCCCAGGCTTCCGGAAAGCCTCCAGAGGCTGAGGAGGGAGAAAAATGGCCCCAATGGGTCAACTGGAAGTTTGGGAATGAACTTTCTCTCAAGAAAAGTACTTTGAGTCCCTCATTATGTGGGTTGCCCTCTTCTACTTTTTCTCATGCTCTGTTGTACCTTTTTCTAAATGTAGCAACAGGAGTTGTGTGCAGCAGTAGTTGTGATGATGACGATGTACTGCATACTTAGCAATAGCACCTCAGAACCAAAGAAGCTTCTTGGATGAGAAGTGAAATGTCTTCAAAGAAAACCCCAGTTCCATTGGCTCTTGGAAAAGCACCTTTGGGATCTTATCCCACTGTTAAACTACAATTCCCTCACCAGCATGGCCAGTGGCCATTTTAGGAATAATACGTAGACAGACATCGAAATCATTCAGTGCTTGGATCCAGAAATCCGGCAGAAAATCCTTTTTTGCGGTATCCTTAACCTGATATCTAGACAGACTGCAAAAGCAGAATTTATTTTCTGGTATGTGTTTCATGTTTGGCCACCATTCTAAATCAATTCATACAATTTAATTTTTCCCCCCAGAAAATGGATGTTGCAGGATCTATACCTGGCAGGATTATGCACCTCATACAGTATGAAAAGCAGTGTCATGCCCTAAGGGCAGTGGTTCTCAACCTTGGCAGCTTTCAGATGTGTCCGCTTTAATGTCCAGAATTCCCCAGCCAGCAAGGAGTTGAAGTCCACGTATCTGAAAATTGCTGAGGGTCAGAAATGCTGCCTTAGGGCACGGCCACAAAATTCAAGATAGTATTATTGAAACCCTGCTTGCCTTTTACGTGTATTGCACATTTTAAAAAGGTAGGGCTTGGATCCCACTGTTGTGGACACCATTTCAATATTCTGTCTGTATCCCATAGACACACACACACACACCAGTCACAAAGAGACTGGGTGTTGCACAATATACTGCATTTGTAACACACCCGTTAGATTTGATCAGGTCATGTTGCAATACAGGTGGGTAATTTACCTTCAAGGATCTCATGCAAACCCATCACATTCGACTGACTAACTAATAGGGGTGACATGATAGCAATGTTCCGATATCTCAGGGGCTGCCTCAAGGAAGAGGGAATCAAACTATTCTTCAAAGCACTTGAGGGCAGGACAAGAATAGCAATAGCAATAGCAGTTAGACTTATATACCGCTTCATAGGGCTTTCAGCCCTCTCTAAGCGGTTTACAGAGTCAGCATATTGCCCCCAACAACAATCCGGGTCCTCATTTTACCCACCTCGGAAGGATGGAAGGCTGAGTCAACCCTGAGCCGGTGAGATTTGAACAGCCGAACTGCAGAACTGCAGTCAGCTGAAGTAGCCTACAGTGCTGCATTTAACCACTGCGCCACCTCGGCTCTTGAAGCAATGGGTGGAAACTAATCAAGGAGAGAAGTAACCTAAAAGAAATTTCCTGACAGAACAATTAATCAGGGGAACAACTTGCTTCCAGAAGTTGTGAATTCTCCAACACATCAAGTTTGTTCTGCTCTGCTCTGCTCTGCTCTGCTCTGCTCTGCTCTGCTCTGCTCTGCTCTGCTCTGCTCTGCTCTGCTCTGCTCTGCTCTACGGACAGAAGAACAACCATAACTCAAGAGAAGCGAGCACTCCACAAAGCCAGAGCTGCAATTGCTGCAACAATCATGCACATACATGTCTGCCCGACATGTGGCAGAATATTTCATGCCCGTATAGGCCTTACCAGCCACCTGCGGACATACCATGGACAGCCCACAACCTGTTAGATGTCAAGGTCCTTTTCGAACATGATGGATGAACATCATAATTCTATCCTATCCTATCCCATTCTTATTCACCCATAGTTCACTTAACCAACACTTAGCACATGGCACCAGCACAACTATAAATGAGCAAGAACAAGTTGGAGCACTTTGCCACTCAGAAACAATGACACAACCAGAAGATCCTTTTAAGACCCTTTCCCAAAACACAGAAGCAATTGAGATAGCTGACCTTCCCACCTCTCTCCCCTCCCTCCACCGCACCACCCGAAGACACACAATTGCCATTGGAGTGAAGTAAGAGGCTTAGCCTGATCTCAGCTATTTCATTCCTTGGCTAACATCCCAGCAGGTGCCGATGTTTTGATGGCCCCCACTTGATTTGACTTCATTATTGATTCTGAATGATGTGGAGCCCGGGAATTGACTGGCAGTTTGTCCAGTGGGTTAAGCCAGCTCTGGAGCGTTGAGGGTTCCTTCAGCCTTCGATGTGGGATGAACAAGAAAGGCTTTGCCTGAAGCAAAACTCATACACTAGCCCTGCTATCTCAGCCTCATAATATGGATATGCAGGAGTGGAAGGAGAAGTTTTATGGGAAAGAAATCACGTTGGTTTCTGGTTATACTCAGGAAGTCATCATACTTTCCACTCGGTTTTAAATCAGGAAATTTGGGCATGGTGTTGGTGGAGAGTGGAAGGTGAAGAATTGCTACTCGGATCTGCAATAGATGTTGCTGCGGGGATTATTTCTGTTCCAGATGTCAGCCATTGCATTGCAAGCGCTGTGGTGGTGCAGTGGTTAGAATGCAGTATTGCAGGCTAACTCTGCCCATTGCCACGTGTTTGATTCTGACCGGCTCAAAGTTGACTCAGCCTTCCCTCCTTCTTCCAAGGTGGGTAAAATGAGGACCCAGGTTGCTGGAGGCAAGAGGCTGACTCTGCAAACCGCTTAGAGAGGGCTGTAAAGCCCTGGGAAGCGGTATATAAATCTAGGTCAGTGTTTCGCTGGCTGGGGAATTCTGGGAGTTGAAGTCCAGACATCTTCAAGTTGCCAAGGTTGAGAAACACTGATCTAGGTACTATTGCTATTGCAGTGCAGTGCACTACATCGCATCTTGTCCCACCCCATCCCATTCTCCTCTGGATTTTCTCCAGTCTATACAAAGAGATATAAGAGTGCAGAGAAGAGGAATAGAGACGATGAGGGATCTGGAGGCTAAATCATATGATGAATGATGGAGGGAAGGAGGTATGGCTAGGGGTGATGTGATGGTTCCACCACAAAACCGCGGTAGACAAAAGCGCGCTCGACGAAAGCGCGTACGTGACGTCATCACAGCGCAACGAAAACATCGCGCTGTGAGTGGTAAATTTAAAATTAAAGCGAAAACCTTACCCTAACCCCCCCAAACCTAACCCTAACCCTAAACCTTACCCTTAACCTAACCCTAAACCTAACCCTTAACCTAACGCTAAACCTAACGCTAACCCTTAACCTAATGCTAAACCTAACCCTAACGCTTAACATAACCCTAAACCTAATCCTAACCCTTAACCTAACCCTAACCCTAACCCTTACCTTTATGTGAATCGGCTTGCTTTAATTTTATTTTAATTTCAATTTAATTTATTTTTAATTTTTTTTGTCGCGCTGCTGATGACGTCAGGTACGCGCTTTCGTCGAGCGCGGTTTTGTCTACCGCGGTTTTGACGGGTCACGGATGTGATAACAGCTGTCAAGTGCCCAAATTCTGAGCCCATGACTCTGGGGATGCTGCGATGGTTGTATGAGGACCAGTTACAGGTCACTTTTTTCAGCACTGTTGTAACTTTGATTGGTCGCTAAATGCATTGTTGTAAATTGAGGACTACCTTTATTCCAGCAGAAAGAACCTGGGCAAAGTGGGTGGAGCTAAACAGAAAAAACCCACCTCTTTTCTCTCTGGCTTTTCCTTTTTAACCTCTCTTTCTGACTCTCTCTCTTTCTCTCTGCACAGATTTGTCTTCCCACTGCATAGGAAGGACTTTTTTGTCTCCAAAAAGTCTGGTATGAACTTTCTGGTATGAAAGGATCATGTTCACCCATGAATTAAAGGGTACATGGGGTGACTCGATTGCTGGGGAAGGGGCAACATATAACCTATTTATGTAATCGAAGGGAATATATTTAGACTTCTGGCATATCTGCTCCCACATAATTACGTGGCCAAGTTTCAGCCTGCAGTATTTTCCCACGAAAGAGCAGTGAGCAGGGCAAAGATGGGGAGAAAAAAAATAGCATGCCTTTCTTTCTTTTGAAATAAGGCTCGAAACAAAAGGGTTAATTTCTTTATATATCCCTGATGATGGTTAGCTGAGGACATGGCAAAGAATCTGAAAAAAAAAACGCAAAAGGAATGTAGCGAGAAGCATTCAGAATTCAATTCCAGAAGAAGAAAAAATGCAATCAGGAAGAAAAAATATGGCATTTTTATTTATTTGCTTGGTCTTAGGTTTAGCTCTATAATAACTTGATTCCTGATATGGCTGATATCACAGCAAGCACAGCAGCATCTGGAAAGGCCTATAGTCCAAATAATTTCATCTTTTCCCATCTGGAAATGGCTGTTAGATGAAATTGGTCAGAAGATACTCTCAAATTTCCTGAGTCTTTCTATCTTCTTGGAATTTCCTTCCTTCTTCCCTCTCTTCTTCCTTCCTCCCTCCCTCTTTCCTTCCTCCCTTCCTCTTTCCTTCCTTCCTTCTTTCCTCACTTCCTTCCTTTCCTTCCTTCTTCCCTCCCCGTCTTCCTTCCTCCTATTCCCAGAGTCCCCCCTTCCTCCCTTGCTCTTTCCTTCCTTCCTCCTTCCCTCCTCCTATTCCCTCCCTCCCTCCCTCTTTCCTTTTTCTTCCCTCACTTCCTTCCTTTCCTTCCTTCTTCCCTCCCCATCTTCCTTCCTCCTGTTCCCAGACTCCCTCCCCTTCCTCCCTTGCTCTTTCCTTTCTTCCTTCTTCCGTCCTCTGTCTTCCCTCCTCCTATTCCCTCCCTCCCCCTCTTCCTTTTTCCTATTCCCTTCCTCCTCCCCTCCCTCTTTCCTTCCTTCCTTCTTCCCTCCCCTCTTCCTGCCTCCCATTCCCTCCCTCCCTCCCTCTTTCCTTCCTTCCTTCTTCCCTCTCTTCCTCCCTCCCATTCCCTGACTCCTTCCCCTCCTTCTTCTCTCCCTCTTTCTTTCCTTCCTTCTTCTTCCCACCCCTCCTCCTTTCCTCCCTCTTTCTTTCCTTCTTCCCTCCGTCTCATTTACTTGTGGTGCTAAAGGAAAACAATCTTACCCAAATGCCAGCCAAATGGATCTTTACAACATTCCTGTGCATCTAAGGCCCGGAAGCTTCTCCCCCGCTCCCCCAGCCTGTTCTTCAGATGAGGCTCCCTCCATGAAAAAATGGCTGGCCTCCTTCCCAGTGCAGAAGATCATCTGCATTCAACAACTGCACTCAATTCTGGGAAAATGCTGCAGACCAGGGTCTGTTTTGGCCATAAAAGTTTTTATTCCTTCCTTCTCCAAAAATAATGCTGCTGTGGTGTTTTTCTGCAAATCCCGCTTTATATTTATTTATCTGTTAGATTTATATTCTAAGCATTCCTCCAAGGCAGGGTATGCAGCATTCCCTCCTTCAGTTTCCTGCACACCAACATTCCTCGGAAGGTAGGAGCAGAGCTGCTGGCCTAACAATCACTGTGTGATCCCTGTTTCTGTCATAAATGCATGCCAGTTGATAAAACGTTCGAATTTTGATCATGTGACTATAGCAGGGGTATCAAACTCGATTTCATTGAAGACTACATCAGGGTTGTCTTTCATCTCGGGGGGGGGCACGCATGGCCAGGGGGCATGGCCAGCCTCAATGTCACTCATTGAGGCTGTTTTCAGCCATGATGGCCTCCTGCAGGCCTCTGCCAATGAAAACAGAGCGACATCCTTCCTGCAGGAGGCTATCACAGCTGAAAACAGAGCCCGGATGGGCCATACATAGCCCTCCCGAGCTCCATTTTCACTGGCAGAGGGTTGCAGGAGGCCGTCGCAGCCAAAAATGGAGTCCGGGAGGACCGCACGTCACCCTCCCGAGCTTCATTTTTGCTGACAGAGGCACCACGGGCCGGTGCTTTAATGTTTCCAGGGGGAAACAGGCCTGATGGCCAGATCTAAACATCCTGCAGGCCAGATATGGCCCATAGGCCTCGAGTTTGACACCCCCGGACTACAGGGATGTTACAAGGGCTGTGTGAAAAATTGTCATTTTCTTCAGTGCTGTTGTAACTTTAAATGGTCACTAAACAAATGATTGTAAGTTGAGAACTGCCTTTATATAACATAATGAATGCATATAAATCACATAATGTTAAAAGTTTATGATGTTGTGAGGCTGCATCATTATGGGCCCTGGGTTGGATATGCCTGCTTTAACAGATGGAATTTTTTGGAGTTTTCAGACCTTCAACTCAGTTGCAACGGGATCCGGAACCCACCACTAGTTGTTACGTATATAAAGGTGTTTTGAATCCTGCTGAATTGTCTGATTGTGTGTGCTGCAACAAACACTGACATTAAGACCCTGATACTTACTTAAGGAACTATTGCTCTCTCTATGTTGCTATCCTAACATTAGGTTTTGTGGGATGGCCCAGGAGGCGGCAGGAGAACAACGTGCCTCATCTAGTCTGACTTTTTATGATCACTCGAGCAGAATTAAGCAAGGGTTAAAAGCCGAAAAATTCCTGAAGTAGGTGAGACACGTCGTTCTCCTGCCTCCTCCTATAGAGGGTGCTTTTTTAGATGCTTTTTTAAACAGTTAAGCAGAGTCATCCACAGTGACTCTGGCAGCAACTAGCTCAGCCTGACCTCAGCAGCTCTTGCCTTTTTCCTTTTACATTTTTTTTCTTTTCATGATGACAGGCAAGAGCAGAGTTGAAATCCTCTCTGAAACAGCTGGAAAAGGTACATGTGGGTCGGAGGGAGGGGGAGGAATTCCAACTTCATCTTCCTGGTGCAACTTTGTGTGTGTGTCTGTGTTTGAGAGAGGGCGGAGGGAGGGAGAGAGGGAGGAAGGAGGGGAAGGGAGAAGAAAAAGAAAGAAGGAAACTTATTTAGTAAAGGAGAAAAACAAATGCTGTCACTTTAAATTGGAACTGAGCATGCCTGGCTGTGGAATTCTGGGAGTTGAAGTCCACAAATCTAAAAAAATGGCTGCCTCACCAGCCATAAACCTCACCGCACATCACTCTTTGGCATTCAAGATTTAAGCATCCTCTTCTAGTTGTGTCCAACTGGTCCTTATTTAAATACCTTATTTAAATGGCTGTGGAATTCTGGGAGTTGAAGTCCACAAATCTAAAAAAATGACTGCCTCACCAGCCATAAACCTCACCGCACGTCACTGTCTAACACAATGCTCTAACTTTGGAAAGCCTTCCTCTGCCACCCTTGCTTGCTTTTATTTTTACTCTGGCATTCAAGATTTAAGCATCCTCTTCTAGTTGTGTCCAACTGGTCCTTATTTAAATACCTCCCTCTTATGCCTGTGTGTGATGGCTTCTGCTATTTTAATCTTTTAAAGTTTTGGATCTCTTCAGTTCATTTTAGTGCTTTATCCTGTCTATTTATGGATAGCCATCCATCCTGAAATGAAAATATTAATGGAAGAGGACATGTAGGGAGATAGACCATTGAAAAGGATTATGGCATTGTTATCCCAAAGGTGCTTTTTCAAGAGGCAACTGGGCTTTCTTTGTATTTCCTTGAAGATGTTTTGCTTCTCATCCAAAATGCTTCTTCAGTTCAGTTCAGGTCTGAAGAAGCTTTTTGGGTGAGAAGTGAAACCTCTTAAGAAAGCACCTTTGGGACAACCATGACCTGGATGACTGAGAATCTCCATAAATATATGACATCGCTAATTACTTTAGCTTGAAATAGTATGAGACAAGCTTTAACAACCTTGTTATATTGGACTATGGAAGTGGCCTTGAGGAAGATATATTCAACAATTGTTCTGTTGTGGCCCGCCAGCAGCCAGCAGAGCTGGCAGCAGATTCGGACAGTGAGGAGGTTGGGGAGGAACATGGGCCAGTCCTGGAATCTGGGGAAGGCTCTGACGAGGGCTCTGTGTCGGAAGCAGAGAGGAGGCCAGAGCCGTAGGCCAGTTATCAGCTGCCTTCAGAGTCAGACGTCAGTGAGGCAGATGAACAGCTGGAGCCTGTTCCCAGTGTGTGCATGCACAGAGTTGCTAGATGAAGGTGAACAGCTAAAGAACAGGGGTCAACTTGGGAGTAGGGCCACAGGTGGAAGATGAATGGCCCCTCCCAGAGGAAATAAAAGAGGAGCAAAAGGAGAATGGAGTTTGCAGGAGACAATTAGTTCACTTAATTGGTTCGTGACTTCCCGAGACTCCTTGCCAAGTTTTGCAGGTATCAACCTGGCAGCTCTCCAAGCCAGATAAGGTCTATGACTATAAATCCTCCCTTGAAAGATTTTGCTGGATGTGAATGAGCAGAAATCACAGTCAATTAATAAAATGTTTTTGTTTTTTTTGTTGGGACAAGGAGTTTGCTTCATGCTCTTGGGAAGCCTCGGTCAGAACATGTTCAATAAACAACAGTTTAACCCCAAAAGTGAGGTGAGGAAGAAACTCAGTATCGCCTCATCTTGATTCCCTTTGTTATACGACAGGGAGAGAAGATTTGTCAGGTTTTCAAGTGTTACCTTCTTATCAATAAAGTGCCAGTAAAATTTGAAGACTGTTTCCTGACATGGCCTACTTTGAAGGGTTTTACACATTCCCAAAAGTGCTTTTTCCAAAAGGAAACTTTTTCCCCCTTTGAAAGTGTTTTGCTTCTCATCCAAGAAGCTTTTTCAGTTCATTGATGAGAAGCAAAACATTTTCAAGCGGGGGGGGGGGGGGGGAATCCAAGAAAGTCCAATTGCTTTTGGAAAAAGTACGTTTGGTACAACCATGACCTGGATGACTGAGAAACTCCATGGACATTTTACACACCCATTGATTCCCTAAAAATAAAGCACATAAAGAAGAAACACCCATTAATTTGTAGGATTGTTGTTGTTGTTTTACTTTGGAAACCCCTGGCTTCCAAATTATGAGATCAGCCATACAAGTGTATTTAAACTGTCTTTCAAAGAAAAATAAACTAGTATTCCTAACCAAGCATTAAAAGACCTCAGGCAGGAACTGTAGTGGAGCTTCAAAGAATTGAGAAACTTGCATCCCTGTATAAAAGTGTGACTTCATTATTATTTTTAAAAAACAGGTCTTTGTGATTTTATGAGGCATCACTTTCGCATTTCTGAAGTCCTGCTATTTTCTCGCTCCCCCCCCCCCGCAGCCCTTACAAATGCATTGCGAGCAGCCCAGTTGTGTGACATGGAAGTTCAGGCTCACGGACCCACGCAAGGTTTGTGTCCCTACACAGATGCACGCAACCAGGAATGTGTAGTCCAGTGGTGGGATTCAGCTACTTCGCACCTATTTGGGAGAACCGGTTGTTAACCTTCTAGGCAGTTCGGAGAACCGGTTGTTGGAAGAAATCTCCTTTTGTGTTTTTTTCCACTTTACAGGGCTAATCCTGTAAGGAAGGCAGGAAGGAAACATTCTGGTGTTGTTTCCAGCCTCATCTTTATTGCCCTGCTTACAGAAACTGCCTCTTCGGTTAACCCTTATTACATTGTCACAGCTAAGGCAAAGCGCCCATTGACTTGAGTGACATTGAGTTGGCCACGCCCACACGGTCACATGAGAACCGAGCCCCACCTACCCAGCTGGTCATTAGGGCAGAGAACCACTTGTTAAATTATTTGAATCCCACCACTGGTGTGGTCCATCCAGGACGTTTTTCACCCTCGGTCAGACTTTTAGTTAAGGCAAAGAAACCACATGACTCTTGGGAAGAAAGTCATCCAAACTATTTCTCCATTGACAACAGACCTTGGCTGATGAATTAAGCAGCCAGCATTGCAATCCTCATGGCAAATAGTGATCAGCCGGCCACCCTCCTCTTGGCAATGCCTAAATCTGACCTAGCAAAACAACACAGTTCCCTTCGGGTGCGGGATCAAATGATATGACCTGTTTTCATAGGAATTTCCTGGGATAATGAAATGCTCTCCCCCCTAAAAAGGTCTTTTGAGGCCCCCAAAAGCCTGTTGGAAGACTCCCCTTGGCTTTCCAGTTTTGCATAGTTGAGTAGGTCAATGTGATCAAGCCTAGGCCAGCTCCTGTGTTTCCTGTCTATGCTGGGCGCCACCAATGCCGTTCTTGGCTGGCCAAGATCCAAGGATTTAGAATGACCCGAGTTTGGGAACTCTCTCTTTGCAGATTCATGAAATTTATCCACCAAGGTGCTTGAGTGGGATGTGCTATCCATATCAATAACTACGTGGCTGCCTTTAAGGGTGTCTTTCCTGGGCACAACGTGGTTGCATCCAGGCAGAAAGGCCCACGAGAGTCTCCGTACCTCCTCCTTCTCCTCTGGCAACCTACATTTGCTTTCCAAATCCCGGACACCTGCCCGAGAAACGCCCTGCTTTTCAAGAAGACAGCTGTTCAGCTTAATGAGAGGCAAAGGCAAGGCATTGACGGCCGTAGAGAGGACGGTCTCCGCTCCGCGAGCAAAGGAGAAAGCTCCATTCTCTGGCACGGCGTTGCCGGAGTCCGAACGGATGCTCAAGAGAGAGAGCGAAGGTGAGATGCTCTTGTGATGAAAGAACTGGGTCGTGGTTTGGAGCCTGCTGGAATTGCAGCTGTTGACCCATTTCTTCACAGGGCTGGAGCAAGACTGGAAGCCGCTGGAAGAAAGGTCCACCTCGTAGTAGCCTTCTGCACATTCAGCGTTGGCCCTGAGGGTGGATGAGGTGGTCCTTCTCCTTTGAAAGTAATCGCTGGCTGGTCCCGGGTCCTGTGGGAAATCCAGACCCATGGAATAGAGCTCCTGCTGCATCAACAAGCGAGTCTCCATGTCTCTGTTCTCGTACAGCATCGTATTAGCGCAGATGAAGATAAAGAGGCCCACACCCATGACGACCGGCCCAATGAGCTTCAATTTCTCACTGTGGAGAAAGGGGCGAGCTTGGGGAGAAACCTTAATGTCCTTCCTGATGTCTCCGGTGACATTGGAGCTCCCTGGCCTGCCACTGCCGGACTTTGTACGGTGAGGCCAGTATCCGATCACGGCAATGGTCATTCCCACCAAGACCACCGAGATCCCCACCATCACAAAGACTCCCGAGGGAGAGCGCATCCGAAGCTGTCCCTTCACCACCATCTGCGGGGAGGGCTTGCGCCGAAACCTGCTCCTGTGCCATCGAGAAGGAGCGGAGGAGCCTGATGTTTTCTTCTCTGGGGTGTTGTGGGTCTTCATGGCTTTGGCAACTTCAGTTGTAGTCAGTTCCTCTCGGATTGTCTACAAGTCATCTTAAGAATAGTGAGAGAGAGAGAGAAGGAAAAGAGTTAATCAACCAGGAGATAGAACAAAACATACAACATAGACCAGGAGTATCAAACTCAAGGTCTAGGGGCCAGATCCGGCCCAATAAGGTGCTTAGATTTGGCCTGTGGGGTTGCCCTGGAAACACCAAAGGACCAGCCCGCAGTGCCTCTGCCAGCGATAATGGAGCTCTGTGTTCCTCCCGGGCTCCGTTTTCACTGGCAGAGGGTTGCAGGAAGCCGTCGCAGCCAAAAACGGAGCACAGGAGCCTGTTTATGCTAGCAGAGTGCTCGGGCCACCACAGGCGCCCCTGATAGGAGAGGCATCAAAATGGCCACACCCATCCTAGCCACACCCACATGAGCCCCTGAGATAAAACACAACCTTGATGCAGCCCTCAATGAAATCGAGTTTTACACCCTTGACATAGATTAATACAGGGATAGTCAAACCTTTTTATACCAACCGCCCACTTTTGTATCTCTGTTATTAGTAAAATTTTCTAACCACCCACTGGTTCCACAGTAATGGTGATTTTATGAAAACCTAATGAAAATTTTTAAATAATGCTATGATTTTTTTTAAAAAAGTCAATTAAATGTTTAAAAAAGGAAAGTGCTTCAGTATCAGACAAAACCCCTACCGCCCACCATGAAAGCTGGAACGCCCACTAGTGGGCGGTAGGGACCAGGTTGACTACCACTGGACTAATAGATCCAAGGGCTTCTAGTCCAATCCCTTGATGAAATAATGCAGGAGACCTTATTCCATGTCGGATGACATGAATGTAATTAGAAGGCTGTGATTCACCAAGAAGGGCTTATAAAGACCTCCTAAGCTTTCCTTCCAAACCGACAGGTCCACCTCTAAGCTCTACTATGGACTCAGATAGACTTATAGACAGAGCGAACCTCATCTTGTACAATGTAGAACTTCAGGTATGTTGATAAGATACTAGAGGCACATGTTCTTTGCATAACACAGTAACTTAGTCACAAAAAGCTTCGAACCAGAGAAAAGGCATAGCTAAGATCTAGTCAACAACCAAACCTTTTGTGGATGAAAGAAAGCTAGATTGAGACTCCAGTTTCAAATCCTGATCCAAACCTAACCAGTGGTGGGATCCAGCCAGTTGGCACCACTTCAGGAGAACCGGTTGTGAACTTTCTGAGCAGTTTGGTGAACTGGTTGTTGGAAGAAATCATTAGGGCAGAGAACCGGTTGTTAAATTATTTGAATCCCACCACTGAACCTAACCCTTCTTGGCCAGCTCAGCTAGCCTAGGGGGAAAATTGCTTTCCAGATTTGGTAATGAATGTATTCTAATAGTCAGACCCATACAGACTTTTTAGGAGTGTGAAAACATGTCCGTGAAGGCCCATTTACTATTGTGTGTGTTGTCTTTGTGGTCTTCCACATCATCCCTGATCTTTGCAGCCTTTGGAGGCCAAAGCAATGGGCCAGTCTTGCTGTTTTCCATTATCTCAGCCCTTTATATCTGTCCTAAATTTTTAAAAAGTGGGTCTGGTGATACAAGGAAGGAGCTGAAGGTGAGTTGCAGTCTGCCACATTGCTAGAAACATGATTTAAAGCTAATACAGCAACGCATTGAGCATGCAAGTAAACCCAACATATGTTCTTTGTTTTCATTTAATCATTTTAAGGTATTATCTCTCTCTGGAAAAAGACATTAAGTGAACAAGCTTTAGAATGACAAATGTGTCCCTGTCCCAAACTGTCAAATCCTGACATCAGGATAAATTATAGGAAGAAAGAGGAAGGGTTTTTTAAAAGTTCAGAAACATGACTCCACCAACATTACGTCATCCCTAAAGATAAGACAAATAAATACAGCTGTAACTATAGATCTATTTATCACACATATATCAGATGTTTCATAGACAAGCAATATCCTGACTCTGTAAACCGCTTGGAGAGGGCTGTAAAAGAATTGTGAAGCAGTATATAAGTCTAAGGCAGCGTTTCTCAACCTTGTCAACTTGAAGATGTCTGGACTTCAACTCCCAGAATTCCTTCTGGGAGTTGAAGTCCAGACATCTTCAAGTTGACAAGGTTGAGAAACACTGGTCTAAGGGCTATTGCTACAGGTATCGATAAAGTCAATGAGGAATATTGACTTGACATCTGCCATTGGTTCACTTAACAACTGTGGCAAGAAAGGTCGCAAAATGGGGGGGGGGACTCACCTCACAGATATCTTGCTTAGCAACAGAAATGTTGAGCTCAATTGTGGTCATACGTTGAGAGCTACCTGTAGTGTGTTAATTGGCTACACATCTTGCCAGCAGATGAAAAATTGTTATCATTTCTGCAAAACGTTTCGATGGAATTGCACACTGTTGCCCAGTGCTGGCTCTCATTGAATGAGATTTGTGCAAACGATCTAGACCTTCTCAGCCATTAGTAAAGGTAAAGGTTCCCCTCGCACATACGTGCTAGTCGTTCCTGATTCTAGGGGACGGTGCTCATCTCCATTTCTAAGCTGAGGAGCCTGTGCTGTCCGAAGATGTCTCTGTGGTCATGTGGCTGGCATGACTAAATGCTGAAGGTGCATGGAACACTGTTACCTTCCCACCAAAGGTGGTTCCTATTTTTCTATTTGCATTTTTACATGCTTTCAAACTGTTAGGTTGGCAGAATCTGGGACAAGTAACGGGGGCTCACTCCGTTACGTGGCGCTAGGGATTCAAACCGCCGAACTGCCGACCTTTCTGATCGACAAGCTCAGTGTCTTAGCCACTGAACCACCACATTTCAGCCATTATGGCAATACAATAAGATGGCCCTTATTTTTGCTTATCAGCCATGGTCCAACCTCTTGATTGTTTCTCTTGTCTACTACAATTTCCCCGGATCTCCTAATGCAGGCATCAACATCATGCCGAAGAATTTCTGGAATGAGCTGTCTTTCTTGAACTTTTCAAGAACTCAAATGTTCAGCTGAAAAAAAAAATCCCAACACTCAAAGTACTAGGTTGTCAGTTTAAGAGTTTCATACTATGAAAATGATCTAGTCAGTCACTGTTCCTAAATAACCACTTGAGCAGCTTTGGGTGTTTGGCTCATGAAAAGAGAACTAGAACCAAAATGTAACTCATCTTACTTAAGGCTTACTTGGAGGCTCGTGTTTCTAGCAATATACCAGACTGCAAACTCACCTTGAGCTCCTGCCTTGTACATCACACACACTTTTTAAAAATTTGGACAGATTCAGTGGGCTGGTTTAGAGATAATGAAGAGAATGGTTTAGTGAATGTTGTGGTCTGCCAGCAGCCAGCAGAGCTGGCAGCAGATTTGGAGAGTGAGGAGGATGAGGAGGAACATGGGCCAGTCCTGGATCCTGGGAAGGCTCTGATGAGGGCTCTGTGTCGGAGGCAGAGACGGGGCCAGAGCCATATGCCAGTTATCAGCTGCCTTTGGAGGCAGACAGCAGTGAGGCAGAGGAACAGCTGGAGCCTGTTCCCAGTGTGCGCATGCACAGAGATGCCAGACGAAGGGAACAGCTAAAGAACAGGGGTTGACTTGGGAGGAAGGTCAGATGATGAATGGCCTCTCCCAGAGGAAATTATAGAGGAGCGAAAGGGGAGGAGAGTTTTCAGGAGACAATTAGTTTGCTTAATTGGTTCATGACTCTCCAAGACTCCTTGCCAAGTTTTGCAGGTATCAACCTGGCAGCTCTCCAAGCCAGATAAGGTCTGTGACTGTAAATCCTCCCTTGAAAGATTTTGCTGGATGTGAATGAGCAGAATTCACAGTCAATTAATAAAAGTTTTTTTTTTGTCAGGACAAGGAGTTTGCTTCATGCTCTTTGGAAGCCTCGGTCAGAACGGAGAAACTGAAAATCTACCCAAAGAGAAGACCTCACCTGGACCCACCTGATCACATTTGCAAATGAAACAGAGATCTTCAGGTTCCACCTTTTTAAGAATGTCTGCAAGTCCAGCAGTCAGGTTGTGATCCTTTAATCTAAAGAACTCAACACGTTTTCCAATCCAATGCCTCTGAGAAGTAGGTCATCATGGTACACATTTTAGACCTCACCTAGAAATCCAATGACTTTTCATCAAGGGAGATCTATCCAGTCCCCCCTAAAAGCAAGCACTACCTGGATTAAGAGTGGCATAACTTGCTTGGTAGGGTTGCCAAGTATGATAACGAAGCTTATGCAGATCCTAATTTTAAAAGGAACGCAGCAAAACCATTTGGGGATTCTAGAAGAATTAGTATCTCACCGGATGCCCTTCCCATGCATTGGGACTGTAATTTCCTGGGAAATCTGGACACTGAAATTCCAGCAGACTCAGGAAGACCCAAGATGGAGAGACAGATTTTAAGAGGAAACAATTCAGGAAATCACGTAGATATTTTTTTTAAGTGGTTCAGACTTTGAGGCGGATTTAACATGACAACTATTGCTAATATTCATTTATCTGGAATTAAAGACAACTAAAAAAAGCACAGCAAGACAGGACTTAAAACTCAGAGCCAGGGAAAGCGGCTCTATGCAGAGTTCAAAATCATAATGTTATTATTAGAATTCTCAAGAAAGGTTACATAAGCCCATATAAGTCTCTGTGTCTGTTTTAAAAAAAAGTTCCGGGATTCTTTGACACTATTACTGAAATGGACTGATTAAGTCCATATTTTGGCAGGAGATGTTTGACCTTTCTAAATAAAAAGTTACTTATGGTGCTTGCTTCCAAGGTCAGCTTATGATTCAACTCTGAATTCTGTCCATCCCTATAAACTGTTTCTGTGTTACCCCGTGGCATTTTAATTCACAGAGAGTCAGATTAGTGACAATTCAGAATGACAAACGCTACAGAAATGGAAACATTAGTGACATCCCAAAATACACTGAACACTGCTTGCCTGTGATTTTAATAGTTAAGAATTCCTCAGGGGGTTTTCTGTATGTAATAAGATTTTGGTTAAAGTTCAGATAATGGAACTTTGTATATGTTTCTCTACGATCTTCACTAATAAGCAGAAATGGTATTCAGCAGGTTCTGACCGGTTCTAGAGAACTGGTAGTGGAAATCTTGAATCCCTCCACTGATTTTATGTCTATACTGATTCGTATACATATACCATGAGTCAATCAATCAATCAATCATCTATCTATATTTGAACAGGATGCATGCAAGCACTATTGAGAATTCCAGTTGGCTTGGAAGTATCAGGAATTCATGTCTGTTCAAGCTATTACAATTCAGAAAAGGAACTCATCCAGATGTTGCTAATCTCATAATGCCAACACCCTGCTGGGTCAGACACCTGTACAGATTTATCAGCCACGACTTTGCCAACTTCCTTCTTCATGCCACTCAGTTAGTGGCAGCCTCCAATTTTTGTAGGAACAACTGACAAAATTTGCACTGCAGTCAAGAGCTGGAGCATTAGGGAAACTTTGGAGCCATTATCCCAAGACGCTTCCATACTATATAGGACAGGGTGTCAAACTCAAGGCCCTCAGGCTGGATCCGACCCATGTGGTGCTTAGATCTGGCCCACAGGACCCCACTGGAAACAGTGAAGGACTGGCTCGCAGTACCTCTGCCAGTGAAAATGGAGCTTGGGAGACCACACATGGCCCTTTCAGGCTCCGTTTTCAGCTGTGATGGCCTCCTGCAGCCCTCTGGCAGCAAAAATGGAACCTGAAAGGCCATTGTGGCCAAAAACAGAGCCATGGCGGGCTGCATGTGGCCTTCCCAGGCTCAGTTTTCTCTGGCAGAAGGGTGCAGGAAGCTGTCACGGCTGAAAACAAATTTGAAGAGTGACATCAAGCTCGCCATGCCCCCTGGCCACACCCATCCCAGCCATGCCCATCCAGGCCACGCCCCCCCAGTCCCCTGAGATCAAACACAACCCTGATGCGGCCCTCAATGAAATCGAGTTTGACACCCCTGATATAGGAGCTCTATATCCAGAAGGGAAGCTTAACATTATAGGTGACATATGACAACAATTGAGCTCAAAATGTATGTTGCTGAGCAGGGCCGCTGTTAACTGAGTTATGCCTCATTTTATGAACTTTTTTTTGCTGCGGCTGTTAAGCGAATCACTGCAGTTGTTATGTGAATCATGTGATCATTAAGTGAATCTGGCTTCCCCATTAACTTTGTCGAAAGCGGGCTGGGCAGGTTACAAATAGCAATAGCACTTGGACTTATATGCCGCTTCACATTGCTTTTACAGCCCTCTCTAAACGGTTTTACAGAGTCAGCCTCTTGCCCCCAACAATCTGGGTCCACATTTTACCCACCTCGGAAGGATGGAAGGCTGAGTCAACCTTGAGTTGGTCAGGATCAAACTCCTGGCAGTGGGCAGAGTTAGCTTGCAATACTGCATTCTAACCACTGGGTAGGTAGGTAGGTAGGTAGGTAGGTAGGTAGGTAGGAAGGAAGGAAGGAAGGAAGGAAGGAAGGAAAATAGCAATAGCACTTAGACCTACATACTGCTTCACAGTACTTTACAGCCCTCTCTAAGCAGTTTACAGAGTCAACCTCTTGGGTTCCACCACAAAACCGCGGACGACAAAATCACGCTCAACGAAAGCGCGTACGTGACGTCATCACAGCGCGACAAAAACATCGCGCTGTGATCGATAAATGTAAAAATAAAGCGAAAACCTTACCCTAACCCCCCCAAACCTAACCCTAAACCTAACCCTAAACCTAACCCTTAACCTAACCCTAAATCTAACCCTAAACCTAACCCTTAACCTAACGCTAAACCTAACGCTAACCCTTAACCTAACGCTAAATGTAACCCTAACGCTCTAAACCTAACCCTAACCCTTAACCTAACCCTAACCCTAACCCTAACCCTTAACCTAACGCTAAACCTAACGCTAACCCTTAACCTAACGCTAAACGTAACCCTAACGCTCTAAACCTAACCCTAACCCTTAACCTAACCCTAACCCTAAACCTAAACCTAACCCTTACCTTTATGTGAATTGGCTTGCTTTAATTTTATTTTTATTTCAATTTTTAATTTTTTCGTCGCGCTGTGATGACGTCAAATGCGCGCTTTCGTCGAGCGCGCTTTTGTGGACCGCGGTTTTGACGGGTCACGAGCTCTTGCCCCTAACAATCTGGGTCCTCATTTTACTCACCTCGGAAGGATGGAAGGCTGAGTTTCATCGGCCTTGAGCCGATGAAACTCGAACTGCCGAACTGTAGCTAGCAGCCAGCTGAAGTAGCCTGCAGTACTGCACACTAACCACTGCGCCCCCACGGCTCTTTTTGTGAGGATCATCATCCTAAATGGTGATCACGTGTTCCCAGGACAGCACAACCGTCATAAATATCTGCAGTTGCCAAGTGCCTGAATTTCAATCACGTGACCACGGGGATGCGGCAATGGTCCTAAAGTTGAAAACCAATCATACGTCACCTTTTTCAGCGCCATTGTAGCTTTGAATTGTCCCTACACGAATGGCTGTACATCAAGGACTACCTAAAATCTGTGTTCTCTCTACAATCGACATCATGAAATCTGAAATAGAGACCTCCGTACCCTACCCACCCTGGCTGATATTTCCAGTGTAACTTTGAGCTTTTCTTGTTTCTTCCCATTTTTTTACGGCAATCGCCTGGCTAAAAACCTGCGAAAGCTTTTAGGTCATTCCGGCTCCTTCTTTAAAAAAAAAAAAATCAGGTCAGGATTTATTCATTTTTATTTTTAATCCCTCTCCCCCCGCCCCCCCAGTCAGCATGGCTACTGGCTTTTTTTAAAAAAAAATTTTTTTTAATTGTATGCCATTAATTTCTCTGGGAACACAAATGTGTTTCAGGGGACAGGCATGGAAAACAGATGCAGTTTTAATGTTTTGCAAAATGGGACATGATGAATTGATGAACTGACCAGGCATGGCCTGCATTCTTTTACCAGATGCACCAGATTTAAACTCAGTGCCTGACACAACGTCATGTTTCCATGCTCTTCCAACCCACTCGCTGCGGAAAACAGACGGGTCAAAGGCTTGCTGCTATAAAGGTGCAAATTCCCTAAAGCCAGTGATCTTATAACTGGTGCTAATTAGGCGAGCTATTAATGGGACAGACCCATGTTGTTTGCATGAAATGTTCCAAATCAGGAACCGGATTAACCAGCTTCTAGCAATCTCTGGAAACCGTTTCCTGACTGCCGCCGACGCTGCCAGTTTTATAACTCTAGTCCAAGTCTTCAAACAGACCTACTTTCTTGCTCTGCTTGCACATCCTGCATTAAGTACTGTCCAGCCTCTCCATAGCCACACATCCCACTCGAATCACAAAATCAGTCTTCTTCTTGGCAAGCTCCTTAGGCTGGCAAAATGTTATTCCAAATGTTAAACGTTCTGCAAAAGAAGGTCATTCTTAGTGCCAGAAGAAAGCTAGCCTTTCTTTTCCTCTTCCTTAAAATTATTGTATTAAAGTAGCTCAGTGGCTAAGACGCTGAGCTTGTCGATTGAAAGGTCGGCAGTTCAGCGGTTCGAATCCCTAGCGCCGCATAACAGAGTGAGCTCCTGTTACTTGTCCCAGCTTCTGCCAACCTAGCAGTTCGAAAGCCTGTAAAAATGCAAGTAGAAAAATAGGGACCACCTTTGGTGGGAAGGGAACAGTGTTCCGTGCGTCTTTGGGGCATTGAGTCATGCCGGCCACATGACCACGGAGTCGTCTTCGGATAGCGCTGGCTCTTCGGCTTTGAAACGGAGATGAGCACTGCCCCCTAGAGTCGGGAAATATTAGCACATATCTGCGAGGGGAATCTTTACCTTTACCTTAAAGTATTGTCAGATAAGCCTGGTTCGGACGTTCAACCGAGTCATGGTTTGTGATTTGTTGCGTAAGACACAACTGGATGGAATCAGACAATATGCGAGGCCACACATAGGCAAGCCCTCCTGGAGCCTGGTACAATGCCTGGACTAAGTGGACTCCATTTCAGATTTCCTGGATGGGTGGTGCACTAAAGTTAGACAGGGTGCTAGGATGCCTTCTTAAACTAACATTTCCCTACTTCTTTTCTCATCTTAGAGCAACTTAGAAGAACATAGAATATCATGGTTGGAAGGGACCTTGGAGATCTTCTAGTCCAATCCCCTGATTAAGCAGGAGACCCTATATCATTTCAGATAATGGATGTCCGGTCTCTTTTTCAAAGTCTCCAGGGCAGTGGTGGGATTCAGCCGGTTCACATCTATTCGGGAGAACCGGTTGTTAACTTTCTAAGCAGTTTGGAGAACTGGTTGTTGGAAGAAATCTCCTTTTGTTTTTTTCCCCACTTTACAGGGCTAATCCTGTAAGGAAGGCAGGAAGGAAACATTCTAGCCTGATCTTTATTGCCCTGCTTACAGAAACTGCCCCTCCGGTTAACCCTTATTACATTGTAACAGCTAAGGCGAAGCGCCCATCGATGTGAGTGATATTGAGTTGGTCATGCCCAGTCACATGACCACTGAGCCCCACCTACCCAGCTGGTCATTAGGGCAGAGAACCGGTTATTAAATTATTCGAATCCCACCACTGCTCCAGGAATGTAGCACTCACAATTTCTGGAGGCAAGCTGTTCCACTGGTTTATTGCTCTCACGGTTAGGAAATTTCCCCTTAGTTCTAGATTGCTTCTTTGAGGGTTAGAATTGCTGATTCTTGCTGAGACCTGAGTCTTCATGCCTGTTTTAACTTTGAATGGTCACTAAATGAATGGTTATAAGTCAAGGACTACCCATAATCACTCTCTGAAACAACTTGAACCTAGCTGGACAATAGCTGTACTTGGGTCCTTTCTGGAGAGCCAAGTATTAGTATTAGTATTTATTAAACTTGTATGCCGCCCTATTCCCAGGGGGACTCAGGGCGGCGAACAAACACATGGGGAAGGGGCAATACAAAAACGAACAAGACAAACAGAATACAGAGACAGATTAAAAATACAACAAACGCAGCAATTCAAGTGGGGCCGAGAACTCAACAGCCCCAGGCCTGCCGGAACAGCCAGGTCTTGACGGCTATGCGGAAAGCCTGAAGGGTGGCGAGGGTCCGAATCTCCACAGGTAGATCGTTCCAGAGAGCCGGAGCAGCCACAGAAAAGGCCCTCCCCCGGGGGGTCGACAGTCGACACTGGCTAGCTAATGGTATCCGGAGGAGGCCTAATCTGTGGGATCTAATTGGTCGTAGGGAGGTAATTGGCAAGAGGCGGTCTCTCAAGTACCCAGGTCCGATACCATGTAGGGCTTTAAAAGTAACGACTAGCACCTTGAAACGCGTCCGGAGTCCAATAGGCAGCCAGTGCAGCTCGCGGAGGATAGGTGTAACGTGGGTGTACCGAGGTGCACCCACAATTGCTTGCGCGGCTGCATTCTGGACAAGCTGAGAACTGCAGTGGGCAGGGGCAACAGGGTAGAGGGTTCCACCACAAATCCGCGGTAGACTAAAGCGCGCTCGACGAAAGCGCGTACGTGACGTCATCACAGCGCGACGAAAACGGCACGCTGTGAGCGGTAAATTTAAAATTAACGCGAAAACCTTACCCTAACCCCCCCAAACCTAACCCCAAACCTAACCCTAAGCCTAACCCTTAACCTAACCCTAAACCTAACCCTAAACCTAACCCTTAACCTAACCCTAAACCTAACGCTAACCCTTAACCTAACCCTAAACCTAACCCTAACGCTTAACGTAACCCTAAACCTAACCCTAACCCTTAACCTAACCCTAACCCTAACCCTAAACCTAACCCTTACTTTTATGTGAATCGGCTTGCTTTAATTTTATTTTATTTTAATTTATTTTAAATTTTATTTGTCACGCTGCTGATGACGTCACGTACGCACTTTGATTGGGCGCACTTTAGTGGACCGCGGTTTTAACGGGTCACGGGGTAGAGTGGGTAAAGCCGTATCTGGCATGGGCTCCCAGCTGGGATTTTTCTTTTTTCCACTGGGAAGGGAACGTGAATTTTTAAAAACTCTGTTATTAGGACTATTTTTAGATTAAGCACTCCTGGGAAACTACTGACGTTCCCACTGCAAAAGGATGGAAAATGTTGGCACTGACATTCTGTAGTTGTGACTGGAGAGATTTTGGGTGGGGGCACAGAAAGCCATCTGAGCCCTTCTGTTGATGCATGAAGAAGACCCCAGTCTAAGAGACTAGAATCATATTTCACGTAAGCTGTAGGAATTCAATTTTGAATAGACCAGATTTATGCGCCTAAGAAGCCTACCGATCATCAGGTGCCACACTAAAGCGAGGAAAGCAATATATAACAGGCCTCTCATTGGTTAGAGCAGTGCTTCTCAACCTTGCCCATTTGAACATGTGTAGAGTTGAATTCCCAGAGTTCCCCTCCTGGGAATTTTAGCCCATTGAATCAATGAAGTGTAAGCAATGGTGGAATTCATTGGAGGACATGACTCAGCTTCCCAACTTCTCAAGGACTACAGGAAGCTCTCCAGCGGTATGCTAACATGGCTGGCTGGGGCATTCTGGGAGTTGAAGTCCACAAATCTTCAAATGGATGAGATTGAGAAATACTAGGTTAGAATGATATTCTCAGAGTTTTCATTGGTGAAATACATTCAGCACATTTGGCCAATTCCTCCCACCACCACCACCACCCTGGCAAACATATCGAAAAATAGCCCTGCAGATACTCAAAGAGTCTCTACTCTAAGGGGTTGCCCCAAAGAACAAGGGTCAACCTATTCTCCAAAGGCCCTGATGGCAGGACAAGAAGCAATGGATGGAAACGAATCAAGGAGAGAAGCAACCTAGAAGTAAGGAGAAATTCCTTGTCCAATGAGAACAACTAATCAGTGGATTGGCTTGCTTCCCCAGAAGTGGTAGGTGCTTCATCACTGGAGGTTTTTAAGAAGAGATTGTATCTTAAAGATCATTCAAATGAGAGATATAAACGAGACTGGAAAAAATGGATTGACTATATACAAAATAAATACGGGACCAAGAAATTCCAGTTAGCCTATGCTTAAGATCAGAAATGATTTAAACTGTTAAAACTTAGTTCAGTAAGAAGAAGCTAAGGTCAATGTAGAATGTCATTAATTTCTTTATTTCTTTTTTCTCAATAGATTTTAGACTGTGTTAGTTAAAAATCCATACCATGTACGGGTTCTGGGAAGTCGGGGGGGGGGAAGGAGGAGGGGGGTTGGGGGGTGGAGGGAGGGAGGGGCACACAAAAAAAATTGTACTTCAATGTCTTAATGATTGACGAATGATGAAATATTTGTGTTTTTTAAAAGAAATAAAATAAATATTTGTGATAAAAAAAAAGAAGAGATTGGACAGCCATTGGTCTGAAATGGCATCGGGCAGTGATGGGGAACCTTTTTCTTATGGCGTGCCAAAATTGTGTGCATGCAGGCTATCGTGTGTTCACACGTGCCCCTACCAATTCAATCCTTCCCGCCCACCTGTGTATGGGCATGTAACCACCCCATGCATGCAGTGCACGCACAACCCCTCCCCAGCCCCCAAAGGCTCTCCTGAAGCCTGGAGAGGGCGAAAAATGGTCCCAACGAGCCAACCGGAAGTTTGGGAATGAACTACGGTTGGCCCGTTGGCTCTGTTTTTTTGCCTCCCTAGACTCCGGAGGCTTTCCTGAAGCCTGGGGAGGGTGAGAACGGCCTCCCCCGGACCTCCAGAAGGCCGAAAATCAGGTGGCCAGCATATGCATGCATGCCGGAGCTGACCGCTGGGCGTGCCAGGAAACCATGGCTCCGCATGCCACAAGTTTGCCATCACAGGCATAGGATCTCCTGCTTGAGCAGGGGGTTGGACTAGAAGACCTCTAAGGTCCTTTCCAACTGTGTTATTCATCCTGCCCCCAAAGAAAACTAGGCTAAACCAAAGTGGGAGGCTAAACTAACTTCCAGATCCATATTCCATGTCACATCATTTGCCTCCTGCAACGGGAAACTTTATTGGTAGAAGTCTTCAGCAATAAGTTTTTGGGCTCACCAGAACATCCTTTTTTTTTTTTTTGCTAGTCTGTCTGGAAAATTCCTCCTTCTGCATTGCTGCATTATTCTTGTGTTTTAAGATTTAAACATTGGGGGGGGGGGACAGCCAAACAACAGCTTTCCCAGCTTGTGACTCACAAGGGCCCGCTTCATATATATCTGCATTACATAGTGCAGATTGTTCTTGGTTACTGGATTCTTTGCTTATGAGATCTTTTTTTTTTAACTGCTTGCTCAGCGCAGCCTCTGCTTTTCTGCTTAGCATTAATACTCAGGCTTAGGAGTCAACTTTAAAGTGACTAAATGCTCCGTGATGCCATCTGTATCGGGAGTGACACACTTTGCTGTGAAAATACAGAGGAAGCCAAGTACACGAAGAACCAGGCTAATGGGAAAATAATTTGGATCTAACTTTTTTCCCTGCCAGGCTAACTTTCTGTCTGCAAGGTCTGGGAAGGATTGTTCCTCTCCCTCAGCAGGTACAAGCCACCAGCTTCTGTCTATAAATTAACCAGCATCCCGATTGTCCATTTCAGCACAAATCCCTAACTCACCCTTATTTGTCTTTGCTGTATTACAGGGGTGAGCAACCTGTGGCTCTTTCATCCCTCTGCTGTGGCTCCCTGTCACCGGCCAGCTCTACAATTGATAGGGCTTTCGGTTAGGACAGGTAGAGGAAAAAGGACGCTGCGCTAGGAGGGGACTCAATGGTAGGGGAACTCGCACATCTATGCAAGTCGTTCCCAACTCTAGGGGGCGGTGCTCATCTCAATTTCAAAGCCAAAGAGCCAGCGCTGTCCAAAGACATCTCCATGGTCATGTGGCCAGCATGACTAAATGCCAAAGGAGCACAGAACGCTGTCATAAATAGGTGGTCCCTATTTTTCTACTTGCATTTTTACATGCTTTCGAACTGCTAGGTTGGCAGAAGCTGAGACAAATAATGGGAGCTCACTCCATTACGTGGCACTAGGGATTCAAACTGCTGAACTGCCAACCTTCTGATCAACAAGCTCAACATCTTAGCCACTGTGTCCCTCAGTACAGCATTACATTAATAAAATAAAGGTCAAACTTGAAAAAGAATATATATTATGAAATACCAGGGGTGAGGAGCTACAAAATTATTCCCAAGTGAGAAGCAATAAAGGAAGTTAATGGCAATTATCAAAATTCCAACTCTCTTCTGTTTTTAGAATTTATTAATAAGTGGGAGTTGATCAAAACTTGAAGGATGACATTCTAGAAATTTGCACTGCAACTAAAAAACAGCAGCCGGATGTCTCCCTCCCTTTTAAGGCACTGCGGGGGTGGGTAGTAGAGGACTATGAAAAGTTTCTCCAGGGACTTTTATGTCAAGTTAAGTCAAAACTGGTGGGAGAAGACAGTGTTGGAGCTAAGCCAGCTAGGTTTAAAGGTCTTATCGGGCACATTGAATTGCATTTTTTTGTGTGTTTATATAATATAGTTTCATTTTCATGGTAATATTCCACTCCAAACATTCAGCAATGCAGGGACCCACATTACACATTTCCCCCCCAATAAAAATCGAGCAGCAAATCTAGCTGCCTCCAAGAATCCGGTAAACCATCCTCCTTATCTTGAAATTCAGCGTTGCTTCTGCTATTAAGACAATTCTTAACCCATATATCTTATCTAGTTTAAGCAATAATCCTAAGAACACGAAGGAGCTAAATCCTTTTCAATTCGCTTCAAAGTACACCCAGGATGAAGCTGTCAATTCCATGTATTATTTCACATTTTGCAGAGAAATGCTCTGTCTGCTGCGATTTTGGATGTTTCCTAAGTTGAACTGGATATTTATAAGCCCCATTAAAAAGACATTTGCTGAAGCAGTAGATCATACACAGAAAGAAAATGAGAACACTAGTCTAAATACAAAGACAGGAGACAAATTTAACAATTAAAAATATATATCACTTCTGGTCTCCTAAATTGCCTTTTTTGGAACATGTTGAGAAGGAATTCACGAGTTACAGAACAGGTGGACCTTCACCACTTCCAAACTGCCTCCTGTTGTGGCCCACCAGCAGCCAGAGGATCTGGCAGCAGATTTGGACAGTGAGGAGGTTGGGAAGGAACATGGGCCAGTCCTGGAGTCTGGGGAAAACTCTGATGAGGGCTCTGTGTCGGAGGCAGAGATGGGGCCAGGGCCATCTGACAGTTATCAGCTGCCTTTGGAGTTGGACATCAGTGGAGCAGAAGAACACCTGGAGCCTGTTCCCGATGTGCGCATGCACAGAGCTGCCAGGAGAAGGGAACAGCTAAGGAACAAGGGCCAACTCGGGAATAAAAGCACAGGTAGACGGTGATGGCCGGAGACTATTAGTTCAATTCATTAGGGTGAAGATTTATTCTTGACCTCTTGCCAAGGAATTGCTGCTACGTTGTGGCATTTGGAAGATATTGGCCTGGCAGCTCTCCAAGCCTGGTATAGGGCTGTAGTTGTGAAATCTCTTGAAAGACTGCTGGCCGGGACTTTGCTGGAGAGGAATTCCCTTTAACCTAAATAAAAGAGGAGTCTGCTTCATGATCTTGGGAAGCCTAGATCGGAACACCTCCAATCCCATCTAACACACCTGTCAGCCCCACAAAATAGTTCAGACTAGGGAAAGAATTTTCTGGGAGACTAAATCTACTCTTATTGAGATTGGTTACAACAGAGGTGTGACCCGACAAATGTGCACTCGACAAAAGTGCACCGATGAAACCGTGTCGTGAAAACCGCGACATCATCAACGCGCCGACAACAGCGTGCCGACAACAGCGTGCCGACAGAAGCGTGATTTAAGTTAAGGTAAGGGTTAGGTTCAGGGTTAGGTTCAGGGTTAGGTTCAGGGTTAGGTTTAGGGTTAGGTTTAGGGTTAGAGTTAGGGTTAGGTTTAGAGTGTGCTTCCTCGTGCCTGTGCAAGGCCGAAGACACCAGCCTGAAGATGACGAGTGGGACCTCGTCGAAACATCACCAAGATACTCTCAATCTTACACAGGAAAAGACCTGAATACACCAAAACCTGCGTATATGTATATGTATATATAAATGGCTCTGTGCATTTGTGTGTGTGTATATGTTCCAGCATATCTCTGGAATACCTAAAGCAATTTCAACCAAACTTGATACACAAATCACTTACCCTCTGGAAACAAATACTGTGGGGGTAAGACACCCCTAATACCCCCCGGGGTGGGTGTTATGTTAAGAGCCTGTTGCGCCTTAAAACAGCTTCTACCGTACTGCCTTAAAAAGGCTTCTACTGTACAGCGCTGTGGAGTTGCCATGGTAACGGCTTCACAGTACTCCACAAGGGGGCTCCCTCTGGTAATGGGGAAAATCCAACATTAGAAATTGTGGCGATGTCCATGGAACGAGGGTTGGGATCAGTGGTGGGTTTCAATTTATTTTACTACGGTTCGCATGCGCAAAAGCATCCGGGCAGGTGGGCGGAGCCTTCCGCCACCGTCACTACCAGTTTGCCCAATCCGGGGCAAACTGGCAGAAACCCACCTCTGGTTGGGATAAATAAATACCTGGGCAGCACTGGGTTATCAGCTAGAGGGTAAATAAAAGAACATGGAGTATGTTTCAAACTAACCATACTTCAACTGTCATGTGAATGCAGAATGTGAATGTTTTTAATTAGCATGGCTAAAAATCTTTTTGTGACCACAGGTACATCCTACAAGTGACACATTTCAAAATTCTGCAGCCTTACAGGAGGCTAAAGAAAATTACTATCCAACTCAGATGCAAGAATCACTCTTGACTTGAGACATGCTCCTGCCCTTCAAGCAGGAGTGAGGACTTAAGCAGGGAGGCTAACCTGCTTTGAGACTGGATTTCCAAATCCCTGAGCAAGAATTAAAAGCAGCAATCCAATTATGAAAAGAGTTTCTCTTTTTACATCTTAAGGGTTTTTATTTAAGGCTGTTGTACTGTCCAAGTTTTCTCCAGAAAGCTTATAATCAATATCATGTTTTTTTTTAAAATGAAGCCAGTGGATAATATTGCTTTTCCCTCTGCCAGGAGAAAGGAAGGGTTGTTTTTTTGGCAAGACGTCCATCCCTGGCACTTCCCCAGAAAACCTGAAGCCTCCACCCCACTGATGTGGCGGGGTGGGGGGAGGATAAAAATTGCCCCATTCCAGTTACATATGCTTTTCATCCATGGACTGATATCAACTGTCTATCATCCATTACACTACTTAAATAAACAAAGTCCAAACTGCAAAGCATTTGTAATCCATTCCAAAATCTTGATGAATCACATCAAGAATCTGTTTATAGAACATTTAACAGTTTAAAAACCAGTCCATCCTCTTTTAACAGAAACCTTATTTAAAATTAAAAAGTCTGAGTCATTTTAAAATGCACAAGGGACTTCCAGGAAGATGGGGACAATATTGATCATAAGACCGTAGCGTGACAAGCATGTTAATAATTCCAGCGCAAGTGATCAGTATTGGCCCAATTCATTCCAATGGTGGTCTCATGACCACAAATTGAATCAAATTGGCCCAGAAAGTTACATCTTTTGCACTGGATTGTAAATGCCTGTTACACTACAAACTTAGCACTACTGGAGAAAAAATATGCATATTTCCAATACCTTCTAGACATGATACATAGAGCTTAACAGCTGCCCTCTATAGCACTAGCAAATAGCACTTAGACTTATATACCGCTTCATAGTGCTTTTACAGCCCTCTCTAAGCGGTTTACAGACTCAGTATATTGTCCACAACAGTCTGGGTCCTCATTTTACCCACCTTGGAAGGACGGAAGGCTGAGTCAACCTTGAGCCAGTCAGGATCGAACTCCTTGCTGTGGGCAGAGACAGAGCTGCAATGCTACATTCTAAGTAATGCACCACCACGACTCCTAGCAATAGCACTTAGACTTATATACCGCTTTGCAGTGCTTTACAGCCCTCTCTAAGCGGTTTACAGAATCAGTATATTGTCCCCAACAATCTGGGTCCTCATTTTACCCACCTCCTAAGGATGGAAGGCTGAGTCAACCTTGACCCTGCTGAGATTTGAACTGCCAAATTTCAGCCAGCCGGCAGCCAGCAGAAGGAGCCTGCAGTACTGCACTCTAACCACTGCGCCACCTCGGCTTTAATATTATACTTTTAAATGCAACCCCGAAAGAACAACAGATGATGACATTAGTGACAAATAGTGATGTTACAATGAAGACCACATGTCTGTCATCAAGACACAAAAGTTGCCATTATCGACTTGCATCCTGACATCTGATTTATGGATGTGAGCCTTGGTGGCGCAGTGATTGGATTCGGACCAGCTCAAAGTTGACTCAGACTTCCATCCTTTCAAGGTGGTAAAATGAGGACCAAGATTGATGGGGGCAATAGATTGACTCTGTAAACTGCTTAGAGGGGGCTGTAAAGCTCTGTGAAGCGGTATATAAATCTAAGTGCTATTGCTATTTGCATAGCAACCTTCATCACATACCTTTCATCATCTGCCATGCCTTCCTCCATGGATGTCCACGGGATGGTTTGCTTCTAAGAGATCTTTGCCCAGACTTGAGGGGATGCCAGCTTGATATAATCTCCGTCTCTTCTGGGCATGTGTGTGATGTCACCATACACGATGAAGGAGTGATGACATCACATAATACAGAACTCTTTCTAATCCCCTTTTGCCTTTTACAGATGCCACTCTTTGGGCCTTAAGGCCATTTTTCCTAAAGCAGCTGCTGAAATGTTCAGTTGAAGGTGTCCCCAACAGACTCTACGTGTGTTTTAAATCCCAAGCTCTGAATAGCTCTGTTATTCTGCAAAGTAGACCTCTCAGTCCCAATCATAAAAGAAAACATGTAGTTGTATCTAATAGACCCAGTGTCATCTTCCTTCCTTCCTTCCTTCCTTCCTTCCTTCCTTCCTTCCCTCCCTCCCTCCCTCCCTCCCTCCCTCCCTCCTTCCTTCCTTCCTTCCTTCCATTTCTCCTCCTTCTCCTCCTCCTTCTTCTTCTACTACTATTACTACTACTACTATTACTACTACTACTTCTTTTTCTTCTTTTCCTCCCCCCACCCCAAAGCTGCAGAACAAATTTCTGCAAATTGGCTGGGGAATTCTTGGAGTTGAAGTTCACACAACTTAAAGTTGCCAAGCTTCAGAAACACTGGTCCAAAGAGACGGCCATCATGACGGCATGTACTTAATAGTCCATAACAAATAAAAATGCATCTGCTTTAACAGTAACAACTCTGGAATAGGAACACCGGCAGCGTATTCAGAGACAGCCTGGCATTCCTGCGCTCTCTCTGTAGCATTGTTGGTGACACTATTTTCTTTACGGAGTTGGATTCCAGCCACAAGTCATCACACAACTATACTCAGTTCTGAGGCAGAGACAGATTGGAAGAATCGGGTAGGAGAAGAAAGGGAGACTGTCTTAGGGTTCTGGAAATCCCTGGGCTCCGTTCCCTTGGCTTTCCATCTCTGACACCTTCTGCAAGATTTTTAAGTAACGTCATTCGGAGTACTTGTACATAAAAGTTAGCCCTCAACTTATGACTAATGATTACAGGAGTAAGCTTATAGTAGTTAAGTTATACCAGTCATTAAGTGGGTCATCACCCTCCTGATTTTACAACAACTTTTGCAATTTTTGCTAAGTAAATGCGTTTCCTGCAATGTGCATCTTTTTTTTTTTGCTAGAAACCCAAAATAAACGCTGATTTCCAGCACACACACAAAAAAGAAGCAAATTGCAGTCCCATCACTGTGGGATGTGCAAACAATCATAAATGTGAGCCGGTTGTCGAATGTCCCAAATGCGATCACGTGACCAGAAGGGCAACTATCACAACTATCCAAGTTGTAGGTACCTTTTCTTGGGATGAGGGGAGGTCTGTGATGACTTCAAACAGTTGCTAAGGGAGAAGTCGCAAGCGTCAAGGACTATCTGTACAGAAATGCATTGCCAACAGCTGGTAGATGCCCGGTCTTTACAACATCAGCTAAACACTTGGCAATCCTGGCGATAAGAGCTGTGCAGTCATAGGAACAGCAAGCAGCTGGAAAGCTCACAGCTTGAATCAGAAACCAAAGAAGAAAACCCAAGCCTGATCACCAGCCCAATTCTTAACCTTTCTTTCTGCTCGTGCAAAGCTGCCAAGTCCTCCTGCGTCTCAGTTTCGGCTTTCCCAGGACTGCCTTTCTCAAGGCAGGGCGCTCCAGATGTTTTGCAACTGCCATTCCTTACAATACCCAGCACATTTCCTAATACATTGTAACGAACTCATCTGGAAGCAATCAAGTTGAGGAAGGTTGTTCTACACAAGGACCCAGTTGAATCAAGGCTTCGTTTTCCTACATCCAGCCTCACCTCCCTCTGGTTCTTCCTCTTGGGGAAAATGTGATCAGCTACGGTCCATCTTCATCTGCGTTTGACCTCTTTCTGAGTCCGATGAAGACATACCGAGTTACGGTATCTCCTCGACTCAGGCTTCTGGAGTCTGCAAATGTAGTAACTCTGTGAAATTTTCTGGAGCCTTGCCAGATTCCTGCTCACAGAGCAGAAGCCAAGGAAGAGAAATGTTCGTGTGTGACTTTGTGTGTGCCTCCCTGAACATGTGTGTGCATGTGGTTTTTAAAAATAGACTTCCCTTTCATTGGAAGCTGTAGGGGGGAATCATTCTATGCCAGCTTCCGTGATGGTACAGATTACACACCATTTTGGCTTTTGGGGACCAAGAGGACCTCAGATTGAGAGATCTCCACTCCTTCTGGAGGCCCCTTGGCAAACCCTCAAGAGGACTCCTGGTATCTAACTCTGTTGCTAGACTTCTGAATGCCAGAAAGGACCCCATTGCAAATGCAAGCTGAAGACTGGAGGAATTACAATGTCAGGTTCGTATCTTCCTAAACCAGCAAATATCTCAGCTAATCTGAAGAGGGGGACATCCATTAAGCCTAGCACCCCTGATTCCACCGCTGTATTTTGAAGAGTGAAGCTGAGAGGGAAAGATCCTTCTTAAAAGATATTTTTAAAAAGGCACTCTGATCTCAATAGGGGTTGTGTATTTCCTTCCTTCCTTCCTTCCTTCCTTCCTCCCTCCCCCTTCTTTCTGCCTTCCTTCTCTCTTTCTCCTCCCTTCCTTTCCCCTTCTTTCTGCCTTCCTTCTCTCTTTCTCCTTCCTTCCTTCCTTCCTTCCTTTTTCATCCATCCATCACATTTTAAAACAACTGAAATAATTTATTCCAAAGCCTGAATGCAGACCGGAAAACGTTTCTTTCAGAGTTCACCTTTTTGAACACTGGTGATACAGTTCCCATTCACATATGGCCTATATAAAAGTAAAGGCAAAGATTCCCCTTGCACATATGTGCTAGTTGTTCCTGACTCTAGAGGGGGGGGGTGCTCAGCTCCGTTTCAAAGCCAAAGAGCCAGCACTGTCCAAAGACATCTCTGTGGTCATGTGGTCGGCATGACTCTAGGCCGAAGGCACACGGAGCGCTGTTACCTTCCCACCAAAGGTGGTTCCCTTTTTTTACTTGCATTTTTTACATGCTTTTGAACTGCTAGGTTGGCAGAAGCTGGGACAAGTAACGGGAACTCACTCGGTTACGCAGCGCTAGGGATTCGAACCGCTGAACTGCCAACCTTTCTGATCAACAAGCTCAGTGTCTTAGTCACTGAGCCACCGTGTCCCTTTGCCTATATATAAGATGCACTGATTATTGATTCCAAAACAAAGCAGGGACAACACTGTGATCAGGCAAATGCTGCCATTACATATACTTGCATCCCCATATCTAACGCAAGTTTGTTAAACCATTGCTATTGCTGTAGACCCAACATCCTGCATGGGTTGCCATCTGCTGTGCCCCAAACACCTACAGA
Organism: Thamnophis elegans; assembly: GCF_009769535.1. Taxonomy (NCBI): domain Eukaryota; kingdom Metazoa; phylum Chordata; class Lepidosauria; order Squamata; family Natricidae; genus Thamnophis; species Thamnophis elegans. Next base: position 15,480,360 of record NC_045552.1, on the reverse strand, counting down.
GAAATGCATATCTAATAGAAAGTTGCTCGTAAAAATGAGTGTTTCTAAAAAGTTTCTAAAACTGCCTCAATTGGGAAAGGAAATGGAAGCTAATCAATTTCTTACTCATAACATATGACATCTCTCCTGGATCCAGAATTGAAATTCAATTCTGCTCAATTTTCTGTCTTTTCTTTGTTGTTGTTGTTGTTGTTGTTGTTGTTGTTGTTGCAGGACTCCAATTTTACTGGACTGGTGGCATCTTACCTTTACACAACTGCCTACCTTAAATATTGCTGGATGTTTAAAGGTAAAGGTTGCCCTCGCACATATGTGCTAATTGTTCCTGATTCTAGAGGGCAGTGCTCATCTCCATTTCAAAGCTGAAGAGCCAGCGCTGCTCAAAGACGTCTCCGGGGTCATGTGGCCGGCATGACTAAACGCCAAAGGCGCACGGAACACTGTTACCTTCCCACCAAAGGTGGTCCCTATTTTTCTACTTGCTTTTGAACTGCTAGGTTGGCAGAAGCTGGGACAAGTAACGGAAACTCACTCCATTACGCGGCGCTAGGGATTCAAACTGCCGAACTCCCAACCTTTCTGATCGACAAGCTCAGCATCTTAGCCACTGAGTCACTGCATGGATGTTTACAAGCACCCATTTCAAAGCCTTTCCCTCTGTTATCACAAGAAGATACTTTAACACAGGTTTATTCCAACTTGCTGCCTCTTTCCTTACAGCATGGAAGAAATAAAATTATTGCACACGAGCTATTACACTGCAGTTTTTATCTGGGTTGACATCAACGTTTAATTTTTTTCCTTTTCTAGCAACAATTCCAGGGCAGTCAGATGGTTACTGCGTGGCTGTCCTATTAGCCTACAAAAAACTCCCAGGTCATTAATAAATGCCTCTAACATTTGCTACTTAGCTTCAAGAATGTGACAGAAGTTACTTCCTAAAAATCAAGGTCTAATCTTATAAACCTGGCTTGTTGTTTTTTCTTTTTTTGCCCTTCTCTGTATGTTTGTTTGTTTCTTTCTCTGTCTGGCTTCAGGCCACAGTAAAAATTTATCAAAGCATATGCAATTAACACAGAGCAAAATATCTACTTTCCCAACCTCCTTTCCATGAAAGACATGGCACACACCCCTACAATAGCGGCCGATTGCTAATTACTAAGCTGCTTTCATTTCCCCAGACTTACACATGACTAATTAAACTCTGCTTTTCCACCGGATAATGAAACCACAGTCTCCCCTAAGCAGGTGGTTATAAAATAGATTGGCTACCAATGCACCCCCCTTGCTTTCAATTCAGAGCGATCTGGTTTCTACCAAGGCTGGAGGAACAAGACTCAAAACATTGTCCTCTCACAATGCATCTTCAAATAGAAAGAGGCATTTCATAATACTTGAGTCTTCTTTGATCAGCTAATGGGTAAATTTACACATGAAATGACTAAGCAGCTCTTTGGAACGTCTTAAAAGCATAAATCTGTGACAGACAATTTTGAAAGGTCTTATATTGGAAGCATGTGTTGAATTGTTATCGTGAGGCAACAAGGGGCCCAACATCCTATTGAGACTCATATATTAATATCCTAATGATATTAATTTGGTGATTGTTATCTGGCAGATGAAACCCTTCCCAAAGTCCCACTGGTGGGAAGCTACACAACACCACCACAAAATCTTCCTGCTACTTATATAACCTTTCCCAACTTTTACTGTCCTCCTAATATGACTTCTGGCCAAGTTTCTTAGAATTTCTGGGAGCTGCAGTCTCAACAACATCTGGGGAAGACTGGTCTAGACTCATAGTCTCATTTCTAGATACTTTCTCTAGTGATTTTGTAACAGTTTTCTGCACTCCTCTTCCACACTTTTATTACAGTGCAAACATCAAAATGAGAGGCCTTTCAAAACACTGTTCTGTGGCTTAGAGGGAAGTGATGCTTAAAAGCAATTTTTTCCTATGTTCAATTATACACAGAGCAACTAGATCTCAAAGAACCTGTCAGGATAAATTTATGGGAAAAGAAAGGTTGATCCATCATCAGCTATTTTTACATTAACATGTCTGAGAGAAGAGAAACTATATTTGGTTTGTTTAACAGATTCTTCCAAGTCTGGGAAAAGAAACACAAATAAAAATAGTTCACCTACTGGATCAAAATATTAATGCATAAGCATATTGAAAATTGCTGGATTGACTCCTTATTAAAACATTATTGAAAATATCATGAACAAATCAATAAACAACATATTAATCTGGGTGAATAAAAGCTGTAGTACAATGAGCAATTTTATACTTAGCTAATAGCCAAAATTGCAAAGACCAGACAGCTCTAGTAATAAAAGTCAAGGATACAAAAAAAAATTTTTGGGGGAAAAAACTTAAATATAAAGAAAACTTGCACAACAACTAGCCATGGAATTTACAATTATATTAAAGTGGTAAATATCTTCTGCCTTTTAAAGTTAACAATCAACAGTAAAGGAGGGACAATCAAGAAATACACCCCAGACTAAGACTTTATAGAAGATTCATAAGGCTTTGGAAAACGTATCAAAAGCTGGCATGGGTTTATATTTGCAAAGATCAGAATTGGGCAAGCTATGGCATTCTTCCCTAGGACCAGTGGTGGGATTTGAACTCTTTCCCTACCGGTTCTATGAGAGCGTGCTTCGTGCAGCACTCGAAGACCGCCCTCAGTGTCAGCGCTGGTGAGCTGAGCTGGTTTTTTTTAGCTCAGCTGAGGTGTGGCCATCCACTCTGCCACGCGAATCAACTGAGCTAAAAAACAAGGGAATAAAGGATGGGGGCAGAAGGGCAGGGCCAACCAGAGGTAGTATTTGCCGGTTCTCCGAACTACTCAAAATTTCTGCTACCAGTTCGCCTGAACCGGTCCGAACCGTCTGAATGCCACCCCTGCCTAGGACACTCTATGGAAGTGAAAGTTGGACTTTGAAGAAGCAAGAGGGGAAGAGTGTTGCCACTCTTGATCTTTTGAGTTGGAGAAGACTTATGAGAAGTCTTAAGACACCCAAGAAAAGAAACAACGGATCATCAAACATATGAGAGTTCTCACTCAAGGCACAAAATGACCAGGCTTAATTTTTCCTACTTTGAAGACGTTATACAAAGAGCCTGGAGAAGGTTTTAATGCTGGGAAAGATGGAAGGAAAGAGAAGAAGATGACCAAAATCCAGGTGGAAAAGACTCAAGTTACAGTAGCAATGAGTGCATCTCTGGAACACCAGGTTAGAGACAGATCGTCATGGAGAGAAAACCTATAGAGTTGACAATGACTTGATGGCACACAGTCAGTCAATCAAGCAATCAAATCTGAAGAAGCTCTAGTAAAGTCAAGAGGTGTCTTATTTTTGAGAAAGTTGCTACAGCTGGACTCTAAGCCATTTGATTAGCTTCCGAATTTACCGATGAGCCAAGTTTATATAACATTTGCACTGTATTTGTGTAACTCAAAATTAATGTACATTCTCCTTTTTGTGGGGGAAGAGACAGTTCTAGGCACATTTATTCTAGCATAAACCCCATAAGATTGCTAGGCTCACCGACAGGATGCTTCCTTTGGAGAAAATCCTAATCCAAGCAATTAGAATTAACATCCAGCAGCCTTAATCAGTTTTGGGGGTTGATTTAAAGGATGCTACCAAACCTGGGCGATATTATGCCCATGAAACCAGAGCTCCACCCCTCTGGTTCAGCAAGAAGCAACTCTGTACATTACTGGCTCTTGCTTATAAATAAACATCAACAGGACTGATTGAAATCTGAAGGATATGTTCCCCAGTGATGCTTACTCTACATTTTCAGATTGAAATCTGAATGCTCAGTGATGCTTACTCTACAAAGCAATTAGGCAATTGATTGTATGTATGTATGTATGTATGTATGTATGTATGTATATATATATATATATATTCAGCACAATATATATATATATATTCAGCACAATTGCAACACACACACACACAAACACATACTGTATCTATCTATCTATCTATCTATCTATCTATCTATCTATCTATCTATCTATCTATCTATCTATCTATCCATACATACATACACACACATACACACATACATACACACACACACACATATATATATTTGCATTTTTGCTGATAAATAAATGAATGGAGATTAGTATAGATCTATTTCAAGCTATTTAGCTGTCATCAGCTAGCCATACCCTGACTGGGATTCGAACCAGGGCTCTTTTTACATGTTAGCCAGTTATATTAACCTTTAAGCCACAAGGCTTAAGGGAAGCAGTATGCTCCTTCCCATATTTGGGCATACCAGGTGCTTTGACAAAACACTTAAGCATTCCCCTGGCTCAGATGATAAGGGAGGAGAGCTTGTGGCTTAAAGGTTAATACAACTGCCCAACATGTAAACAGAGCCCAAGTTCGAATCCCAGTCAGGGTATGGCTAGCTGATGAGAGCTAAATAGCTTGAAATAGATCTATACTAGTCTCCCTTCATTTATTTATCAGCCAAAATGCAACACCACACACACACACAATTTCAATTACAGCCAAATAATGGAGATTGGCCCTACAGTTTAACACAATGCCATAGACAAGGTGGGTGGTGTGGTGCTTATAATAGTATCAAGACCACAGGCCTAAAGGGGAGTGAAAGATCATCCTTCTGTGACAGCAACCTCCTTGCTGTAGGCAAGGTTAGGATGGAAGACAACAGCCAGTTTAAAGATCCTGTGAGGAAGGGGTTTGAATTTAATGTCTCCTTATCCGCGGTTCGGTTCTTTAAAAAATCTTCACACATTCTCTACTTGTACACAATTCTGATGGGCTGAACTACACATTCCACCAACCAACCCATATATATGTGGGGCTGAGGAACACTGATAAGCCATTCCTCTAGCTTAGCTCTTCATGGGTACAAATGGACTGTTTTACATATCATCTAAGTTCATCTACTGCAGTACAGGTAGTCCTCAACTTACGACTGCAGTTGAGCCCAAAATTCCTGCTGCTAAGTGAGACAAACGTTAAGGGAGCTACAACCTTTCTTGCCACAGTTGTTAAGTGAATCACTGCAGCTGTTAAGTTCGCAACATGTTTGTTAAGTGACTCAGGCTCCCCCCCCCCTCCAATTTTGCTTGTCAGAAGGTCGCAAAAGGAGATCAGATGCCCTGGGACACCTCACGGTCATAAATATGACACACTTGCCAAGCAGATGATTTGGGTTATGTGACCATAGGGATACTGCAGGGGTCATAAGTGTGAAAAACGGTCATGCGGTCACTTTTTTTTCAGTGCTGGTGTAACTTTGAACTGTCCACTTAAATTGAACTGTTTTAAGTCAAGGATTCCCGGCGTTTTATCCGGTACTGATAATACTGGATCCACAGTTTTGAAGCAAGGCAGTCTATTAGCCCAGATGGTGGGGTTTTAATTTAGAAACCATATTGGTTGAGTTCACATGAAACATGCATATTTTGATCCATAGCCAAGTGGGCAAAAGCAGACACCGACTTATTCTGTTTTATTCTTATTCCATAAAAACTCTTCTAAAATACAGAAGGGGGAGGAGGGAGGCTCACAAGTGCAGCTAATTTTACTCACTTACTACTCAAGACACTCTTGAACCTTCACCCAGCACATCTATTCTCTCTTAGGGATGTAAAGCCTCTCTCCCCACACCGATTTTCCCTTTGATCAACCAGGACTGGCGGCTGGCCAAACGCCTTCTATTCACGTTGCTTTCTCCTTTAATATCCTTGCCCGAGACATAACCTCCTCTTCCTCCTACTCGTCTAAAACCATCAACGGTTAGAAGCACTTCTGAGCTCCCACCAGACTCATAAAATCCTTTAAAACAACAGAAACTGTCCTGGAGCCAAAACATCTGGATTATGAATTTAAATCCATCATTTACCACTGCTCCAATTCTCCATCAGAAGAGGAAAGCAGCAGATTCGACGGGTTTAGGAGTTTCACTCCCTCGTCCTGAAAACTCCAGAGAAGAGCGCAAGACAACATCGTTACAGAAGGAAGATAGGGCAACTCCATGTTTGTCTTCCGCTCTCTTCTCCGTCTGAGCCAATGGGCCAAAAGCATGCAAGAATGCAAAAGATGTGCTTTAATTTACCCACTCAGCATCTAAGATGCTGGGGCCACCGTCCCAATTCCCTTTCTCTTTCATCTTTTTGTTTTGCAACCTCCTTTAGGTTTACCCCAAATTAAATGCATTTCATTTCTTTTCCGAATGTAACAGAATCTCATCTTAAATCAAAGCACACTAGGGTTTATACTAAGCCCCCAATGCCCACGTGGCTTGCTTCCACTACTATATTTTCAGGCCTCTCAATTTATGGTGGTTGTGGGAGATAACACTCACTTCTAGGAAAACACAGGCCTTTTTTTCAAACACAAGTTAAAAGCTTTGCTCAGTTGCCACTGGGAAGTTAAAAAGAACAGAACAGTTGGGAGGGACCTTGGAGGTCTTCTAGTCCAACCCTCGGCTCCAGCAGGAGACCCTATACCGTTCCAGACAAGTGGCTGTCCAAACTCTCTTAAAAGCCTCCAATGTTGGAGCACCCACAACCCTCCGAAGGCAAGTCGTTCCACTGGATTAATTGGTCAGCACACAAACACAATGCCCAGCAATCCTGGAGCCTTTAAAAACACAACTTACCATCAAGCAAGGTAGCCATCCACCACATTAATTCCTTGTTGTCTGATGTTCTTCCTCGCCCATCGTTTCTTCGCTCCTGAGTTTCCCCTCCCCAAAGAAAAGATGAAGAAGTGCCACTGTACCTTCCCAGCTTGTTCTCGGCTCATCTGAAAAAAAAAACAAGACACCTCAGGAAAGGTGGTCTGCAACTGGCTGGGACCCCCCAACGCCCACCTTTGCAGAAGACCCATTTGGGAGGGTGGGGGGGAGACTTCTGAGCTGACACCACAGGCAGCAAATTACTAAGAGGTGTGCATGCAAAGTCGAAGTCACACCGATGCTCCCCAGGCACATGGTTGTCTCTCCTGCACTGTCTTTCAAAATTAAAGGTTCTGCTCGTGCGTTCCTTACCCCCACATCGTGCCCCAGATACCCCTGGAGAGGGGAGAAGTTCCTTCTGGCCATCCTTTTTAAAGGGCGCCCCGGGGAAACGGCTGGAAAGGGCAGCTTTTTGCTCCACACTTGTGGCGCATCTATGCCTCCAGGCAATTTTTAAGGGCATCGTCTGGAGCTGCGGGTCCTTGGAACCCCTTCCCCTGCGGTTTCTCAGCTCATCCCGTGGTGGATGAAAAGAGGCGAGGGGCGCAGGACTGTGAAAGCATCCGACGATCCACCCACCCCGTCCCAGAAGAGCGCGAGAGAGGGAGAAGGTCGGCTGCAAAGCGGAGCAAAACCCTCCCGCCAGCTTTCCGCGGTGCCAAAGGAAGTTGGAACGGAGCGCGCGTGGGGAGCGGACTCCCCCTCTTATCCCAACGGGGACTCCAGACCCCCTCTTTCCCCACAACGGACTCCATCCCCTCCGCAGTTACCTTCCGCCCCGCTCTCCAGTCTCGGCCGTTGTTCCGGGGGCCGGGCTTTCTTCTCCCCCCACCCCCCCCCAAGCCCCGGCACAGAGGCGCCTCCGGGCCGACCGCGGCTCCCCAAACGCCCGGGCGCTTTGGGTCGCTCGCTTCCCCTCTCCGCAGGAGCAAGATGGTCGGAACAGCGATGCCCCCTCCCCGAATTGGGGAGGAGGTAAGAAAACGGGGGAGGGGAGGGGAGGAAAGCGACAGCGCCGCAATTGCAGCCCGCCTGATCCCGATCCTGCCTGGCAGCCAGACGGGAACCGTCTTGCGCCGTCCTTTCCCTGGCGCGCAGTCCTGCTCTCGGCTTCTCCGCTTGGCTTTTTTTTGCGCCCAGCCTGGCTCCGCTCCGCTCGCCTCTGGCAGTCGTGCGCCCAGTCGCCCGGGGACTGGACTCCCCCCTCTCTCCCCACCTCTTGCCACTCCGCCCGCGTCCCCCGCCCCGGAGTCAGGCTTGTTTGGAGCTACTTTGCCCAACAGGCTTGCGAGGAGGCGGGAAGGGGAGGGGGGAGTGGAAAAGCCCGCTCGCTTCCGGCTTCTCACTTTCTCTTTTTCCCCAACTTGCCGGGGGGGGGGGTTGTCCTCCCCCCCCCAACTCACAGGAAGGAGGGTTTTCCAAAGTAGGAAGAAAATAAGTCTGGGGACTTGAAATATCCGATTGGAAGCCTATAAAGGCAGGCGCTGGATGCCGCTGGCGGGGGACGGACGGACGGACGGGACGGGACTTCGCACGACCTGCTTAACGCATCCTTCGTGGCGCCAGGAACAACGGGACAAGTCAAACCGTCTGGATCCTGAATCTCCCCTTACACCGGCCAACCGCATTCCTGGATCTTTATTTTTTTATTTTATTGTTTTTATTTTATTTTATTGTTTTATTTTATTTTATTGTTTTTATTTTATTTTATTGTTTTTATTTTATTTTATTGTTTTTATTTTATTGTTTTTATTTTATTGTTTTTATTTTTTGTTATTGTTTTTATTTTATTTTATTGTTTTTATTTTATTTTATTGTTTTTATTTTATTTTATTGTTTTTATTTTATTATAAAGAAAAAAGGGAATTACAAGGGAATATTAGGACAGGGACGTTAGGCATGGTGGTGCGCTTATGCACGCCCCTTACAGACCTCTTAGGAATGGGTTGAGGTCAACAGCAGACAGTCTAAGTTAAAGTTTTGGGGGTTTGGGGATGAAACCCCTGAGTCAGGGAGAGCATTCCAGGCGTTGACCACTCTGTTGCTGAAGTCGTATTTTCTGCAATCAAGTTTGAAGTAGGTTTACTGTAAATTTGTAACTATTGTGTGCTTGTGTGTTGTTGTGTTTGAAGCTGAAGTATTCATTGACAGGTAGGATGTTGTAGGAGAAAATTGTATGTTCTACGCTTAGGTGGGATTGAAGGCGGCAAAAAGTCTAGTGACATAAGCACAGCAGCATCTACCTAATTGTCAGTTTGCTAGGATCGTGTTACCTGCTGGATAGTCAGCTGCCCCAAAATCTGCAGAGGGGATGAGTGTGTGTTTACTTTACAAAAAAAGCAGTAAAGTTCAGAGATTCGCAGCTGGCTGGAATAATAGCCTTTTAGCCCCCCCCCCTTTCAAAACTATATTTAAACTGCAGGCCAACGTAGGGCACCATCAACGAACAAAGCAATATCCAGTCCCGGCTGGGTGATTTTTCTCCTCCTGCCTCAAACTTGTTTATCTGGAGGAACAGTGAAACTTGGAAGCCTCGTTATCCCCTCCTTTTTCAGAACCAGGAATTTCCCCCCAGAGCCCCCCTTTGTTAAAGCCTTTGCCAAGAACACTTTCCCCTCTGTTTCTTCCTCTTTGGGAAGGGAAGCAAAACTCTCACTTGAAAGAAATGGGATATCCGACACCTTCAAACCAAACTTTTAGGCTTTAGTCACTCACCATGTCAAAGAAACTTTTTTAAAACAATGGGGATTAAAGTTGAGCATGGTTGAAGAAGACAATGACAAAACCAATGAAGTTGAATGTGGCAGTGAAAAAGTTAAGGGCCTTGAAAAAGCTAAGGACCCGAGAGCTGGGGGAGAAAACTCAAGTGCGTCTCCCTTCCTTAGTGCCCTAAAAACATATTTATTTTGCTTAGTGGTTAATCCAGGACAGTTGGTGTATCGAGTGTCTTCTGCAGCAAACTGGATGATGTTCAATCAGTAACATGTGTGTTGATGTCATCGTACAAACATCACCGCAGCACACTTCAATCCCAACTTTTGGTACAAGTACATAACTTGCAGCATATGTGAACTGTATGATGTTTTCCCCCCCCCAGCATTTGCCTATTGGATCACGTATCTGGATCAACAATCAACTGGATTGTGATTATCAGTCAAGGATCAATTAGATCATGATCATTGGTCAATGATCATTGGACTATGATCAATTGGATCATGACCATTGGCCAATGATCGATTGGATCATGATCATTAGTTAATGATCACTAGTCAATGATCAATTGGATCATGTTCATTGATCAGTGATCATCAGTCAATGATCATTGGATCATGATCATTAGTCAATGATAAACTGGATCATGACCATCAGTCAATGATAATTTGTCAGTGATCAATTGGATCACGATCCTTTGTCTGATCAATGGGATCATAATCATAATCATTAGTCAATGATCAATTGTATCATCATTGGTCAATAAGCAATTGTGTCATCATTTGTCAATGATCAATGGGATCATAATCATTGGTCAATGATAATTGGTTAATGATCAATTGGATTATGGTTTTTCCAGCATTTGCCTACCTTTGCTGTCTACTCAGATCCTTAAGCTCTCTATAGGTTTCTGCCTGTCCAGGGAGGTCACTAGAGTGGACACATTCCAGGTCCCATCAGTTAAGCAGGGACACCTTTCAGGACTAGGAAGCAGGCTGTCCCGGGATTTGGTGCTGCCCCGTGGAATGGCTTCCTCCACCCACCCGTGGGATCTTTGATATTGCTCCCAATTTGATTTTCTGCAAATTGGAAAAGACCTGTTGCCCGAGCCCCTTCGATTATCTTTGATATATATTGATTTCTTTTTTAATGTTTACTGCAAGCCACTAAACGTCACTGTGAGTTGGGTGGCCTTGAAATTGAAATAATAAATAATGAAATGACACCCACACTCCCTCCCCAGCAGATTCCTTCTCCGGCTGGAATCAGGCAATTTCCCCTTAACATTTTTCACAATCCGCATGATGTATCTCTGCCCTGAATTACAGCAGATTGGAAAATTAAAAATGGCAACTGTTGAGCACTAATCACTGTATGGTTTTCCAGAGGAGGGTGAAAACTCCTCTCTCATTTCATCCATCGCTTTCAAGAACTGCCTTGCTGAGTCTCTTTGTCTCCTCCTCCTCCTTCTCCAGTCTCTTGTCCATGTAGGCCCTGGGAAAGTTTAGTCAGCCAAATTGGCAAATGCTTCTTCTTCTCACTGAAACTGGATTACAAAATGGTTTTTTTATTATTATTATATTTTTCACAGAGCCCAGAAACTGGTTGGCTCTCTGGTTTTAGCAGATGCAGCTGCTTAGCATCAATGCTGAAGGTAAAAGGAATTCAGGAGTCCCCAATGAATTGATGCTCCAGCCGCCCCATTTTCCAGCCAGCACCGCGGATCCATAGTATAGATTATTTTACATGATAATAATAAACTCCGATCTGGTAGGACGTCTACATTATATACACTGGCCAATGTTTCTCGAGTATTGAAAACAGAGATGCACTAACAACAAGCGGAGGGGTCTCCTTGGGAATATTTGATTGATTTACTCCCTGCTCTAAAATTCACATGCAGGCACTCTTTGCCTTTAGCGCTATAGTTTTTTGACCACTACAATGCGGTATCTGCCAGGGACACAATCTTGGGCCAGGAGTCACTAGCTCAGTGAAAGAGGGGGAGGAAAAACAATCCACGCTGAATATCAGATATTAATACAATTGAGAGAGTCCAGGGGTATTTCACGAGAAGAATACTCCACTCCTCTACTCACAACAGAATACCCTATGCCATCAGGGTTGAAATTTTGGGCTTGGGGGACCTAGAACTATGCCGTCTACAGTCTGACTTAAGCATAGTACACAAAATTATCCGCTACAACATCCTACCTGTCACTGACTATTTCAGCTTCACCACAATAATACACAAGCACACAATAGATACAAACTTAAGGTAAACCGCTCCAAACTCGACTGCAGAAAATACGATTTCAGCAACAGAGTGGTCAATGCCTGGAATGCTCTATCTGACTCTGTTGTTACATCCCCAAACCCCCAAATTTTTAACCTAAGACTGTCTACTGTTGACCTCACCCCATTCCTAAGAGATCCACAAAGGAGGTGTGCATAAGCACACCAGCGTGCCTACTGTCCCTGTCCTATTGTCTTCATTTATTCATACCCACTTACTCTGTTCATATATGTTTATACTTATACCTTTTTTTTACATGTTTGAAAAACTAAATACAGAAATAATAAATAAAACCCATCAAATTTATTTGGATTGCAAACAAATTCTATTAAATAGAGCAGTTCTGGTGTGTTCATGAGAGCTCATTTGGTCTAATGGTTAAGTCACCAGGCCAAAAACTGGGAGACTGAGTTCTAGTTCTGCCTTAGGTATGAAAGTTGACTGGATGATTTTGGGCCAATCTCCAGGTGATTATCAGTTCTAGTTCCGCCTTAGGTATGAAAGTTGACTGGATGACTTTGGGCCAATCACCAGGTGATTATCAGTTCTAGTTCCGCCTTAGGTATGAAAGTTGACTGGATGACTTTGGGCCAATCTCCAGGTGATTATCAGTTCTAGTTCCGCCTTAGGTATGAAAGTTGACTGGATGACTTTCTCCTGCCCAAGCAGGAGACCCTACACTATTTCTGACAGATGGCAGTTGAGTCTCTTCTTGAAAGCCTCCAGTGATGAAGCTCCCACAACTTCTGAAGGCAACTTCTGTTCCATTGGTTGATTGCTCTCACTGTCAGAAAGTTCCTCCTTATTTCCAGATTGAATCTCTCTTTGGTCAGTTTCCATCCATTATTCCTTGTCTAGTTTTCAGGTGCTTTGGAAAATAGGTTGACCCCCTGCTCGTAACTTCAAATAGTCCCAGATTTAAGCAGTTCCAAGAAGGTTCCACACCCATTTACACTATTCGGGTGGCCCTGAGGGCACAGATTAACTTCCAAGTGGCCCCAACACCTCTCGGAAAGAATTCTAAGGACCAGCTGCCTTCAAGCAATACAAATCCTTGCATTCTCCACCATTCAGTCAGATCCAAAGAAGCACCTTAGATGAGAAGCGAAACATCTTCAAGGAATAACAAAGAAAGGCCAATTGCCTCTTGAAAAAAAGCACCTTTGGGACAACCATGACCTGGATGACTGAGACTCTCCATCTCCCAGGTGTACAGGCTCATACAATCCTATTGCTTTAGGGCTATCAGCCCTTTGCCCAATCTTAAACCCTTTTATTAAAACTAGTTGATAACTCGGCGTTTCCCAGGTGTTTTTTATAGGGGTGAAATATCCCTACCAAATGTAATTACTAATGTTGGATTTTCCCCCTTACCAGAGAGAGCCCCCTTGTGGACTACTGTGAAGCCGTTACCATGGCAACTCCACAGCGCTGTGCAGTAGAAGCCATTTTACGGCAGTACAGTAGAAGCCATTTTAAGGCACAGCAGGCTGTATCTTAACAGAACACGCACCCTGAGGGGCGTTAGGGTTGTCTTACCCCCACAGTATTCGTTTCCAGAGAGTAAGTGTGTACCAAGTTTGGTTGAAATTGCTCGAGGCATTCCAGAGTTATGCTGGAACAGACACGCAGATATACACACACACACACACACACACACACACACAACACCATTTATATACATGAAATGGAGGCTGGTCTGCTCTGGGCTAGAGGGTCAACACAAGCAGCAAATTTCTTTCCAAGAACACTTTCATCTCCACCTGGGCCCTTCATCTTTCTTTTAAAAATGTCTCGCCCTGTGCTCTTTAAGTTTTTCATTTCCCTGCCTTGGGCTTATTTGGAACAGTGCACTCATTTGCTGTGATAACAGCCCGTTCCACATCATTTCTTTACAGTTACATAATTTGCAGGGTTTTGAAATGTTTCTTCCTCCTTGCAGTTAAAACACAAAACCAAACAAATCGTTGCAAATCTGATTTAAGGGTACAGGAACAGTTTCAGTGTGTGTGTGTGTGTGTGTGTGTGTGTAGTTTTCCTCTCCCCACCCCGCTGGAAGCAGCTTGCAAGCCAAGAGAGAAAGGCCGTGTGGATGCTGGAGATATTTCTTTAAGTTAATTTTTCATTGTGTTGGAAAGCTATTTAAAAAACACACACAAAATCTGCCAGAAAAGAACTTGGTGGTGAAGCTAGGATTAGCCCATCCAGGATTGCCAATGCTTAATGTGACCCCTGCTCTTGTGCATCTAACAAAAATATGACTAGAGGTGGTATTCTGCCAGTTTGCACCAGTTCGGGTGGATTGGTAGTGGCAGTGAGGCTCCGCCCACCCACCCAGACGTCATCATATTCCTGCGCATGCAGAAGTGCGCGCATGCAGAAGTGGCGTGCACGCTCCCTCGACTGAACTGGTAGTGAAAAAAGAGGATACCAATACTGGACATGGCCTTCAAATAGTCTCCATGGTATAAAAACTTTCTCTTGTGGATTGAGATTCTACTCTTTTGATATAAAAGTACAGGTAAACCTCAACTTAGATCAGTGTTTCTCAACCTTGGCAACTTGAAGATGTCTGGACTTCAACTCCCAGAATTCCCCGCCAGCATTTGAATTCTGGGACTTGAAGTCCAGACATCTTTAAGTTGCCAAGGTTGAGAAACACTGACTTAGATCCACAATAAGGATCAGAATTTGCATTGCTAAAGCGAGATGGCTGTTAAATGAGTCGCACCCAATTTTTTACAACCTTTCCCCCCCCCGCCCCAATTTTTCTTTACTTTAGTACAAATAATCCATCTTCCATTAAACAGTGTGTCGTCTGGGTACAAATGTTTGTGCAATAACAGTTAAAATTGACAATCATATTCATTATTTAATCTATTCTTAGCTTAACGCCAACACATTAAAATCTGATACTTACACCTCTTCTTAGTTTGCTTAACTCTATTAGCTATTTTCTATATTTTACTCATCTACTTTTATGTCTAATTTTTATATTTATCCTCGAACCATTGACAAAATGTTTCCATATCGCATGACAACCAGTTTGTTCTTTCTCTTTAATTGCTAGTGTTAATCTATTCATTTTTGCACATTCTAATATTTTCCTTATCATTTTCCCTCTGCAGGAATCTCTTCACTTTTCCAGTTTGTGCAAATACAATTCTAGCTGCAGTTATTACAAATACACATTTTCTTTACTATAGGTTTCTGGTAAGATCCCAACAGGAATATTTCAGGTTTCAAGTCAATATATTTTTGTATCGTATTCCAACCATTTGCATATTTTTATCCAATATTTTTTAGCTTCTACACATGTCCACCACATATGATCATATGAGTCAGCTATCTGATGACATTTCCAACATTTAGCTGATTTATCTTTAAACATCTTCACCAATCTTGCCGGTGGCAAATGCCATCTGTAAAACATCTTATACAAATTATCTTTATACACAGTTGACATTGTTAGTTTGTAATTTCTATCAACATTTAACAACCTTTTCTGCCACAGTTGTTAAGGGAATCACTGCAGTCATTAAGTGAATCACACAGTTGTTAAATGAATCCAGCTTCCCCTCATTGACTTTGCTTTTCATAAGTTGGCCGGGTAGGTTTCCAATGGCGACCGTATGACTTCTGGGTGTTGCAACCGTCGTAAATGCAGGGCAGTAGCCAAACACCCAAATTATTATCCTGTAACTGTGGGGATGCTGCAATGGTTGTGAGAACTGGTCATTAGTCACTTTTTTTTCAGTGCTGTTGTAATTTTGATCGCTAAACAAACGGTCGAGGCCGATCTGTCAGACTGGCAAACTTAATTGGAGACTGGCTGGTTGAAGTCACCTGACATGCTTTGATCTTGAAGCTAAATTAACCTGGTTATTGAATGAAATGAATGTCCTGGTTTTGCACAATACATGAATTATAAACTAATCAAACAGGTTGGGTATGAACCCACCCTAAAAAAAATAAATGTGTCCGACATCAAAATGAACCAAGCTTGACATATTGGCTGAACGCAACTGTTAGGTTTTAACGGGGCCAGTGGTGGATTCAAAAAATTTAACAACTGGTTCTCTGAACTAATGACCAGCTGGGTAGGCGTGGCTCGGTGGTCATGTAACCATGTGGGCATGGCCAACTCAATGTCACTCAGGTCGATGGGCGCTTCGCCTTAGCTGTGGCAATGTAATAAGGGTTAACGGGAGAGGCAGTTTTTGTAAGCAGGGAATAAAGATCGGCTAGAAACAACACCAGAATGTTTCCTTCCTGCCTTCCTTACAGGATTAGCCCTGCAAAGTGGGAAAAATACCAAAGTGAGATTTCTTCCAACAACTGGTTCTCCGAACTGCTTAGAAAGTTAACAACCGGTTCTCCCGAATAGGTGCGAACCGGTTGAATCCCCCACTGAACGGGGCTCATGAAGACTCTGATACTAAGCCAGAGTTAACGTAGCCATACCTTATTCAGATTCAAATTCCAAAATCAGGAGTGGATATTTTTTGGCTTTTGACACCCTGAATCTCACTGCCTGGTTTTGCATAACACAATAAGCTGCAGTGGGGGTCAAAAAGAACCCCTAATATGATGGCCACAATCAGGAGGTGGGATTCAGCCAGTTCAGGCAAACTGGTAGCTCTGACAATCAGCTGAGCGTGAACCGGTTCTCTCCGATGGTCAGGTGGGCCTGACTGCCCGCACTTGCTCTCTACTGACCTATATTTCCTTTGTTTGAAGCCCAGCTCATAGGCGCGAGAGCGGATTGCTGCGCCTCAGATGTTTTACTCACCGGGGCTGCAGCAGAAGGTCAATTTTTGAGCTGATTTCAAACCCACTGCATGCATGCAGAGCATTATTTGGCATGTGTGCGAGCAAAGTGAACCGGTTTGTTACACCGGTTGAATCTCACCCCTGGCCACAACCATGTGACTGATGTCTCGTGCTGTTTTACATGTTTTACGGCAGGGCTTCAACAATACGCCTGTTTCTGCCATCTTGATTTTATTTTTTTGCCTCCTTCCTATGGGCGCTCCTGACATGCTGCAAAGTTGCCCACTTCATTCACTCACTAGAATGCTGTGGGGAGAGACACCTTACTTGGGGAACTCCGAATTTTTAGACTAACGCCAGTGAGCTTCTGCTGATAGCTGTGGCAAAGCACTCTTCTTCTTCTTTTCTTTTTCTTCTTCTTTCTTCTTTTTCTTCTTCTTCTTTTCTTCTTCTCCTCCTCCTCCCCTCCTTCACTCCTCCTCCTCCTCCTCTTCTTTTCTTCTCCTCCTCCTCTTCTTCTCCTCTTCTTCCTCGTCCCTCCTCCCCCTTCCCCTTTCTTCTTTCTTCTTCTTTTCTTCTTCTCTTCTTCTTCGCTTCTCCTCCTCCTCCTCCCCTCTTCTTTTTTTCCCTTCTTCATCCTCCACTCTTCTTCTTTCCCTGTCCTCTTTCTTCTCTCTTCTTTTCTTCCTCTCTGCTTCTCCTCCTCCTCTCCCCCTCTTTTTCCTTCTTCTCCTTCTTTTTCTTTCTTTTCTCCTCTCTCCTTCCTTCTTTCGTCTTCTTTTTTCTCTTCCTTCTTCTTCTTCTTCTTCTTTCTTCTTCTTCTTCTTCTTCTTCTTTTACTGATGATCTTAAACCTTCATTTCTTTAAAGCGATTCATCTGATCCACGTTCATGTTGAAAGCCTCCAGCAAGCTAGCACTGGATTGCCAGAGTCTGCCTGCTGGAAGTCTTCTTTGATGGACGTCCCTCCGTATTCCTCCTGGGTCTGAAATGCAACTTATTTGAGAATTTTGCGGACTCGGCTTAGGATTGTCATGCTTTAGTAGGTCCTATTTACAGGAAGCAACCCACCAACACCAGCCCTCCCTCCCTCCTTTCTACATCCTGCCAAAGTTTGGGATCAGAGGCTTACCAGTAGCTGCAAGCAAGAGCGGGGGAGAATAACTTGGATTATTAAAATATTTATTCCAAGTTTTCCATTTCAGCCTCATTAGAAGAACAGCCCCTGTGATAAATAACGAACACTTACGCCTCCTGGCAGAAGATGGTCTTCAGGCTCTGATTTTCAATCGTTTATATACCCAGGAAGACAATAAGCCAATATGAGTAATGTTTCTTTTACTAGATCTTATCTACAAACACCAAGGAGCCAAATACACTCAACCACAACGTTCAGGCTTCTTGGTTACACCACAGCCTGGACCATGTCTTGCTCCATGACAAGTTGGCTGAGGCTATGGGGAGAGACTACACTTTCTAGGTGGCCAAATGTAAGACAAAGATATTTCCTTGCCCATTTTAGGCTAGGAAGTTCAAACTTGGTCCATGACCCACAAGGGTATTAGAAGCAACTTAGAAGGAAATTGCAAGCATTATTAAAATGCTGCCTTAGGCGTAGTGGTTAAGTCTGGATTTTTGTGCATCATTAAACACACCAGCGTTCCCACCTACTTATTAGGCTTAGCAGAGACACCAATTTAGGGGAAGGCCCTCAAGAGTGTGTGCTCAAATTAATGTTCATGTTATTTTGAAATCGACTTTGAATACTGATTTGGCTTGGAAAACTGTTTGTAGAAATCCCATCTTTATCACAAAAATACCAATGAAGGTGTAAATGTCATTTGTTCTTATCTGTTTTGGCTTGATGCCACTGAAATGGACAAAACTCTTGTTTGATTTAGTCATTTGAGAGTTTCTAATTGCTTCTGTCACAGCATGTGGTTTACAGGGTGATAAATCAGCAAAATAAAAAAATGCAATGATACTCGTAATAAAAGATAATAATGAATACAATACAGTAAATGTTTCAACAATTTTTGTCCATATTGTGTAAACAATGCCTATGCCGCCACCAGAGAACCAGTTCGGGGCATAGCAGGCTGAGTTACCTACTCGGCCAAAGCAGTCCGAATGGTAGGAACCACCTCTGGTTTGCCATCTTGAGTTATTTATTAAAATAATAATATTAGGCATAAATAAATACACCCACACCCTAGATAGATAGATAGATAGATAGATAGATAGATAGATAGATAGATAGATAGATAGAGATATAGATGATAGATAGATAGATAGATAGATAGTAGATAGATAGATAGTGATGTAGGTAGGTAGATATAGATAGATATAGATAGATGATAGATAGATAGATAGATAGTAGATAGATAGATAGATATAGATAGATAGATAGATAGATAGATGATAGATAGATATAGATAGATAGATAGATGATGATAGATAGATAGATAGAGATAGATAGATAGATAGAATGATAGATATAGATAGATAGATGATAGATATAGATATAGATAGATAGATGATAGATAGATAGATAGATAGATGAGATAGATAGATAGATAGATAGATAGATAGATGATAGATGATAGATAGATAGATGATAGATAGATAGATAGATAGATAGATAGATGATAGATAGATAGATAGATAGATAGATAGATATAGATAGATAGATGATAGATAGATAGATAGATAGATAGATGATAGATAGATAGATAGATAGATAGATAGATGATAGATAGATAGATAGATAGATAGATGATAGATAGATAGATGATAGATAGATAGATAGATAGATAGATAGATGATAGATAGATGATTGATAGATAGATAGATAGATAGATAGATAGATGATAGATAGATAGATAGATAGATAGATAGATAGATAGATAGATAGATAGATGATAGATAGATAGATAGATGATAGATAGATGAGAGATAGATAGATAGATAGATAGATGATGATGATAGATAGATAGATAGATAGATAGATGATAGATAGATAGATAGAGATAGATAGATAGATAGATAGATAGATAAGGTGGGTGGATGGGTGGGTGGATGGGTGGGTGGATGGTAGGTAGGTAACTACCATATGTAGGCAGATAGTTAAGTAGGTAGCTAGATAGACAGACAGACAGATGGGTGGATGGATGGTAGGTATGTAGGTAAATAGGTAGGCAGATAGGTAGGCAGGCAGGCAGACAGACAGACAGACAAGGTGGGTGGATGTGTGGATGGTAGGTAGGTAAATACCGTAGGTAGGCAGATAGGTAGGTAGGTAGATAGGTAGGTAGATACACAGACAGACAGACAGATAAATTAGATAGGTGGGTGGGTGTGGGGGTAGGTATGTAGGCAGATAGGTAGGCAGATAGGTAGGTAGGTAGGTAGGTAGATAGGTAGGGGTAGGTAAATGATAGATAGATAGATAGATAGATAGATAGATAGATGATAGATGATGATAAATATGATAGAATATCACTTCCCACAACTCAGTGACACTCTCCGCAATGTGTTGTGTTGGTTTCTCTTCTTCTCATTGTGTGTCTGTAAATACTGCATATTGCCATTTGCCACATATCTCTTTTGGATACCTATAGAGATAAATGGGTTGGTGAAATTCCATACATCTACCCATCTAACAAAAAAGTTATAGGCTTTTAAAATGGAAAAGGTTTTCTTGCATTAAGAGGGGAGGAGCTGTTGCACTGCAAAGTGAAGGTTAATAGATGCTACTGCGGAGGGGAGGCTGGCCAGCCCTACCTCTGGGGCATTTAAGAAGCTCCAAATCTGATTTTATTCTGAAGTGCTGATTTTCTCCAGCATTCATTAGCAGCAGCTATAATTTGAGCCTCAAGTGCATTCAACAGCTTGCCGTTTCCTTGAAGTCTGTTTGCAGAGCTTGGCTTCAGTCGGTCTAAAATAGATCCATTTGCAGGACTTCCCATATTTACAGTTGCAGAAAGAAGCAATCTCGGTGGCGAAAGGCTCTCTTTTCCATTTATGAACCACTTAGTCAATTTCCTCTGCAGCAGCTTTAGATATCATTTCACTTAGCCAATCTCCTGTGTATATTGATACTGCTATTCACAAGCAGGCACATGCACACACAACAAGCACACACGCACACACACACACACCTATCCCTATCTCTTGGAGGGCGATCTTGCAAATTTCAATGCAGCCTGCAACAAACTGAATTCCAACAGTAATTTCCTATCCTGAAATACAAGATTTAGAATTAAAAAAAAAAAATCCCATACTGATTCAGATTATCTTTTCCCCCAAATGCACCACAAACTCAGATGGGGGAATGATTAAAAAAACCACCACAGTTCAAATTCTGAAACCAGGACAGGAAGCTTGCATATAGTTATTTGCTCCTGTAGATCTGGATCTAACAGGGTCTCTCTCTTCCCCAATCCCCTTGTTTGAAATTAGAAGACACAGGGGAAAAATAGCAGCAGGTTAGAAAAGTGTATAAGATTATACATGATAGATAGATAGATAGATAGATAGATAGATAGATAGATAGATAGATATAGATAGATAGATAGATAGATGATAGATGATAGATAGATAGATAGATAGATAGATAGATAGATAGATAGATGATAGAGATAGATAGATATAGATAGATAGATAGATATAGATAGATAGATAGATAGATAGATAGATAGATAGATGATAGATATATAGATAGATAGATAGATGATAGATAGATAGATAGATAGATAGATAGATAGATAGGCAGGCAGGCAGGCAGGCAGGCAGGCAGGCAGGCAGGCAGGCAGGCAGGCAGGGCAGGCAGGCAGGCAGGCAGGCAGGCAGGCAGGAGTGGTGGGTTATGACCAGTATGCCCCGGTACAGGCGTACCGGTGCTTGCCGGAAGCACCGGGTACCCTTCCAGTACGGTGGTCCAGAGGGCCCACCTTTTCGCCTATATTTGAAGTTTTTGAGCGTATGGCATTGTGCAATGTTCCGGCGAGCAGCTGGAGCTTCGTAGAGGCGACATGGAGTGTTGCAGGTGGTAAATATGCATGCGCGCGCTGCTCCCATGTGCGAGTTTATGTGGTGGACACCCTGCCCTGTTGCACCATACCAGTTGCACCAGGATCGGGAACCCACCACTGGCAGTCAGGTAGGCAGGCAGGCAGGCAGGCAGATATGTGGATGTGGATAGATGGATGGATGATAGGATAGATAGATAGATAGATAGATAGATAGATAGATAGATAGATGGATGATGGATGGATGGATGGATGGATGGAGGATGGATGGATGGATGGATGGATGATGGATGATAGATGATAGATAGATAGATAGATAGATAGATAGATAGATAGATAGATAGATAGATAGATAGATAGATAGAGACAGACAGACAGACAGACAGACAGACACATGATCTCCAGAGTATAGAAATCCAATCGCTAGTTGTACATACAGTGTCCCAGTTGACGGTTGAGAGCTCTTGCCTGTTTTGTTTTAAATGTCTTGTAAAATATCTTATGAGCTAGTCATGTGCGCACCATTTGAATGCATCTATAAACATTTAATGGTCTGCATTTCAGGCTCGTTCACATTCAAAGGCACTTGGAGACGCCTAAGGAACTCAAAATTCTGTTTCTCAGAGAAATGGCCACAATTTCCAATCTCAAACTCTCAATAACAGAATAACAGGGTTGGAAGAGACCTTGAAGGTCTTTAGTCCAAGTCCCTGCCCACACAGGAGATCCTATACCATTTCAGACAAATGATTGTCCATCCTCTTAAGAACCTCCAGTGATAGAACACACCAGTGGTAGGATTCAGCCACTTCACACCTATTTGGGAGAACCGGTTGTTAACATTATAGGCAATTCAGAGAACCAGTTGTTGGAAGAAATCTCCTTTTGTGTTTTTTCCACTTTGCAGGGTTAATCCTGTAAGGAAGGCAGGAAGGAAACATTCTGGTGTTGTTTCTAGCCTGATCTTTATTGCCCTGCTTACAGAAACTGCCTCTCTGGTTAACCCTTATACATTGTAACAACTAAGGCAAAGCGCCCATCGATGTGAATGACGTTGAGTTGGCCATGCCCACATGGTCACATGATGACCGAGCCATGCCTACCCAGCTGGTCATTAGGGTAGAGAACCACTTGTTAAATTATTTGAATCCCACCACTGGCCCTGTTACAAACCTAACAGTTGCGCTCAGCCAATATGTCAAACTTGGTTCATTTTGATATCGGACACATATTTTTTTTTAGGGTGGGTTCATACCCAACCTGTTTGATTAGTTTATAATTTCATGTATTGTGCAGAGGGCAGAGAACCGGTTGTTCATTATTTGAATGTTGTAATATAGCTCCTTGTGCAGGTGTGTGTCCTCCATGGCCCTAGTTCATACTAGGGCCTGCGAGTCACGCTGAACCACACAGGAGAAAACAAACTCCTAGAACTCCATAACATCCTGATATCCTGATAGTGCGAACATAACATCCTGATAGTCCATAACAAAACATCCTGACCAGGATCCTGACCAGGATATGACCATATATAGACAGAACTTCCCTGAGCAGTAGATTAGAATTGTACTTTTACAGGCTGTTTTATCACATGCTATTGCTCCTCCTGCCTTTGTTCTATCCCAATAAAAGGGGCTCTCAGGTTCTCATCTGGGTCGCTCCATCCCGAGAAAGTTCGTCTCCTGTCTTTTCTCAACATTGGCCTCATGGACGACCCACGGGAACATCACATTTGGTAGCAGAGGATGGTTACTTCACATTTGGTGACCCCGACGTGATCTTCCTGTGTCACCAGCCTTTCACTCATCCCCGACTTGGCAAAGTCTCGCAACCAGGGCCAGCCGTTAGCGAACGGAGCACCCTCCAATCGTGAGTATGGGCTCAGGTTTCTCGAAGGCTCAGACTGCACACCTGCAGGAGCTTCGGGAAATCGTTAAATTGTCTGTTGCAATCTCTCAAGCGGCAGGTCATCCGCTTCCCTTTCCCCCGAAAAAACATTTCCTCTCTCTATTGGCTTACATCTAAGAATTGTCCCATTTACCCTGAGAAGGGCTCTCTTAAAGTCTCCTTATGATCAAATTACTTCCAGAGGAACCTCGATCCCCGCCAGAAGTTCTCACTACTTGGAGACTTCTTGTAAGATGCCTTCAAATTCATGAGGAAGATATGCAGGGGGCTGCTTTTAAGCCTTCGGCAACATCTCCCCCGCGCTATGAGGAGATCGCCCCTCCTGCTGGCCAGGCGATGGCCCTCTCCGAGACCCCTCCACCTCCCCCAGCCCCACCGGAAGAGAAGGTTTCCCCTCTCCCTTCCGCCCCTTCCCCCGCCCCGCAAGTGTGGCGTAGCGCTCTCCAAGACGCTCTGCACGATGCTTTCAATCAAGGGGACATGGAATTAGTACGGGATTGTTTCCTCGTTTCCTTTCAAACCAACGCGGCTGGGGGGGTTGTGCCCACTCATAACTCAATCCTCTATAGGGTTGTTAAGGATCTTAAGCAAGCAGTTTCCACCTATGGGGTGCAATCCCCGTACTGCAAAGGTCTGTTCCGAAACCTTTTGTCAGGGGATCCCTACGTGCTGGAGGATTGGAAACTTCTCCTCGGCATGCTTCTTACCCCCTCTCAGTATGCCATTTGGACCTCCGAATACCTTAGAGAGATTAACAAGGCAATTGCCAAGGGTCTGTCCAACAATGTTACCGCCCCTCAGCTAAGGGGAGGGGATGGGTTTGATACGGGGCCTCTGCAGGCCACGGCCCCCCGGGAAGCCCTTGGAATTCTTTTCACAGATGTTTCACAGAGCAATTGATTTATAGGATCCAAATTGGAATGGAGAAAAATGGTTTTGTGCGTGTGTGAGGTGTGTGTATGTGTTTGAGTGAGGGAGGGATCCAGTAAGGGCCTATTAGAAAAATAGGTAAATTATGGGGACAGGTTGAGCAGTAGAGCGTAAAGAGGAAAGTGATGAAAGAGGGGGAGAGAGGGAAAGAGAAAGTGATATCCCACAGCCCTTATAACACCCCTGTGTTTGTTACAAAAAAGAAATCTGGTAAATGGTGTTTTTTGCATGATTTGCGGCTGTTATAAAATTCTCCAACCCATGGGAGCGCTGCAGTTCGGCCTCCCCAATCCAAATTTGATTCCCCAAGAATGTGATCTCATGACACTTGTTCACTATTTCTCAGAAACCCGCCCTTTTGCAGCCCTAATTACAAAAGCCCTTCCGCTCCAGTGGAAGCCTCCTTCAACAGCTTTTTCCTATCAAAGACGCTAGAACTGTCTTTGCTGAGGGGAGCAAACATCGGGGAGCATGTGCCTGGCAGGAGGATGGTACATGGCACACCCACTCACAGAGCCACAAAAATCTGCTCAAAGAGATGAATTGGCCGCTTCCATCTTGGCCTTTCAGTTATTTGACAAACAACCGTTTAACTTAATTCTTGCTAGTCTTATGTGACTCAGATTATAACCTCTTTGTATGAGTCTTATCTCTCTTCTTCTATTGATTCACAACTTTTGTCTCTGTTCTCACTTTACAAGGTCTTGTCCTCCGCTCGCTGTTATTTTTTCCATGTCTCCCATATCTGAAAGTCATCAGCCTTTCCCTGGGCCTCTCCAGGAGGGCAATGATGTTGCTGACGCTGCGGCATCAGCCCCCCCACCCCATGTCAATGTTTGTTCTGCTATCACACCTTGGGATAGCCACTCTTACTTTCACCAGAATAAAAAAGCGCTCATAAAAACAATTTGGCCTTACGTCGGCGGAGGCATCAGCAATTATTCAGCAGTGCCCTACCTGTAGCCGGCAAGCGCATTCTCTCCCGATGGGAGTTAAACCCCAGGGGGACAGAGTGCTGCCAAATTTGGCAAATGCATGTACCCAATATCCTCCATTTGCTCCTTGGAAATATTTACATGTTCCATTGATACGTATTCATGCTACATTATGGCATTCCCCCAAAGGGGTGAAGCCACCAACCATGTTATTAATCATTCTATTCGGACCTTTGCATCGCTGGGACCCCAAAAGAATTAAAACAGACAATGGCCCCGCTTACACGGTGTGCAGCCTTTGCTGCCTTTTGTAACCAATGGGCATTGTGCATAAATTTGGCATTCCTTATAACAGCCAGGGGTCAGGCGTTGGCTGAGCGTGCCAACCAGACATTACAAACATGCCCTGGACAGATATATTATTGGCAATAGGGGAAAATGCCCCCTGGCCTCCCAGCAGTGCAACACACCGGCAGCCCACCATCCTCGGCAGCGACTCATCATTTTGCTGCTCCAACCTACTGCAGACACCCCCTGTCCACCTGTCTACTATCGCTGCTTGCCTGACCTGAACGTGGCGAGGACCTGCTGACCTGATTACCTGGGGAAGGGGCTACCTGCAATCCAACTAAAAGACAAAGTTCTTTGGATTCCAGGGACGACATGTAACACCATATTTGCCAAAACCACCTATACAACCACCTACACAAACACAGAAGCAGCCTGACCATGACCAACCAACAGGAACCACAGTTTGAGGCTGTCTCTGTCTCTGACCTGGAAAACAGGGCAGAGCACCCTTTACCCTCCACTCCCCTGACCGGCTGCCCCATCTTTCGCCGCAGTCCCCCTACTATGTGTTTGGTTGAATGCTACCTGTTGTCATTATTTGAACCAGTCCAGACAAATTGAAACCATGTGGACAAATCACATGATACCGTTCAAACAGTTGGACAAACATATAAGGCCTCGGACTCCTGGTGGGATTGGATGACCTCTTGTGTACCAAATTCTAGCTGGTTGGGAAATGTTTCCAAGACCGTTATAACCCTTGTTGCTTTGCTGATACTGTTGTGCTGCTGTATTCAATGTGTACCCTCTTTTATTAACTATGGTAAGAATATACTCTCTAGCTTGGGCTCCACAGAAGAATATCACATTGTCAACCACATGGAGTTACATGAACAGTCAACCCCTTGCATGGAAAGCTCCCTTCTCCATGCCCAGAGACGAAGAAGGAGACACTGCCTTTTAAAAAACAAAAACATTCTGGGTTGTGTGTGCAGGGCAGTTTCTGCTGTCTGAAACACACATACACAGGGAGGCAAAAACCATCGCACCAGAAACATCTTTCCAGCCTAAACGGCCAGGACTCACTATGCAGCCCCATGTAACATGAACTATTGAGGCCAGCTACTCCCACACATGCCCTTTCTCACCCCTATGCTGTCTGTAACTTTCTATTCCCCCTTTGCCCACCCTTTGCCATGATGTAGTTTCTATTGGTTTATGTGTAGATGCTGTGATTAGCCCTGTCAGATGAAGAGGAAAAGTCTTTTTGACAAAAGAAAATAAAAAAGTAGGAGATGTTGTAATATAGCTCCTTGTGCAGGTGTGTGTCCTCCATGGCCTAGTTCATACTAGGGCCTGCAGAGTCATGCTGATCACACAGGAGAAAACAAACTCCTAGAACTCCATAACATCCTGATATCCTGATAGTGCAGAACATAACATCCTGATAGTCCATAACAAACATCCTGACCAGGATCCTGACCAGGATATGACCATATATAGACAGAACTTCCCTGAGCAGTAGATTAGAAATTGTACTTTTACAGGCTGTTTTTAATCACATGCTATTGCTCCTCCTGCCTTTGTTCTATCCCAATAAAAGGGGCTCTCAGGTTCTCATCTGGGTTGCTCCATCCCGAGAAAGTTCGTCTCCTGTCTTTTCTCAACATTGGCCTCATGGGACGACCCACGGGACATCACATTTGGTAGCAGAGGATGGTTACTTCACATTTGAATCCCACCACTGGAACACACCCACAACTTCTGGAGGCAAGCTGTTCCATTGATTAATTGCTCTCACTGTCAGGACATTTCTCCTTATTCTAGTTGCTTCTCTCCTTGATTAGTTTCCATCTTTTGTTCCTGTCCTGCCTTTAGGTGCTTTGAAGAATAGGTTGACTCCTTCTTCTTTGTGGTAGCCCCTGAGATATTGAAACACTGCTATCATGTCACCTCCGGTCCTTCTTTTCATTAAACTACATTCATTAAACAATGACTTCAGTTTCAAGGTAAAGATGATAACAACCTTAGTGAATGTTGGCTGATGTCTGAACATCCAAACAGGGCGAGGCCTGCTTTGTTTTGGGCAAGAGATGATCCAGAATTCTAGGGATTGAGGATTTCAAAAAACATCATAGAAAATAGCAGGAGCAGGGGACTTCATACTGTTGCCAAGAAAACAGCATGTTCTTGTCATGTTCTCACCAGAAGTCAAGAGCTACTTGAGGGAGACTTTATCTCTTTAAAGATAAAGAGTATTGTATCCACTTTTAGCTCTGGAAATCAGGCTGGGTTACCCAGTCACAGTTTTTGCCCTGTGTGGAAAAGCTTTGCATTTATTTTGCACACGGATGCTTAGGAGACTGGAGACTAAAAAAATATGACGACTGGTTGCAGGGTTTGAGTATGTCTAGATATGTATCTGAATATATATAGATATTGGAACACTGATATTGTGTCACCCCTGGTCCTTCTGAATGAAAAGAAGGACTAGGGGGTGACATGATAGCAGTGTTCCAATATTTGTCAACCCTGAAGTGAACCCGGCTGAAGCCATCCTGGAAGCTTCAGGTTACCACACAAGGGTGGGAGGGGGGGGTAATAGTTAGATGAGGTTTTGTAGCCAAAACAATAAAGTTTTCCTGTGGGAACCAAGGACATTCTCACAGGTGGCTGGCCAGAGGAGGAGCAAGTAACCAACCTAGCACCTGGATTGGACAGTGCGACCAATGACTTGGGGGAGAAAGGGGAAACATTTTTTTTTAATGAGGTGAAATTTCAGAGTCAGCTTTCACCAGTTGTGCCAATATGAAGTATCCAGTAAACTGTTCATTGAGAAACCTGCCTGCCTCGGAGTTCTGTTTTTTTATGGGTGCGTTACTTGGGAACGCTGACAATATCTATACATCACCACAGACCACTTTCAGGTAATTCAGTGCATTCTATTCTTGGCTTATAAATATGCTTCTTTGGAGAGCGATGCACCTGTAACCTCTGGAGTTGGAATGTTCAGAGATGACTCTAACATACCACAAAGTCCTTCGTGGTATGTTTGATTGTTTATTTTGTCTTCCAATGTGCTGGGATGTTGGATATGACTGAACAATTGGAGAGCAAAGGAGAATGGTGAGCTCCTGATTGAGTTATTGCAGCAGGAGGGATGTATAAGGAGAACTCAGGAAAAGAAATAGGGTAACTTTTAACAGGCTACAATGAACCTGGAGCAGCAAAATGAGCAGTCAAGGTGACTTGAAGCTTTGGCCATGATTAAATATACTGGATCCTTGGCCTTGGCAGAAATGAGCGTGATGTGATGAGCTTTGTATTCTGCAGGAAGAAATGAAATAAAAATATTTGCCTAGAATATTAATTGGTCAGAGCACAACACAGCATCTGCAAGAACAGAGAGAGCATGTCCCACTGGATTGTTGTCTTTCAGAATGTAAGGGGAAGATCCATGTTAGAAATCTCAAATAAATTACTCTCAAGGCAACAGAAGCTTAGATACCTCATTCTCACCTCATTCTCAACGTCCCCTTCTTCTTTTGCCCTCAGTTGTTCCCAGCATGAGGCTCTTCTCCAGTGAATCCTTCCTTCTCATTAGGTGGCCAAAGTATCTGAGTTTCCTCTGCAGGATCTGGCCTTCTAAAGAGCAGTCAGGGTTGATCTCCTCTAGGACTGACCGGTTGGATGGCCTTGCAGTCCAAGGGACTTGCAGAAGTCTTCTCCAGCACCAGAATTCAAAGGCCTCCATTCTTTGGTGCTCAGCCTTCCTTATGGTCCAACTTTCACAGCCATCCATTGCAACTGGGAAAACCATAGTCATGCACTTTTGTTAGCAAGGTGATATCTCTGCTTTTTAGACTGTATTCAGTGCTATTTCAGATCTTCCTTGAAATTTGGTGTTCACTGTGATGAAATGTGGGCAAATTTTCCAGACTTCAAGGAAGATGTGGAGAAAGGTTGATCAGCTGAAAATCTGCATCAAATTGGATTCTCCTGGGGTGAAATTAAGGCTTGTGTGTAACACTTCATTTTGGAAGTTTTTTAAAAGCAACTAGCCTAAAAAATGATGGGATTTATATAAGCAAAGAACCCTTTGATGGAGCCAGGACTTCGTATCATGGAGAAGGAATTTGTTCCTGGACAAACTGCCCAGTTCAGAGTAGGCAGATCAAGCAACAGCTGGTGTGTTGTGGCCAAATTTCTGGAAGGCAACAGAGATCTTTCTTAGCAGAACTTAGCAGTTCTGTTCTCACCTTTAAGTAATCACATTATTCTGTGTTGAAATAGATAATTTATTGATTGTTCAGTCTTACCAATCTGAAAAATACAGGACAAAAATAAAATACAGGGTTTATATCCAGGGTAAAATAGATAAAAGGAAAATACAATGATAAAATACATATGTGGGGTGCTTGGTGCTCTCTGAGCTGGGTAGTTTTCTTGCAGATGTTTCATTACCAAACTAGGTAACATCCTCAGTACTAGATGATGATAACAGCATTGATCGTGTTATCTATTCTTGCAGACATTTGGCAATGAAACATCTGCAAGAAAACATCAAGTTCAGAGAGCCCCAAGGACCCCACAGTTCAACCCTGAGCTACAAGTATATTTTATACGTATAAATGCATATGTGGTACAAAGAATCATCATCCAAGTAAATTCATTGCATTTACAGGATATCCCCATTGTGTCACTCTAACGGGTTCTTAGATCAGCTGCCTTAGTTATAATCTTAGCTATTCGGCTCATGCTTATAGATTAGAATCCAAGAGGAAATAAGACAATAGGAAGATTCAAGATGTTCTTTCAAGTAACAACGTTAAGTATCTAAGCTTAAGAGATGCATATAGTTGAGAGTGTAATATGAGCAATATATGGCTGGAGATTGCACATAAAAGTCATGATGTGGCAGGTGGTGGAAGCACCCATAATTGGCCATGAAATCCAGCAACCCAAATCTGGCTCTATGCTGAAATGGAAAGGACTGTGCGGTGTAGTGGTGCAGCCAATGCAATCCTAAATTGCATTAACAGAGGGATACAATCAAGATCAAGTAAGCTATTCATACCACTCTATAAAGCCTTAGTAAGACCACACCTAGAATACTGCATCCAGTTTTGGTCACCACACTGTTAAAAAGATATTGAAACTCTAGAAAGAGTGCAGAGAAGAGCAACCAGGGTGATTAGGGGATTGGGGGCTAAAACATATGAAGAATGGTTACAGGAACTGGGCATGGCTAGCCTAGTGAAGAGAAGGACCAGGGGAGACATGATAGCAGTCTTCCAATATTTGAGAGGCTTATACAGAGAGGAAGGGATCAAGCTATTTTCCAAAACACCTGAAGGCCAGGCAAGGAATAATGGATGGAAACTGATCAAGGAGAGATTCAACCTAGAAATAAGGAGAAATTTTCTGACAGTGAGAACAATTAACCAACGGCATAGAAGTTGCCTTTGGAAGTTGTGGGAGCTTCATCACTGGAAGCTTTCAAGAAGACGAGATTGGACAGCCATTGGTCAGAAATGGTGTAGGGTCTCCTGCTAGGGTGTGGGGTTGAACTAGATGACCTACAAGGTCCCTTCCAACTCTGCTAATCTGTAATCTGTAGGTGCTGAATTGTCCCAAGTAGGGAGACCTAGATTTAACAGGACTAATCTGGATTAGTCTTCTGGGCTTGTGGACTCATGTTGGAGCCCATCCTCATGGAACTTCTCCCTCACCAGAATGTGATGTGAGAGAAGTTCTCTGAGGATGGGTTCCAGTATGAGTCCAAAAACTCGGAAGACTAAACCTCTGGTCCCATTGACCAACACAGATTGACCAACTCCAAAGATACATGTCCCATTCTCCTGGGACATATAACTTTCCCTTCATTTGTGACCTAGATTTAAATCTACTTTCATCCATGGAGTCACACACTATATAACATGGGGGCACTCTCTGCCAATCCATCCTACTTGACAGAGTAGTTGCCATGGGGGGGGGGGGAAACGAGGAGGCAACCCTGCTGTGTCTATCCTCCTCCTCCTCCTCCTCCTCCTCTCCTCCCTCCTCCTCCTCCTCCTCCTCCTCCTCCTCCTCCTCTGTAGACTGTCAGATCCACAAGGATTCTTGTCAAGTCTTATGTGAATACACTGTAAGAAATAAACCTGGATAAATCACGGTGTGGGTGTGCTTCAGCCCAAATCCTTGAACTATTTTTCATGCATATTTCTTTTCATTAAAACTGTTATCCTTCCATGTCACTGAGATAATAATTATCTCTAAATATTTTAATATGTCCTGGGGACTGACTCAGGAACCTGAATTCCCAAGATATTAAAGTCGAGGGAGAGCTATTACATATTTCCCAACTTAACTAGATTTCCCTAAAAGCACAAACATCACCTCTGGTTTTAATCTAAAACTCAAACTTGGAAATAGTGGGTTTTTTTTTCTCTCTCCTTTGATTAGATTGTAAAAAATCCTGCCTTTTTTAAACCCCAATTAGTTTCGTAGAGCAGTGGATCTTAACGTAGTTGTTGGAATATCTGGAGTTTGTAGACACCCAAGTCATTCCACTTTGCCTTGTAAATCAGCTCCCCGCAGGCATAAAAGAGAAGAAAAGAACCTTATCCACATTGAGTCTCAGTTCAAAAATAGCCCAGGTCTCTAGAACCTCACAAAGTCACTCAGTGCATTCAGAACTCAACCAATTTATTTCTGGCTCAGAAAAATGTACAGCTAGTCCTCAGTTTATGATCACAGCTGAGCCCAACCTTTCGATTGCTAAGTGAGACATTCGTTAAATGAGCTTTGCTCCATTTTACAACCTTTTTTGCTTCCCCAGCAGCATGAAGCCGAGTCCTCATCCCGATAAACACCTTTTATTTAATTGACAGTGAATTCAAATCCAGCAAAGTCTTTCCTCTCCACAGCCTTTCAAGTTAATTCACAATTGCTGACCTTTATCAGGCTTGGAGAGTGGCCAGGCCCATATCTTTCAGATGCCGTAATACTTGGCAAGCATACAAGAATGGACTAATTGTCTTCTGCAAATACCCCTCCCCTTTTGCTCCTCTTTTATTCCCTGTGGGAGTGGACATTCACCATCCACCTATGGCCTTACTCCCAAGTTGACCTTGGTTCCTTAGTTGTTCATTTCATCTGGCAACTCTGTGCATGCGCACACTGGGAACAAGCTCCAGCTGTTCCTCTGCCTCACTGATGTCTGATTCTGAAGGCAGCTGATAACTGTCAGATAGCTCTGGCCCCATCTCTGCCTCCAACACAGAGCCCTTATCAGAGCCTTCCCCAGACTCCAGGATTGGCCCATGTTCCTCCCCAAACTCCTCACTGTCCGAATTTGCTGCCAGCTCTTCTGGTTGCTGTTGGGCCACAACACTATAGTATTTAAGTGAATCATTGTAGTTGGTATGTTAATAACATGTCGGAAAATCATAAAAGGTGTTCACATGACCTCAGGAGACTGCGACCGTCATAAGTAGGAATCGGTTGCCCAGCATCCAAATTTTGATCACATGACCATGGGGATGCTGCAATGAATGGTTTTAAGTATGGAAAAGGGTGATAACTAAATCACTTTTATCAGTGCCATTGTAACTTTGAACAGTCCTTAAATGAACTGTTGTAAGTCAAGGAATATCTGTAGTAAAATGATAGTAAAATATTTCAAGTGTTGTGGTTCTTTAGAGTAGAGATGTCCAATCTCGGCAACTTCCAGACTTCAACTCACAATCTGGCTGGGGAATTCTGGGAGTTGAAGTCCACAAATCTTAAAGTTGCCAAGGTTGGAGACCCCTGCTTTAATACTCAGGAGTCGTTCTGTCTTAAAGATGATAGGGAAACACGTAGACTTTAAACCTGAATTGTTTCTTTAGGTATAATATCAGAAAAACTTGACAAGAAAAGTATGTATTTAATATTACATGTCTTTAATAGCAGCAAGGATTATTTTTGCACAACACTGGAAAAATAAAGATATACCGCAAGATGAAAAAATAGTCAAGAGGATATGAGATTGTGCAGAAATGGATAGATTGACATTGAAAATTAAGCAGAAAGAGGATGTAAAATATTATCAAACATGGAATTTATTTGACCAATGGTTGGAAATAAGGGGTGGAGATTAAGGATGTAATTGGTATTGTTAAGCAAATTAAATACCCATTGTTGTTTATAAAGCACTAACATGATGTTTATAAAGCAGTAAGAATTACATTTAATAGAAAATCAATTTTTTAAAAAGAGAGACATCCTGTCTCTATATTCAGGGACCATCCCTTTCAGATCTGGGACTTTTGGTCTTTCAAGAGAAAAGTTAACTTGAAACCATTTAGCTTCCTCTCTCATGATCCATTGGAGTTTTCTTTCTTTCTTTTTTTCTTTCTTTCTTTCTTTCTTTCTTTCTTTCTTTCTTTCTTCTTTCTTTTCCTTCCTTCTTTCCTTCTGTCCTTTCTTTTTCTCTCTCTTTCCTTTGCATGCAACCTGCCTGAAGGAGAAAGTGAAAAGGATAAGTCGGACCATTTATTTTGTGTGGAGTGGATCTGAGATGAATGTTTGTTTCTGCCAGAATGAAGAAATTTGGGGCAGGACCACGAGGTGGATATTGTGTTCAAAGAATTTGGAGTCAGCAAAACGGAAAGCCACCTGGGAACGGGGAGCGCAAAGCAGTGTTGGCAGTGTTGAAGTGTCCTTTCCAAGCATTCTTATCGCATCAATCCAATGCATTTCTGGGGTCTCCATCCCTGCCCCCACCCCTCCCTCAAATAACAAGAAAAGGGACAATTCTGCCTTTTGGAATTTACTCTCCCAAAATCTGACATGCAGGCAACTGGACTCCTCTTGTGTCTTTAACAAAAGAAGCTGGTTTTGATTGTTGTTTTATTCCTTGTTTTAACAGTAATGGAAGATATTGGTGCGGGTGAGGAAGGAAAACCACAAGGCCCTTGTTTTGGCAAAGTGACAAGAGTAGAAAATCACTCGCTTTTTTGACCCAGAAAGCCTCTGAAAAGAAATGATTAATCTTCCTCTTAGAATCTGTCAATATTTGCATGACAAATGAAGCTTCCTGCTTCCCTCCCCTCTCCCCCCCTGACTGGAGGATTTGTCACAGAATAAATAACAGAATGGTCTATAGGAAAACATGCATGACTGACCTTAGGCTGCCCAGATTTTTTTATAAAACCATACAGCTCAATTACACCTCTTATTAATAATGTAGGTTTTCTACCCAGGCTGCTATTTTCTTCTGGGTGGGGTAGCTATATCTTCCCAAATGTTTTGCCCGCAGGATAAATCTCAATAGCAGAGACTGAATTCCTGTGGGTTGGAAGCTTTTTAAATGCATTGGCAGAACTGGGGTGTCAGAATTGCCAGGAAAGGTTCCAATCAATTTTCTTAGGTGGGAACCATAAATTACGACTTTCAACCCAAGATTTCAAGTGAGATCTTATTTTCCATCCAGCTGTCTATGGAGATTCTCAGTCATCCAGGTCATGGTTGTCCCAAAGGTGTTTTTTTTCAAGAGGCGACTGGGCTTTCTATGTTTTTTTTAATATATTTCGCTTCTCATCCAAGAAGCTTCTTCAGTTCTCCAGTTCAGTTCTTCAGCTGAACTGAAGAAGCTTCTTGGATGAGAAGCAAAACGTCTTCAAGAGAAAAAAAAACATAGAAAGCCCCCAAAGCTGGGCAGAGGGAAAATACCTGAATTAAACCATCCCTCTGACTTCCCCGGTTGTGGTGGAATGTAGTCTGAATTCCAAGGAGGGAGGGGCCTGCATTCCCGAGAGCAAAGAGGCAGTAAAGGTCAAAGATCTTGGTCAAAGAGAGTTAAGAAAGCTCCTATGAAGCATTTGACACCCATCTGTGGTACTGATCAAAGAGAATATTTATAGCTAAGGGTTGAACTGTGGGATCCTTAGTGCTCTTCTGTAGTTGATTGTTTTCTTGCAGACATTTCATTGCCAAACTAGGTAATATCATCAGTGCTAGGAAGGAGTATGGTTTGCTCTGTACTAGCAATTCTCTGAGTATTATCTATAGCGATGCGAATAGTTGATTTAGTTTGGCAAGATTTCTGTCTATAGCAGAGGAGCAATGAAGGAAACTGCTCAAAAGTAACTTCTTGTGTCTTTCTTGGTTCTTGGGCCTGACATTAAGTAAGGAAGGACTAGAACTCACAGACTCCCAGTTCCTAATCCTGCACCTTTACCATTGCACCAAACTGGCCTGCATTCTGTCCCCTTACTTTTGGGGTGGCCTTAAAAGAAAACAAGGAATGGATTTTATTAGTTTTATAATGTTTTCACAGTCTGGCCAACGGGCTTTACTGTGTGAAGAGCATATTCCTTCTTCTCCAATTAGTTCCTTCGGGATGAATTTGTGAGGGTTTCAGCTGTCACTTCCTATTGGCGAATGCAGAAAAGCTTCAGAAACTGCTTCTGTCATCTGATTAATTAGTGGAAGGAGCTGGTATAATAGAGATGCTCTGATTGCTGAAAACGCATTGATTATTTCTCAAGGGAAAGGACAGAGCTGTCATACTAGCAACTGACTAAATACAGCAGTTATGGTCCTTGATAATTAGAATGGTTATTGTTTAATCTTAATAATGGATGTTCTCTGGGAAGATTTTCAGACAATGCCTTAATACAACGGGAACTGCAAAAGCCCCCCAAAAAGAATGCAATTTCTCTTAAGTTTCACACAGGGCAAGCAACTAGCATATAAAAATAACAAACCCTACTTCCTTCTATGGTTGTACAGATGATGTTACCTAGTTTCGTAATGAAATGTCGGCAAGAAAACCACCAGACAAAGACAGCACCAAGGATGCTGTATTGTATTGTATTATTGTATTGTATTGTATATTATTATATTACATTACATTACATTACATTACTATATTATATTATATTACATTACATTACATTACATTACTATATTATATTATATTATATTATATTATATTATATTATATTATATTATATTATATTATATTATATTATATTATATTATATTATATTATATTATATTATATTATATTATATTATATTATATTATATTATTATATTATATTACATTACTATATTATATAATATTATATTATTACATTACTATACTATACTATACTATACTATACTATACTATACTATACTATACTATACTATACTATACTATACTATATTATATTATATTATATTATATTATATTATATTATTATAAAAATTAATAATAACATGTGTTATTAAAAGTGCACAGGGCTTCAATTACATTTCTATGGCAACCACGCTGACTATTTTGACTCCTCTTCTCCTCTGATTGTTACATTTTACTTGATATTTTACTCACATTATGACCATCTGTCACTTGTCCGAGACAAGGCACAGTCTGGGCAGAGCATGAAGCTTTTAGCATAATGTGATAGGGGGAAGTCAGCCAGCCAATGGTGACTTCCTCAGCCAATTATAATTAAAACATATTATTTAAATTATCTGGATCTAGCCAGAGCAGTGCCTGGATATAGCTCCCAATAATTTATCAATGGACTATATATTATGGTTATATTTGCAAAGCAAGACAGCATATGACAGGTTTGGGCAATTATGGCAACTTTTTGATGTGTGGACTTCAATTCCCAGAATTCCTGAGTCAGCACGGCTGAAGTCCCACAGGTCATAAAGTTGTCATCGTTGCCCAGCCCTGGCATATAAGCTCATACTTTAATGGCCTGACAGAGCTCCCCTTTTTAGATGGAAAGATCTCTGGATATGCTAAAGCAGCTCAGTTTTATTGGTGGTGAGGACAGAGCTTCGATATTGAAATAAATGGTAGCATCCATGAATGCCCCAAAGGTGCTTTTTTTTCCCAGGAGGCAACTGAACTTTCTTTGAAGACATTTCGCTTCTCATCCAAGAAGCCTCTTCAGCTCGGATGAGAAGCGAAACGCCTTCAAAAGAAAAAACAAGGAAGTCCAGTTACCTCCTGAAAAAAGCACCTTTGGGACAACCATGACCTGGATGACTGAGAATCTCTACAGACTTTTAGCTGTACAATTTGGGATGAACACCCTTGGGATGGTGTGGGAGTAGGAAGGGATTTCCAGAGAGAGAAAGAGAAAAAAAAGCAGACTACAGGAACCATTAAGTACTACTCAGGTGACCCTGGGGACACAGATAAACCTCCAAGGGCTTCAACAACCCTCTAAAACAGTGTTGGTGAACCTTTTTCGCACTAAGTGCCGAAACGGGAGCATGCGCGCGGGAGCGAGCGCCGGAAATCGGAAGAGCAGTATCCCAATGCACATTTGTGGGAGTACCAGAAAGTGGAAAGGCCGGTCACCTGGTCTTCTGGCGTGAAGATCAGCTGGCCGGCACATATGCTTGTGCCAGAAAACCGAAGATCAGCTTCCCAGCATGTGCATGCACACCCAGGAGCTGCTCTTCTCATTTCTGGTGCTCCTGCATGTGAGAAGACCAAATGGCCAGCGCGCATGTACACATCAGAATCCGGAAGATCAACGGGCGACGACTGGCATGTCCGGAGAGTTGGGTCTGCATGCTACTTCCGGCACACGTGCCATAAGTTTACCATCACAGCTCTAAAAGGATGCAAATGACCAGCTGTCTGCAAGGAGTATAAATCCTTCCATTCTTCACCATTCAGTCAGAACTGAAGAAGAAGCTTCTTGGATGAAAAGCAAAATGTCTTCAAAGAAAAAAAACAAGGAAGTCCAGTTGCCTCCTGAAAAAAAAGCACATTTGGGACATCCCTGACCCGAATGATTGAGAATCTCCATAGAGTTACTTTCAGCACCCCTGAACTGAAGAATAATCATCCTTTGAAATTCAGAGCTTTAATAAAAGTGCAGGTGTAGAGTTTATTTTCACACAGGTCACTTTTCTGGAAAGGTTGCCTCCCATGGGAGTTTCAGGACAAATTGTATCTTTGTGCATCAAATTCTTGCGTTATTAATCCTGAGAAGTTTTTTCCCCCCAGCTGCTATACCTCCAGTGACTAAATGAAAGTATTTTTTTTCAGGGTGAACTATCTGAAAAGATACTACGGTGTTACAGGGTGGCTTCATGCAACACTTTCAAATCAGTGGTGGGATTCAACATTTTTTACTACCGTGAAAATGTGGGCGTGGCTTGGTGGGCTTGGCATAGCTTGGTGGCTGTGGCAGGGGAAGGATACTGCAAAATCCCCATTCCTTCCCGATCAGCTGGGATTCGGGAGGCAGAGAAGAGATGGGGGCGGGGCCAGTCAGAGGCGGGATTTACCGGTTCTCCAAACTACTCAAAATTTCCGCTACCGGTTTTCCAGAACCGGTCAGAACCTGCTGAATTCCACTTCTGCTCTGAGAACGTAGAACTGCTATGTTCTCACAGTATACAATGCAGGGGTGAGTTGTTGCCGGTTTTAGTAGCAGTTTCGCACTCAAGCGCAACCTGCGCTGCATGCATGTGCGCTGTTCAATGTAAATTGTTCTTCGCGCATGCGCAGGACAATTTACAATGAACTGCACACATGCAGTCACTAAAAAACGAAATGGTGGTGTCCCCAGTGGTGGTGAGGGAACCCGTTCGGGGGCATGGCAGGCCTGGGTCACTGCTGGTTCTGTGACCCAGGCCTGAATCCCACTACCAGTTCGGCTGAACTGGGCCAAACCGGCAGCAACCCACCTCTGATAACAATGCCCAAATATAATGAAGGGTCTTAAGGCTTAATCATGGCTCAGTTCGTGCAAGATGCTAAAATGCAGGCTGGGATTCTCCGACATGGTAAAACACAAAATATGTGTCTAGGGCTGGTAGGAAGCAACTAACCCTAGAGTTATTCTTCCTTGCAGAACAGTGGGGGTGGGGGGAGCTGAAGCTGATTTCCAGAGTTGCATTTATTCATTTCAACAGATGCTGTCTGGAAATGATCAGATGTTTACAATGGGGATGGATCTGGGGAAAAGAAGAAGAAGAAGAAGAAGAAGGAGAAGGAGAAGGAGAAGGAGAAGGAGAAGGAGAAGGAGAAGGAGAAGGAGAAGGAGAAGAAGAAGAAGAAGAAGAAGAAGAAGAAGAAGAAGAAGAAGAAGAAGAAGAAGAAGAAGAAGAAGAAGAAGAAGAAGAAGAAGAAAGTGGGTGGGGAGGAAACAGCAACTCCGCCCCAAACCCCTAGAGCTGAAATGACTTCAGAGAAAACCATCCAATAGTGCAAAAAATTCTCTCTGCCCTAATACCAAACTGGCATCTGGAAAAGTTAGAAGTTAGTGGTGGTTATGGAATAAGGTTACCACCTACCCCTCCTCCCACCTCCTCCTCTCCTCCTCCCCGCTTCTTTCTCCTCCTCCTCCTCCTCTCCTCCTCCTCCTCTCCTCCTCCCCTCCTTTTCTCTTCTCCTTCTCCCCCTTCTTTCTCCTCCTCTGTTCTTTTTCCTCCTCCTCCTCTCTTTTTTCTCCTCCTTCTCCCCTTCTTTCTGCTCCTCCTCCTACTTCTCCCTACTTCTTTTGCCTCCTCCTCCTCCTCCTCCTCCTCCTCCATCATCTTCTTTCTCCTCCTTCCCACTTCTTTCTCTTCCTCGTCTCTTCCTCCTCCTCCTCCTTCCTCTTCTTTCTCCCCCCTTCTTTCTCCACCTCCTCCTACTTCTCCCCACTTCTTCTTCCTCCTCCTCCTCCCCCCCACTTCTTTCTCCTCCTCCTCTTACTTCTCCCTTCTTTTTTCTCCTCTCCTCCTCCTCTTCTTTCTCCTCCTCCTCCTCTTCTTTCTCCTCCTCCTCTTCCTTCTCCCCACTTCTTTCTTCTCCTCTCCTCCTCTCCTCCTCTTCTTTCTCCTCCTCCTCCTCCCCACTTCTTTCTCCTCCTCCTCTTCCTTCTCCCCACTTCTTTCTTCTCCTCTCCTCCTCTTCTTTCTCCTCCTCCTCCTCCCCACTTCTTTCTCCTCCTCCTCTTCCTTCTCCCCACTTCTTTCTTCTCCTCTCCTCCTCTTCTTTCTCCTCCTCCTCCTCCCCACTTCTTTCTCCTCCTTCTCTTCCTTCTCTCCACTTCTTTCTTCTCCTCTCCTCCTCCTCTTCTTTGTCCTCCTCCTCCTCCTCCTCCTCCTCCCCCTCCTCCTCCTCCCCACTTCTTTCTCCTCCTCCTCTTCCTTCTCCCCCTTTCTTCTCCTCTCCTCCTCCTCTTTTTTTGTTCTTTGCTCGGATACCAACATTCCCTCCCTCCTCCCCCCCAATCACTTCTCACAGCCTACATCATGGAAAATGCTTCCAGGCGCCAGCAGTGTCCACTGGCCGGCCTCCATCCCACCGCAGATTCACTGATGCTCTTGCCAGAGGCTGCCTGACAACCACACCAAATGTTCTTTCTGCCATCTCCTTCTCTGCGAGCTCATCTGGCACGAAGGCCCCGGCCGCCCCCCTTCTCATCTCCTCCCTCCCCGGGCTTAGGAAAACTTCAGGAATCCCTTGAAGGGGAGGCTTTCAGCAAGATGCCTCCTCAGCCGTTCCTCTCGATAGGGGCAACAGGGTTATTCCTTCTCCCTCTTTCGAACGGATTGGCCTTTTCTCTTTTTAAAAACGTCAGAAATAGTTATGGGAAAACATGAAAGGATTCCTAATGTCAGCTGAATGTTAGAAAATGTCACGAATAAAGCAGGAATGTAGCTGTGATCGAAGTCCAACCGACTTCGTTTTGTTTGGCAATAATTCGGAAGCAGTTTGGCGTTTTCTTTATCCAACTTCTCAGTGTAGTCTGCAACTTACTTAAAGTTGCTCTAAACCCCCCCCATACCTTTTACCTCAAGCTGTCTACCGTGGATCTTACGCATTTCTTAAGAGGTCCCTAAGGGGGCATGCATAAGCGCACCGGCATGCCTATCATCCACTGGTGGGATTCAAATAATTTAACAACTGGTTCTCTGTCCTAATGACCAGCTGGGTAGGTGGAGATCAGTGGTCATGTGACTGGGTGGGGGTGACCAACTCAACATCACTCACATCGATAGGTGCTTCGCCTTAGCTGTTACAATGTAATAAGTGTTAACTGGAGAGGCAGTTTCTGTAAGCAGGGCAATAAAGATTAGGCTAGAAACAACACTAGAATGTTTCCTTCCTGCCTTCCTTACAGGATTAGCTGTGTAAAGTGGAAAAAAACAAAATGAAATTTCTTCCAACAATTGATTCTCCCAACTGCTTAGAAAGTTAACGACCGGTTCTCCCGAATAGGTGCGAACCGGCTGAATCCCATCACTGCTATCATCCCTGTCCTACTGTCCCATTTATATCTACTCTTTTTATGTGTTTATGGCTATGCTTTGCTTATTTATATTCATTTATTTGTGCCATTTTTCCCATGTGTTTTTCCTCCTTGTTTCCTTGGACTTGTTGACAAATTAAAATAAATACATAAATAAAACAAACTTTGAGACTTCCAAGTGATCCCTCATCCAGGTAATAACCAAGTCCCCGGGGGAGGTCCTTCTCTATTGCAGCTCCGGCCCTCTGGAACGCGCTCCCCGTTGAGATCCGGACCCTCACTACCCTTCCGGCCTTCCGCAAAGCGACTAAGACCTGGCTGTACCGGCAGGCCTGGGGCCGTTGAGTTGTCCAGCCCCACTTCAGATTTGTGACTGTTGTGTAATTTTAAACTGTTGTTTATTTTTTTTTATATCCTCCCTCCCTTTTATTGTAAGCCGCCCTGAGTCTCTATTGAGAGTGGGCGGCATACAAAATTAAATAAATAAATAAATAAATAAATAAATAAATAAATAAAAAGTCAGGGAACAACCGGTTCCAATAATAATTGATTGGATCAGCCCTTCCAAACGAGGCCTATTGAAGCAGTTGATCATCAGGGTGCCAACCTTCCCAGTTAGGATATATTGAAGAAAGCCAGTTCACCGTGTTGTTGAGTTTCTGTAGTGGATTAATGTCATCTTGAATACAAGTTTTGGCCCTCCAGTAATTCTTTGGCTTTTGAATGTGCTGAATTCTGCCCAGCTGTGGTTTGGCCTTTGTCTGTGGGAAGATGGTGATGGTTTTGTCCTTCTTTTGAAGTTTCTTTGGAGGGCTGCTGTCTCCTGTGCTTTGAATTGGATTCTTCTGGTTTGTGTGGCACAATTGTCGGCCATATGTTTTCTTGGACTTCTTGGCAAATCCTGTGGTTTTTCGATGCTGTTTCTAAGGCTGCAAAGAATTCTGAGTGATTAACTATCTTACCGTTTATAACACGTGACATATAGTTATAGCTTTATAGTCTGCATCAGTTCCTTGGAATATATAGTTCTTATGACCATAATGGAGCCTAGAATTTCCATCTAAGTCACGACGGTTGTAAGTCAAGGCACCCATGTGACCAGATCTGATTTTACATCTTTCTTTACAGGGGTCTTTAAGTTAATGCCAAGATTATTAGCAAATCAATGCATTCATAAGGACATTTTGTGCCTGAAACCATCTGAAAAGACCAGACACCAGCAAAAAACATCAAATATCAGAGTTATGTGGGGTACGCAGTGGCCAAGTACACAAAATACAGTTGTGTGACTGCAGGTGTGTATGCAGCTATTATGGCTCTGGAACCTGTAAACAACATAAGGTCCATTGTAACTCTGAATGTGTAGCTCCCCATCTCAACATCATGGCTGTGAGCATTGAATAACAGTTCAAAACCCCAAGTTATAATAATACAGGTATTTACAGCAATTAGTTTAGTGACTGT
The DNA here is from genome assembly GCF_009769535.1 of Thamnophis elegans. NCBI lineage: Eukaryota > Metazoa > Chordata > Lepidosauria > Squamata > Natricidae > Thamnophis > Thamnophis elegans. The sequence continues at coordinate 15,437,015 of NC_045552.1, read as the reverse complement.
TCAAAGTTACAACATACACTGAAAAAAGAGATTTATGTCCATTTTTCACACTTACAACTGTTAAAGCATCCCCACGGACAGGTGACCAAAATTCTGACACTTGACAACTGACTCATATTTATGATGTACTTTGCAGTGTCCCAGAGTCATGTGTTCACTTTTTGCGACCTCCTAACCAGCAAAGTCAAACTTTATCATGCCTTGGTAAGGCCACACTTGGAATACTGCATGTTCGCCATGATGTAGAAAAGATACGGAGATTCTAGAAAGAGTGCAGAGAAGAGCAACAAAGATGATTAAGGGACTGGAGACTAAACATATGAAGAACGGTTGCAGGAACTGGGTATGTCTAGTTTAATGAAAAGAAGGACTAGGGGAGATATGATAGCAGTGTTTCAATATCTCAGGGGCTGGCACAAAGAAGAGGGAGTCAAACTATTCTCCAAGACACCTGAGAATAGAACAAGAAGCAATGGGTGGAAACTAATCAACGAGAGAAGCAACTTAGAACTGAGGAGGAATTTCCTGACAGTTAGAACAATTAATCAGTGGAACAGCTTTCCTCCAGAAGTTGTGAATGCCCCAACACTGGAAGTCTTTAAGAAGATGTTGGATAGCTATTTGTCTGAAACGGTATAGGGTTTCCTGCACTAGGCAGGGGGTTGGACTAGAAGACCTCCAAGGTCCCTTCCAACTCTGCCATTGTAATTTCAATGGGAAGCCAGAGATTCACTTAACAGCCACATTACTAACTTGACAACTACCATGATTCCCTTAACAACTGTGGCAAGAAAAATTGTAAAATGCAGCAAAATTCACTTAACAAATGTCTCACTTAACAATTTTGTTGAGGTTGTAAGTCAAGGAATACCTGTAGCACGGTGTATGTACATGTGCACTTACTGGTTCACGCATGCGCGTTTGGTGAAAAAAGGGCCTAAATGGGATGCCATAGAGCCGGGTGCAAGTGGGCGGAGCTACCTGCAATTTCCGCTACCGGTTTGGGTGATCTGGTCCGAAATACCACCTCTGATACACATACACATAGCTTACTTCTAGGACAGTGTTTCTCAACCTTGGCAACTTGAAGACGTCTGGACTTCAACTCCCAGAATTCCCCAGCCAGCATTAGGATATTTTCCCCAGGCCTATTAGTAATAAAAGGCCTATAGGGTGGAAGTCAGGGGAGAATCCGTGGTTATGATGTTAATTAGAGGCAACCAAGCACCCAGAACCACCTTAGGGAAAATATCTTGAGAAACTCATAAAGAGACACTCTAGATGTCTATTTTTAGGTCCTGCACATGATGCCCTAAACACTGAAGATACATTATGCAGGATATATGGCTAATCCATCAACTGTCCGGAAGCTTCATCATCTTCCCTCTTTGATGTTGCCTGAAGAGTCAGACAAGAGGAGAACTGACAATGCCTCCAAAAATGTCAGAGCAATGACATACCCTGAACCTAACCTTCTTTTATACTTGCGCAGATTAACCAAATATGGATCCTTTATGGAAAAGCCACACGTGTTGGGAGACCTCACATGGATACTAGGTCACAGATTTGCACGCATGGGACCTCAACGCAGGAACTTGCAGCTCTGCTTAAACCATGACAGGCCTAATACAGAATACAGAGTTGGAAGGGACTCTATTCCTTCAACCGCCTGCCGAAGCAGAAGGCCCTACACCAGGGGTGTCAAACTCGATTTCATTGAGAGCCACATCAGGGTTGTATTTGACCTCGGAGGGTGGGGTGGGGTTGGGGGGCGTGCAGGGGTGGGTTTCAACCAGTTCGCGGCGGTCCCTGCAAACCGGTTGGTCGGCGAACCCGGAAGTAAGTAACTTCCGGGAACGGCGAAGGGCGCACCTGCCCGCCTGCACTCCTTACCCGGTTTTGACGAGTTCTGCGCTTCCACGCATGCCCAGGACGCATACAGCGCCTGCGCGATCCTCCAGGAGCAGCTGGAGCATCGCACAGACGCTAGTACGCATGCGTGCGCCGCGCGCGTGCACGCACGCACCGCACACATGCACAAGGACGCCGCCGGCCCTGTTCCAACCGAACCGGTTGGAACGGGGCGAGAAACCCACCCCTGGGGGCGTGACTAGGGTGAGCATGGCCAGTCAATGTCACTCATGTTGAGTTGGGCACCTTTGGTGGCCCAAGTACTCTGTTGGCAAAAACGGGCTCCCCAGCTCCGTTTCCGGTTGCGACTGCCTCCTGCTACCCTCTGCAAAGTTAAATTGAAGCCTGGGAGGGCTGCACACAGCCCTTGCGAGCTCTGTTTTCAGCTGCGATGACCTCCTGCAACCCTCTGCCAGGGAAAATGGAGCTCTGCTTTTGCTGGCAGAGGCACCATGGGCTGGGCCTTTGCTGTTTTCAGCGCAGTCCCGCGGGGCAGATTTAAGCACCCTGTGTGCTGGATTGGGCCCCTGGGCCTTGATTTTGACACCCCTGCCCTATACCATTCTGGACAAATGGTTGTCCAATCTCTTCTTTAAAACTTCCTGTGGTGGAGCACCCCACATAATGCAGGTTTCTCTATGGCTCCATAAAGAATCCTTCCCATGTTTGCCCTAACAGGAATTTCAGCTAGCAAGATCCAGGAGAAGAGCCTTCTCTGTTGTGGCCCCTGCCCTCTGGAACATCTTGCCTCCTGAGGTGAGAGCCTCCTCCACCCTTCTAGAAGACCATTATAAGGCCTCAATGGTTGGTTGGTTTGGGGCCTCAATGGGGACCTGCTATGCTGGAGGTGGTTAATTGAATGAAAGATGAAATCCATTCCTTTTCTGCCCATGCTCTTGGTTTGAATTTTTTCTTCTTCCTCTTCCTCCTCCTCTTCTTTTTCTTCCTCTTCCTCCTCCTCCTCCTCTTCTTCTTCTTCTTCTTTTTCTTCTTCTTCTTCTTCTTCTTCTTTTTCTTCTTCTTTTTCTTCTTCTTCTTCTTCTTCCTCCTCCTCCTCTTCTTTTTCTTCTTCATCCTCCTCCTCTTCTTCCTTCTTCTTCTTCTTCCTCCTCCTCCTCCTCCTCTTCTTCTTCTGCTATATCCATCATCGGATGTTGGCGATATTTTTTGTATTTTTCCAGGTGTCACCTCACATGTCCAAAATATTCTAATTTTGCTTTATTAATTGTTACTCATCTTAATTTTAATACTATTAATGTTTTTCTATTCATACTTTTATGCTATTATAAACTGCCCACATGGGACAGTGAGACAGGCAGCATACAATGTAAATATAAATAATAAACACACATCTAAATAAATAAATGTGATTCCCCTGCCTACGACTAGATCATTCTGACATTCTCTTTCATTGCATTCTCGTTGCTTGAGTTCACCGAGTAGACTAGAATCAATTGACATTGTGTTGTTTGTGATTAAGGGTATTGCGGGAAACACAGCTGTTATTTTACTACATTGTGTGAACCAGCCTTTCACAATGATCCACGATAGGGATTTAATTATCCCTGGAGGTGGCTTGTTATGAGAATACAGCAACTGTGTGTTTCTTAATCTGGTTGAGAGTTTAAACCACGTCTCTTTGCGTGGAGTTAAACCCCATCTCTCTGTGTTGGGCAGCCTCCTTGAGATGCTCAACACTTGGATGGATGGTGATGACAGAGTCATTATTAACTTGTATCTACCTTTCTCCAAGGGGCACTGAAGATGTCACCCTCCCACCTGTGGCCTTGCAACAGCCCTGTGAACAGCTGAAGGTAGAAATTGTAATTGTTATTGTAATTTAATAAATTTATATGCTGCCCAATCCCGTAGGACTCCGGGCGGCTTACAAAATAGTAAAAATAAAACTAAAATAAAGGGAAAGAGAAAAACAGATTTAAAAGCAACACACCATACACTCAACCTAGGTGGGGATGGACCTCATTCATGGGATCAACAACCCCAGGCCTGCCGGAACAGCCAGGTTTTAGTGGCTTTTCGGAAGGCCGAGAGAGTGGGAAGGGTCCGGATCTCTGCGGGAAGATTGTTCCACAGGGCCGGAGCACCTACAGAAAAGGCCCTCCCCCGAGGGGTTGTCAGCCGGCATTGACTGGTCGACGGCACCCGGAGAAGGCCCAGCCTGTGAGATCTTATCGGCCGTTGGGAGAAATGTCAATGACTACGCAGAGATTTCTCAGGGAAGCAGGGAGCAAAATGGATATTACAAGCACATATCAGTACAAGTAGGCCTCGGCGTATGACTACAATTGAGCCCAAAATTTCCTTTGCTAAGCAAGACAGTTGTTAAGTGAGATTTGCCCCATTTTACGACTTTTTTTACTAAGTGAATTGTTAAGTGAATCGCTGCAGTTGTTAAGTTGGTAACATGGTTGTTAAGTGAATCTTCCCCACTGATTTTGCTTGTCAGAAGGACTGCAAAAGGGGATCCCATGTTTCTGGGACACTGCAACCATAATAAATGTGAGTCAGTTGACATGTCTGAATTTTCGTGGAGATGCTGCAGCAGTTGTAAGTGAGAGAAATGGTCATAAGTCACTTTTTTCAGTGCTGTTGTAACTGAATGGTCACTAAACAAATGATTGTAAATTGTGGGCTTCCTGTAAAGGTATGATTCAGGGTAACAGAGTTGGAAGGGACCTTATAGGTCATCTAGTCCAGGGGTTGGCAAACTTCGACTCTGGAGCCGCATGTGGCTCTTTCATCCTTCTGCTGTGGCTCCCTGTCGCCAGTCAGCTCCTTAATTGATAGGGCTTTCGATTAGGACAGGTAGAGGAAAAAGGATGCTGTGCTAGGAGACTCCATGGTGTGGGAACACTTCCAGTCGGCTCCAGAATT